>NC_134166.1:14890000-15190000 GCF_033958435.1 Carettochelys insculpta
TGGCATGGTGGGCTTGTCCCTCCCCCTGCCAGCACCGACCACGGGGTTCCCCCAGCCCTGCCGGCCCCGGATGGGGGCAGGGGGTCAATGGGCTCTTCTCAGCCCCCTGGCGTACAAGAGACTGCTTCTCCAGTGAGGGTCCTGCCCTCTCCCCCGGCTCAGCCCCAGGGCCTCCTCCTGCCTGGTGTCCCTGCTACCAAAAGCCTCTGCCCCACGAAGCCCTCTCGCTGCGCGATATTCCCCTTACTTCCTGACCCTGCAGCCGAGCACAGCCCTGGAGCCTGCGGGTGAGGGATCTCGGTGGCATTTTCCCAGCCATGCCGCTGCCCTTCCCCATGTAAATAGCCCGAGAGCTGATGCTGGGGGAGGGGGCCGGGAAGTCCCAGGGACACGTTAAAGGGTCACCAATAAACAGGCTGCAGCTGTGGTTAAAGGGTCTAGCACTGTTTGGGGCGGGGGAGAGGGCTGATTATTCGTCTGGGTCCGCTGCTGCCTTAACTCCCTGCCCTGCTCCTGTAAGGAAAACGTACCAGCTCCCAGCGGGGCAGGGAAGGGGGTGTATGACTCTCCTCCCTTGGGGGGTGCCACTTCCGACTCATGCCTCCATCACGCCAAGAGCTGCACGGATGCCCTGGACTGGGCCCGCAGCCCCTGTCACGCCAGACAGGGTCCCTCCCGCAAGCACATACCACATAGGCAAGAGTGATTAGCCTCAACTTTACAGATGGGAAACCGAGGCACAGAGACAGCTGGAAGCAAGGCCACCCGGGGATCACTGGCAGGAGCAGGGCCCGGACCAGCTCCTTTGTCACAAAGCACCAACCCGGACGCCTGGGTTCCAACGGGCCGGGGCATGCCGCTCCCTGGGAGACAAGTGGGGGAGGGGGCAGCAAGGGTTCCAGGGCTCAGACCTGCAGGGTGCCCAGAGGCCACAGTGATGGGCAGGCGGGGGTGCCTGTCACAGCCCTGAAACGGCAGGAGGGGCGCATGGCAAAGCCAGGCAGGGGGCCATCTTCCTGGCCTCCAGGCCCCCAGAGAGCGTTTCCCTCACCCCGCCCGGCCCCCCCGGGCTGTGCTGCCTGCCCCCGCCTGGGGCACAACACATGCAGGGCGGGCGCAGCACCAGCACTGTGGGGAAACTGGCAGCACCACACGGGTCCCACAGCCAGTCACAGCCAGCGCCCGATGCAGCCGTCGCTATCAGCAGGATCAGAGTCCTCGCTGCAGGGAACGGTATCTCCCCATCGGCACCCTCACGCGCAGCCACTGCCCGAGGGGTATCAGCAGCCGGCTCGGCTCGGCTCAGCTGGCACAGGAGAGATAAGAGCTGGTCCCTGCCCGAGGCAGCTGTTAGCAGCTGAGTCTGTGCAAGGCCAGGGCAGCCGGGCAGAGAAGCCAGCCCAGTGTGGGCAGGGGCAGGGGGAATGGCTGCAGCCTGCTGGGGATGCACCCCTGGGTTCGCAGGGGGGCGAGGATCCCTACGGGCTGTTCTCCCAGGGCTGAGAGCCATCGCCACAGCTCTGCCGTGCCCCTCACTCCCGCCCCGCAGCCCCCGGCTCTCCTGGTGCCCCTCACTCCCGCCCCGCAGCCCCCGGCTCTCCTGGTGCCCCTCACTCCCGCCCCGCAGCCCCCGGCTCTCCTGGTGCCCCTCACTCCTGACCCACAGCCCCCGGCTCTCCTGGTGCCCCTCACTCCCGCCCCGCAGCCCCCGGCTCTCCTGGTGCCCCTCACTCCTGACCCACAGCCCCCGGCTCTCCTGGTGCCCCTCACTCCTGACCCACAGCCCCCAGCTCTCCTGGTGCCCCTCACTCCCGCCCCGCAGCCCCCTGCTCACCCAGCCCTGGGCTCCCCTCTGCGTGCAGCTTTCCAGTCTACCAAACCAGACCCCCAGCTGAGGTAAATTCAGGGCACTTGCAGCCCAATGACCCAGCTGGGATCCAGCCTCCTGCTTTGGGCTGCCGGGTGCCCTCCCTCTCTGCCCGGCCTGGGACAGGGCAGTGCTGAGCTGGCATGCCAAGGCCCCATCCTGCTCCCCATCAGCGTGTGCCACAGATAGGCCCCTATATGGGCTCTCGGGGGGAGGGGGAACCTGGCCGCTCTCCAGCCAGGGGACTCCAGAGCAACAGGAAGCGGTGTGCTGAATGCAACCCCCAGCTCCACTCGTATGTCAACATGGCCAGATAATTATCTCCCTTCGCAGGAAGAGGCTCCTGCAGATGCTGCTTGGGCCTGGCCTCCCTGCAGCACCTGAGGGGTTAATGCCCCACGGCTGAAGCCTGGGGCCTGTCCCTGACTCAGTCACACAGCAGGGGCCCGAGCAAGACAGGCAAAGTGAGCTCGTAAGGCCGGAGACGGGGGCCCAGGACCCCGGGGTCTCCCCAGCTGTACCACCACGTGCACAGGGGACTCTGGCCATGGCTCAGCCCTGCCAGCTGCCTCAGTTTCCCCTTCCAGTCATTGCCTGTTTAGCCTGAGCGCTGCCTGGGCCTGGCGCAATGCAGCCCAGAGCTCAGCCCTGATCTCCAGCCACAGCCATGCTAGGAAATGGCCACTGGTGTTCAGCCAGGCCCCTGCTCAGGGTCAGGGCCCACTGAGCTCGGTGCTGCAGAGAGGCATTGCAGGAGCCCCTGGCCCTGTCCCTCAACTGGCTGCCCCTGTATAGCCACTGGGCAGGGGGAAGAGCTCTGCAGTTTGAGCATTGGCCTGCTTAAATCCAGGGATGTGAGCTCAATCCTTGAGGAAGCCATTTAGGGATTGGGGCAAATAGATGTCAGGGATGGTGCTTGGTCCTGCTAAGAACACTGGACCTTCCAGTCCTAGGAGGCACATGTGTGCTTATCTCTACAAGTTTGCAGGACTTACTGTACATTGAGAAAAGCAAAGCTGCATTTTTATGGAGCAGGTAATTAAAGAAATCATCTGCAAGCACTTGGAAGGTGGGAAGGTGATAGAGAAAAGCCAGCATGGATTTGTAAAGAACAAATCATGTCAAACTAATCTGATAGCTTTCTTTGATAGGATAACGAGCCTTGTGGATAGGGGAGAAGCGGTAGATGTGGTATACCTAGACTTTAGTAAGGCATTTGACACGGTCTCACATGATAGTCTTATCAAAAAACTAGGCAAATACAATTTAGAGGAGGCTACGATAAGGTGGGTGCATAACTGGCTGGATAACCGTACCCAGAGAGTAGTTCTTAATGGTTCTCAATCCTGCTGGAAAAGTCTAACAAGTGGGGTTCTGCAGGGGTCTGTGTTAGGACCGGTTCTGTTCAATATCTTCATCAATGATTTAGATATTGGCATAGAAAGTACGCTTATTAAGTTTGCAAATGATACCAAGCTGGGAGGGGTTACAACTGCTTTGGGGGATAGGGTCGTAATTCAAAATGATCTGGATAAATTGGAGAAATGGTCTAAGGTAAACAGGATGAAGTTTAATAAGGACAAATGCCAAGTGCTCCACTTGGGAAGGAACAATCAGTTTCACACATACAGAATGGGGAGAGACTGTCTAGGAATGACGACAGCAGAAAGGGATCTAGGGGTTATAGTGGACCACAAGCTAAATATGAGTCAACAGTGTGATGCTGTTGCCAAAAAAAGCCAACGTGATCCTGGGATGCATTAACAGTTGTGTTGTGAACAAGACACAAGAAGTCATTCTTCCACTCTACTCTGCGCTGGTTAGGCCTCAGCTGGAATATTGTGTCCAGTTCTGGGCACCGCAGTTCAAAAAAGATGTGGAGAAATTGGAGAGGGTCCAGAAAAGAGCAACAAGAATGATTAAAGATCTAGAGAACGTGACCTATGAAGAAAGGCTGAAAGAATTGGGCTTGTTTAGTTTGGAAAAAAGAAGATTGAGGGGAGACATGATAGTGGTTTTCAGGTATCTAAAAAGGGTGTCACAAGCAGGAGGGAGAAAACTTGTTCTTCTTGGCCTCTGAGGATAGAACAAGAGGCAATGGGCTTAAACTGCTGCAAGGGAGGTGTGATGGGGTTCAGGTGTCCCCATGCACTGCACCCCGTCCGCTGGCAAGAGTGACTTTCACTCAACAGGTACAACAGGAGGTTTATTAGGCAACAGATGCCCAGTTTCTCACAGAAGCGTCAGTGCAGCAGTCAGACAGTCATTCCAACCCATCCTGGGGAGAGGAGCCCAAGGGGTGCCCCTCTGGAGTATAGCTTTTGGCTGGCTGCCTTCCAGCTGCCTCTCCCCCTCAGCCTCTAACTGCTGCCCCTGATTCAAAACCAGCTTGGCTCCACCCTCCTCTTTGTTTAGGGCAGAGGTGTTACCTGCCAGCCTAGGTTATAGCCCCAGCATCATCCTTAGCTGCTGGGAGCTGCTCTGCTTGTCTCACGCATCCAGCCTGAGTCTCACACATGCACTCCCCCCACTCCAACACAGGAGGTTTAGGTTGGACATTAGGAAAAAGTTCCTAACTGTCAGGGTGGTCAAACAGTGGAATAAATTGCCTGGGGAGGTTGTGGAATCTCCGTCGCTGGAGATATTTAAGAACAGGTTAGATAGATGTCTATCAGGGATGGTTTAGACAGTACTTGGTCCTGCCATTGGGGCAGGGGACTGGACTCCATGGCCTCTCGAGGTCCCTTCCAGTCCTAGCGTTCTATGATTCTGTGATTGTCCCCCAGGAGGCACTAAAGGAGCTGCTCCAGTCGCTGGCAGCACTAGTATAGCCGTTACCCGCCCTGTGCGCCAGCCCCTGGAGGCACAGGCCACCTGCCTTCACTCCCAGGATCCAGGTTCTCATCCGTCGGAGCCGGCAGAGGGTATTGGAGACACCAGACCTCCTGCCCCCTCCCGGCTCCCTTCAGGAAACCCCAGCCCGGGACATCCTGCTTTGACCAGCGGGTAGAAAGAGATGATCCGCGGGGGTCCCTCCCGACCCTCATCTGCAATTCTCCGCGGAGTCCTCCCCAATTTCTCCCACTCTCAGCCCGGCCCTGGGGCGGAGACCACACTCTCCCCCAGAAGGGACGCGTCTAATCGCTTCCTGCCAGCGCCCCGGCTTCACCCAACTTCCTACTTTCAGGGCATCCTGCAGAGCCCCAGCCCCAGCCCTGCAGCCAGCGCAGAGAGGAGTGAGCCTGCATCACCTCGCCGCAGCTCCCTGGCCCATGGCGTCCCCCAGCCCCAGCACGAGCAGTGGGCAGGTAAGACCACAGCTTGCTTTGACACACCACAGGGAGCTGGCCATGCAGCAGGGACATCCGCCTGCGGGAGCCTCCAGCCCTGGCAGAGGACACAAGGCTCTGCCCCACTGGCCAGCTGAGGATGGCCCTGGATGGAAACCAGTCTTGGCTTCTAGACCCTGCCTCCCCCAATATGCTCTAACCATTCAACCCCACTGCTCTGCTGCTGTCCAGGATAGAAGCCAGGAGTCCTGGTGCTCAGTGTTCCCTTCTCTAGGCCACCCCCCCCCCACCCAGCAGTGGCGAGAACTCAGGACTTCTGTCCAACATGCACACACCACTAGTGGGATGCGAACCCAGGAGTCCTGTCTCCCAGCCCCCACCACCCCACCCTACCCCCCGCACGCTCTAACCACTACAGACCCCCCGCCACAAGGGGCATGGAGGGAGCCCAGGAGTCCTGGCTCCCAGCCATCCCCCCATCCACTAAGCACCACTCCCCTCCCAGAGCTGGTGAGAGAACCCAGGAGTCCTGAATCCCAGCCCCAACTGTCCAACACTGGAACCGGGGGTCGGGGGGGGCGGAATAAGGACCAGCTGGGCTGGGACTCCTAGGTCCCCCTCAGGGGGCCACTACCCCAGCACTGGGCATGTGCAGAGTTGGGCTCCCCCACTCCCAGCCCGTCGATGGGACAGATGAAGTTGAAGTTGGGTCACACCTGAAACCAGGGACCCTCCTCTGCTGGGGGGGGGGTCTGAGAGGAGGTGCCCAGCACCAGCTACCTCGAGGGCCAGGGGCAGGGACCCAGGACGGGGGTTTTAACCCAGCTGCACAGCCCTGCCCACAGTGGGGGGCTCTCCCTGGGGGCAATGGCCAGGAGCTGCCTGCCCTGGGGCTGTCGCCACCCAGGGTGGGGTAAACAGGGCTCCCGGAGCAGGGAGGAAACTGTCCCTCTGCATCTGGGCAGGGCTGGTGCTGCTAGGCCCTGGCCCGCCTCTGGGGCGCACAGGTAGTGGGGCAGGGCTCACAGCAGCATCCGAAGCCGGCCGCGGTGCCACATGCCTGGCGCTGCCCCAGCCCTGCCGAGCCCAGGGCAGGCTCCAGCATCCCCCATCTGTCCCGGTGGGGTGGGCAGGGCCCTCGGCGGTGAGTTAACGGGCTCGGGGTGCCCCAGCACTGTGAACACTCCACCAAAGCCGCCTACGCTCCCAGCCCGCCGGGCACCTCTGCCCCAGCAGCTGCGCAGGGATCAGCGGGAGACGGCACGCTCGGCGCAGGGGACCCCGGGCACTGCCACAGCTGCAGGAGCAGGGAGAGCCGCCCCCGCCCGAGGTGCAGGGTACATGCCAGCTGCACCCGGGGAGCCAGTGGGCACACACCGCGCTCACCCTACTGTGCTCCCTTGCCTCCCAGCCCCACACTCCCAGCCTGCACCCAGGACCCGGCCCCTACCCCAGCCAGTGGCTGCACCCCAATCTCACAGCGGCACCCAAAGCCCCAGCGAGCTTGGGAGGTGCATGGGGGAGGGGTGTGGGCTCTGGCTGTACTGGGCACCAGCCACATTTCTGCCACCCCGCTGCCCTGCTCGGGGCTGGTCAGTTTTCACCGGGGGCGGGGGTGGGGATTAACCCCTGGGGCCATGGGAGATTCTCCACCCACAGCAGGACCTCAGTGCAAACGGGGGGAGGGGGGGCTCCTGGAAGAGCAGCCCCAGGGGGGTCTCTAGTCTGGGCTAGGGGGCCAGAAAGCAGGCGGAGAGCATGTAGAGACCAGCCTCCTTGGCTGGGTGGGTGAACAGGACCAGAGGAGCTGGGGGAAGAGCCAGGACTCCTGGGTTCTCCTCCAGTCTCTGGGAGGGGAGTAGGGGCTGGTGGGCTTAGCCCAGGGCAGGTGCTGCAGAGCCAGGACTCCTGGGTTCTCTCCCCAGCTCTGCCTCCGACTCACTGTGTGACCTCACGAAAGTCCTTTCCCTCAGCTTCCCCTGTGCAAGTTGGGGAGATGCGACAGAAGCCAGAGAGGAGCTGGGAGGCCCCATGGCCACAGCTCAGGAGTGGCTGCATAGCTCTGAGTGACTGTAGCAGAAACCCACGGGTGGTGCCCACAGGGGCTGCCTGGGGACACAGTACCCAAGCCAGAGAAACCAGCCGAGACAAGGGCTTAGAAAGCTCCCACCTGTTGTGAGGGGTGAGGGCTGGGACTGGGGGTGCTGGAATTAAGTCTGGATACTGTATGTGAAGCAACAAGGGTTTATTACAACCAGCTGGCGGAGGGATTCTGAGCTTGGTTGAGTTTCAGAATGCACTGCCAGGCACCCAGTGGGGACTGGCTCTGTAGAGAGCTGATGGGCAGAGAAAGGACAGGAGCAGACGGTAAGGAAACGAGCGTGATCAATGAGCAATCCCTGTGAATTAACCAACAACCTGGGAGTTACAAAGAGTTTCCGCGTGCAGTGTACAGAACATTCTAGCTACAAACAAGAACTCCTCTGAAGAGCGCAGCCCCCAGCACCGACGTGCACAGTGAGCTCAGGTCTGTAAGACACTGATGTGCAGGGCAGTGATGTGTGTCCGGCGTCCCGATCGAATCTTTGCGCGGGTGTGACCGTTGGCATTATCTCCACAGAGTCAAAGCACGTGGGCGATGCAGGATCAGAGCAGAAATTAGTGGAAGAATCGCATCAGTCGCCCTTAACTATAGTCCACTTCCCCTCCCCACAGGGTCCCTTCCTGGAATGGGGCTGCCGAGGGCCTTGTTTACACCAGCTGGGACGCCCTCCCCAGATGGCTGGGCTGGGGGTGGGGAGGCTTTACCAGACTCCATTTTGGAACAGTGGTTCTTAGCAAATATCCTGGCCTACTTCACAATGTTATCCTATGGGGGGCTCCAGCCGGGCTATCTGTGGGACTGTGGGGCTCTGACCGGGCTGCCTGTGGGACTGGGGGCTCCGGCCGGGCTGCCTGTGGGACTGTGGGGCTCCGGCCGGGATGCCTGGGGGACTGGGGGGCTCCGGCCGGGCTGCCTGTGGGGCAGGAGGGGCTCCAGCCGGGCTGCCTGCTAACATGGTACCTCTCCCCAGACTCCCAGCAACACCACCCTACTAGCAACCAACCACAGCGCCCTGGCTGTCCCCAGCACCCTCAACCACCTCTCCGTGGTCATCTGCGTGGTCTCGTCCCTGCTGGGCCTGGTGGGCAACGGCCTGGTGGTCTGGGTCACCAGCTGCCGCATGCGCCAGACGGTCAACACCGTCTGGTTCCTGAGCCTGGCGCTGGCCGACCTGCTCTATGCCCTGCTGCTGCCTTTCTACGCCACCAAGTTCACCATGAACAACCAGTGGATCTTCGGCAGCGAGCTCTGCAAAGCCGTCAGCTCCCTCCTTTTCCTCAGCATGTTCGCCAGCGTCTTCCAGCTGACGCTCATCTCCGCTGACCGCTGCCTGCTGGTGTCCCAGCCCATCTGGGCCCAGCGGCTCCGCACGCCGGGCCGGGCCTGGGGGGTGGCCGCCGGGGCCTGGCTGCTGGCGGGGGCCTTCTCAGCCCCCTACCTGGCCCTCCGGGAGCTGAAGGACCGGAATGGAAAATACTTCTGCATAGTCAACTTCGGGGCAGAGACGGTGCGAGTGAGGCGGCAGAAGGCGATGATTGTGGTGCGCTTTGTGGCCGGCTTCCTGGTGCCCCTGCTGGTCATCTCGGCCTGTCACGTGGCTGTGGCGCTGCGGGCCGGGCAGAAGGGCCGCCGGCCCAGCCGCACGGCGAAGGTGGTGACCGCTGTGGTGGTGAGCTTCTTCGTCTGCTGGCTGCCCTACCACTTCTTCAACTTCCTGCATGGCTGGGGCGGGAGGCACTGGAAGCAGGCCCTGGCCGTGGCCTCCTCCCTCGCCTTCAGCCTCACCTGCCTGGGCTGCTTCCTCAACCCCCTGCTCTACACCTTCCTGGGGCGCCGCTTCCAGGAGGGGCTGCGGGGCTGCGGCCGCATCCGCTGGCTGGAGGCCGCCCTAGCCGAGGACTCGGTGGGCTCCAGCCGCCGGCGCAAGCGCTCCCTGGGCTCCACCACCTCCTCCGAGCAGCGGATGATGCAGCCGTGACGGGGTGGCAGGAGGGGCCCCTCCATTGGGGGCCCCCAAGGGCAGGGACTCGTGGGGTGGGGGGCACAGCTGTTTAATAGCACCGAGCAGGGCATGCTGGGAGCCAGGGGCTTGGGCAGCAGCCCAGAGCAGTGCAATCTCCTCCATGGGTCACAGCAGAGCAGAGCATGCTGGGAGCTGTGGTGGTCTCCATGGGCCATGGAGAAGCAGTGAATGCTAGGAGCCCATGGGCCACTCTAGAGCAGTGCATGCTGGGAGCCACTTCCATGGGCCACTCTAGAGCAGTGCATGCTGGGAAGTCTGGCCTTCCTTGGTCACACTGTCGGGATAACAGGCTCCGCCCACTTCCCCTGCTGCAGGAACTCAGTGGGACTGACTGACAGCCACCCTGCAGGGTGGGCGGGGCTGTTACAAGGCCAGGGGGCTGTTACAAGGCCAGGGCCCTGGTGGTCGCATTGGATACCACCACCTGGCCGCCCTCTGGGGGCCTTATTTTCCCATGTCTGACCAGAGGGGTGGAGCTCTGGTCTGGTCCTGGCTGTGTTACACTGAGCTGTCGTATCCTTCCACCAATTCGTGGAGTCCCTACCAAAACACAAAAAAAAGGGTTCTGGAAAGCCAGCTACTGCACGTCCTTCTGCCACAAAAGTAGTCCCTCAAAAGTTTGGTTTCCAGCCTGGGTCCTTTTTATACAGAAGCCGGACCTACTTTCAGCATAGACGGCCTGCGTGTCCTTCTGCGAAAAAATAGTCCCTCAAAAAAAAAAAAGAAAAAGCTGAAAACCAAACCCCTTCCATGTAGACGTCACCTGCTGCAGCCGCACGTTGTACGTATCCTTCCACCTAACAGTGAAAGGTAAAATAGCCCCTTAAAATCCAGACTAATCAGGCTCCATCGTATCCACTCGCAGAGCTGCATCCTCTGTTAGCGTCTCGCACGCTGTTTTGTGCCCTTCCACCACAAAAGATAGTCCCTGCGACCCCCGTCAGAAAGCTGTGCCTGTAAACAGGACGGCTGGGCCCCCTTCTGTCTTCCGCTCAAAAGTAGTCACCCCAAGAAGTAGAAGCGCCTTCGTATCCTTCCACCGCCTCGGGAATTGTCACCCAAAAAGATGAATAAAGCTGCCAAAACAACTTGAGTTTCTCCAAAATGTGTGACTTTATGGGGTGGGGGGGGCACCTGGGCTACGTCTACACGTGCACGTTACATCGAAATAAGCTATTTCAATTAATGGCATCTACACGTCCTCCAGGGCTGGCAACATTGACGTTCAACGTCGATGTTGGGCAGCACCACATCGAAATAGGTGCTGCGAGGGAACGTCTACACGCCACAGTAGCACACATCGAAATAAGGGTGCCAGGCACAGCTGCAGACAGGGTCACAGGGCGGACTCAACAGCAAGCCGCTCCCTTAAAGGGCCCCTCCCAGACACAGTTGCACTAAACAACACAAGATCCACAGAGCCGACAACTGGTTGCAGACCCTGTGCATGCAGCATGGATCCCCAGCTGCAGCAGCAGCAGCCAGAAGCCCTGGGCTAAGGGCTGCTGCACATGGTGACCATAGAGCGCCACAGGGGCTGGAGAGAGAGTGTCTCTCAACCCCTCAGCTGATGGCCGCCATGGAGGACCCCGCTATTTCGATGTTGCGGGACGCGGATCAGCTACACGTTCCCTACTTCGATGTTGAACGCCTAAGTAGGGCGCTATTCCCATCCCCTCATGGGGTTAGCGACTTCGACGTCTCGCTGCCTAACGTTGAAGTTAGCTTTGAAATAGCGCCCAACACGTGTAGCTGTGACGGGCGCTATTTTGAAGTTGGCGCCGCTACTTCGAAGTAGTGTGCACGTGTAGACGCGGCTCTGGACGTAATAGCTGGGGGGAGGGGAAACCTCTGCAAGCCCCGCCCCTGGGCGGAGTCATGTCACATTGTGGGCAGGGCTAGCTAAGCCCCTCCTCTGGGCAGCACTATGTGTGTACGTAGGCGGGGCTGGGGCTGGGCCACACCCACTGGCCCTCTGGGGTGTTTGGAGAAAAGAACAGGAGAGTCACTCATGGTCGCAGCAGGACAGCTGGGATTTGAACCCAGGAGTCCTAGCTTCTGGCCACACTGATCTAACCACTAGAGCCCACTCCCCCCAGAGTGCGGACTAGACCCCAGGCATCATGGATCCCACGTGCATCCTCCCCACCCCACCCCACCCCCACACTTTAACCACTAGGCCCCCCCTTCACTCCCAGGGCTGACAAAGGGAGCCGGGGTCTCTTCCCCAGGAAGCGGGGGTGGGCTGGCTCCTGCCTGGCTCACCAGGGACCGGACATAGACACCTCCAGTTTCAGATGGGGAAAGAGGAAGGAAAGGCCCCTGCAGCAGGGCTGGGGGAGTTTTGAACAGAGTTCTAAGTAACCCCACTTCCTGTCCCAGCCACAAAGAGGAAGCGAAAGCCAAGGACAGCGAGGGGCAGCTGTACGGTCAGTGGCTCCAGGGGTGCTCAAGGGCTGGAGCACCCACTGGTAGCCCTGCAGATCAGCTCCTTCCCCTCCTGCCCCCCACAATGAGCTGTTTCCCAGGGGCTGAGGCTAGCCAGGCCCAAGGAGGCGCTGAGACCTACCTGGGCTGGGCCAGAAGCTCTTTGACTCCCCATGCCATGCTGGCTGGGGGTGCCTGCAGCCAGAGATTGGGGGGCACTGCCCCTCGGGAGATGGAGGTCCAGCCAGGAGCCAGAGTGAGGGGAGTCCCCGAGGGGCCCACGGCACAGCCAGCTGGGAACAAAGCTCAGAAATCCCAGGAGGTAGCAGGGCCAGAGGACCCAACCCTGGAGAGAGAAAACGTGACCTACATAGGGGGGCTGTCACACTGGGGGGGGGGTGCTCCTGCGGCCATACAGAGCCGAGGAGCAGGAGTCCTATGGCACCCCCACCCCACTCCCCTCCCAGGGCTGGGGATAGGACCCAGGTGTCCAGCACTCAGGCCCCACCCCCCCCAGGGCTTCTTTTCCCGGCCCAGCGAGCACATGGGTGGCTGGGCTGGGCTGGGCTGGGCTGGGCTCCTGCCAGGCTCTACTGGCTTTGGCCCCAAAAGGAGAAGCCGAGGCCCCGCTCCAGGGAGACTTTCACCAGGGGCTGCACCAAGCCAGTTTCCTGCCCCACTGCTGGGGAGAAAGCAAAAGCCCAGGGCAGCGGCGTGAGGGGCAGCTGGGTGCTGCCACGAGCCCCCACCCGAGACCAGCCCAGTGCTCAAAGGCCCTGCCACGCAAAGGGCAGCAGGGCAAGCCGGGAACTCAACCTCCCCTTTGCGTTAGCCATGTCGCAGCCGTGCATGCTGGGAGCCCCCTCAACCTGGGCCATGTCGCAGCAGTGCATGCTGGGAAATCCCGCTCACATGGACAGTATCACAGCAGTGCATACTGGGAACGCCCCCCCCCGGGCCATGTCGCAGCAGTGCATGCTGGGAACGGCGCCCCCAGGCCATGTCGCAGTACAGCATGCTAGGAACGCGCCCCCCTCCACCTGGGCCATATCGCAGCAGTGCATGCTGGGAACACACCCCCCCGGCCCATGTCGCAGCAGTGCATGCTGGGAACACCGCCCCCAGGCCATGTTGCAGTAGAGCATGCTGGGAATACCGCCCCCAGGCCATGTCACAGCAGTGCATGCTGGGAACACCGCCCCCAGGCCATGTTGCAGTAGAGCATGCTGGGAACACCCCTCCCACCTGGGCCATATTGCAGCAGCACATGTTGGGAAATTCCCCTCTCACATGGACCATGTTGCAGCAGTGAATGCTGGGAGCTGCCTGACATCTGATTTGGCCACTCTGAAGCAGTGCATGGTGGGAATCCTAATTCCCCACCTGGTCACACCTGGCTCAACCAGTCATGACCTGCATCTTCACCTGCTCTTCCTGGACACCTGGGTCCTCTGCATCAGACCCCCCCCAGCCCTCTCCCGGGCATCCCCCCTGCACCACAGACCAGCAGCAATGGGCAGTACTGCCCGCCCCCCGCGCCCGTCCCAGTTCTCCTTTCTGGCGCATCACCCCTGCAGCTTTGTCCTGCGGCGGGGGGGGAGGGGGGGCTGGGGCGGGGAGGTAACACTGGCAGCAGCTGAGTTCCTGGAAAATAAGATCAGAGCTGAGACAAGCGGCCGGGTGCAGCAGGCGCTGCCTCCCCAGGTAACAGCAGGGGGCCCACGTCAACCTGGGCCCCACAGGTCCCTGCCTAGGGGCCGGGCACAGGGGCAGGGGGCTGGGTGGGGGAAGCAAGGCTGTCTCATTCGCACTGTGTGCACACGCATCGTGCGCCCGGTGGAACTGCCCCGCTTATGCAGCCTAACACTCGCACGCCGTGGGTCTTGGCTGTACCATCGCGTCTTTCACTGCTCGCTCTGGCCGGGGCGGGTGGTTAGGGCAGCGCGTGCTGGCCACAGCCTCACGCTGACGGTTGTGACGTGGTGCGTCTGTGCCCTGCCGGGGTCAGACAGAACCAGGCCAGGCGGCAGGAGGGGGCTGGGGGAGCCAGGGACTCTGGGGGTACCCAGGCCATGCCCCCCACGCCCTGCAGATGGCACAGGCAGGGGCAGGAAGGGGGTTAAAGACTGCGACTCTCTTATGGGGCTTGGGGGGGCTGAGGACGCTCTATGGGAGCTGCCAGCGGGGGTCTCGGATTTGTCTGGGTTGTGCTGTGCTGGGAGCTGGCCTCTGGGGTTTTTTTTTGGGGGGGGTCAGTGAGTGAGTCAGGGCCATGCCCCTGTCGGGGGGTAAGTGGGAGAGCTTGGTCTGCCCTGCGTAGAACCCAGGAGTCCTGGGACCCAGCCCCCACCTTCCTTGCTCTTTATCCTAGGACACACACCGCCCCCCCAAGATGGAACCCAGGAGTCCTAGCTCCCCATCACCCGCCAAGCCGCCAGACCCGGCGGCTCTGAGAGGCAGGGCGAGGAC
The DNA here is from genome assembly GCF_033958435.1 of Carettochelys insculpta. Classification (NCBI taxonomy): domain Eukaryota; kingdom Metazoa; phylum Chordata; order Testudines; family Carettochelyidae; genus Carettochelys; species Carettochelys insculpta. The sequence goes on from NC_134166.1 coordinate 14,904,181, forward strand.
CCAGACGTTCTAGGAGCCCTGCGGGGGGGGGGTCTACTTCCCCTTTCTGCTGGTTGAGCTGCTCCAGCTGGGAGGGGAGGGGTGGTAAAACCAGGTGTGGAAGGTGGCCAGGGGCCCTCCAGCTGCCCCAGCCCTTGGGGGACTTGGCAAGCAGCCAGACGTAGCCCCTCGGCTGCAGGGGTGATCGTCCCCCCCGGCCCCCAACGGCTCCCCCCCATAGGGGACCTTGGCTGGGAGAGTGACAAGAGCCCAGCCCCATGGCAGCAGAGCCAGCAAAACGGGGGTTGTGAAGACGGGCCAGGCCCAGCCTGACTGTGCAAACAAACCCAGGCCCAGCTCCAGAGGGGAACTAGGAACCCTTCCCTGGATGGCACGGCCACCTGGGGTCGGGACTGGCTGGTGCAGGGGGGCAGCGGGTCTGTCCCCTCTAGCGGCACTTGTCCTGATCTGGCCCCAGGGTGGGGGAGGGCTGGCTGGTGTGGGGAACAGGCGTCCCTCCCACGCTCATGCTCTGTCTCAGGTCCCGTCATGGAGGCCAACAGCTCCGGTCTCTGGCCAACCCGGCCTGGTCCAGCCCCCACCAAGGCCCCGGTGGACCCGAGCTCCATGCTGGATGTCATCCAGGCCATCTTCTACACGGTGGTCGTGGTAGGGGGCTCGCTGGGGAACGGGCTGGTGATCTGGCTCACCGCCCGCCAGGCCTCCCGCTCCGTCAACTGCGTGTGGTACCTCAACCTGGCAGTGGCCGACTGCCTCTTCTCGGTCACCCGGGTGCTGCCCCTGGTGAAGAACATCCTCTATCCTGGGCACTGGCCCTTCGGCCTCTTCCTGTGCCGGGCCACCAGCTTCGCCAAGTACCTCAACATGTTCTGCAGCGTCTTCCTCCTGGCAGCCATCAGCCTGGACCGCCTGGCCAGCGTGGCCTTCCCGGTGTGCTCCAAGAACCGCCGGGGACCCTGCCTGGCCTGGGCAGCGGCCGCTGGGTCGTGGGGGGCGGCCGTCGCGAGCAGCCTGCCCTTCTGCATCTACCGCCAGCTGGTGGGGAAGGGCCGCAGCACCAAGTGCTCCTTGACGCTGGGGAAAGGGCCCAAGGTGACGCTGTATCTCCTCCGCCTGCTCTGTGGCTTCCTGCTCCCCTTCGCCATCATCGCAGGCTGCTATGGTGGCCTGGCAGCCGTGCTGAGGCGGCGCCCGCTCACCCGCCACTCCAGGAAACCCTTCAAGGTCATGGTGGCCATTGTGGTGACCTTCTTCCTCTGCTGGGCCCCCTACCACCTCTTCCTCGTCCTCAAACTGGTGGGCGTCCAGGGCCAGGCCATGGCTGCAGGTCTGCCCCTCACCTCCTGTCTAGCCTATCTCAACAGCTGTGTCAACCCCATCCTCTACTTCTTCATGGGGCTGGACTTCCGCCGGGCGCTAAGCCGCACCGTGCTGGCCGGGGCCCTTCGCCGGGCCCTGCTGGATGACACGACCAGGCCCCATGCCCACAAGCGGGAGGCAGCCTCCTCCAAGGACGGTTTGGCCCAGAGTTCGGTGGCCCCCGACCTGGCCTGAGGCCCCAAGGGAGCGAGCACCTTGGGCAGCGCTGGAAAAAGGATCCCAGAACCAGAGCCAGCAGAGCCCCTGTGAGCCATGTGCTGCTTCACCCCAGGATTACACAGAGCCCCCAGCCACAGTCTTCGTCCATCCCACTTCCCCCACCAACGCGCCTGCAGCTCCAACCAGGCTGGCTCCTTCCACCCTCAGAGAGCCGGGTGCAAGTGCTCCACCAGCCCAGCCTCCACCCACCCCCCGACACATGCCCAGCCACCCGCAGGCATACCCGGACCCTCCCGCCCCAGGCCCCAGGCTCTTTCCTGCTGTAGACACTCAGAGACTCTGCTGAGAAGACACCAGCTGAGAGGCAGGAAGGAGCCCAGTGCTGTGGAAACAGCTCCAGCTCACGGATCCCCGTGTGCCTAGTCCTGGCTGCCCCACCAGCATGCCCCCGATTCTCTTACAGCCCAGCCCCACTGCATCCCCCACAGTGAGGCTCCCCAAGGCCTGGCTCAGGGGAAGGAGGATGAACTCCAGTTCAGACAGAAGGCCAGGTGGTCCGGGTGGCAGCTTGGTCTGAGCAACCACAAACTCATGCCAGAGGTCACAGAACGTTAGAACTGGAAGGTGCCTCGAGAGGTCGTTGAGCCCAATCTCCTGCCCCCAGCACAGGGCCAGGCACCGTCTACAGCAGCCCTGTTTAATTGTCCCATTAAAAAAACAGCTTCTCCTTGACTGACTGGCGTATTCAGCGCATGTGAGCCCAGCCCCACCGGTGGGCAGGGAGCCGGCAGGCGGGGCCCAGCCAGGCAGGCCCGTCTCCATCACAGACAAAGGGCTCCTTGTGCCTGGGTGTTGTGTGTACACAGGCTGCCAACAGCAGAGGGTGTGGGGAGAGGGGAGGGCTGGGAACCAGGACTCCTGGGTTCTATGCCTGACTCTGGGAGTCAAGTGAGGTCTACTGGGCAGAGCAGGGAAGGGTTAGGAGCCAGGATTTCTGGGTTCTGTACTGGACTCTGGGATGGAAGTGGAGTCTAAGTGGTTGGAGCTCACAGCTGTGACTCCTGGGCTCACTTCCAGGCTCTGGGTGAGGAATGGGGTCTAGTGGTCAGAGCAAGGGGGGCTGGGATCCAGGATTCCTGGGTTCACATCCCAGATCTGCAAAGCCCTGCAAATGCAGGTCTGCGAAATGCCCCAGACTGCGTCACCCCATCTGGTGCTCAGAGCTGCCAGGCACCAGCCTCCTGGTGGCTTTGTGATCTTCCTGGACTACGGGTGTAGGGCAGGCCAGGAGCTGGGGCTCGGGAGTGAGGGGCAGCGGCGGAGCGCAGGGGGCCGTGGGTTGGCGCTGAGGGTGCCGGATGCAATACGGCCAAAGAGAGACAGCTCGTGGGACAGACAAGTTTCTGTAATAAATAGCTGCGGCGGCTCTGTGGCACCCCCACCGGTGGGGAATGGATGAGCTGGGGGGGCTCCCCCTGCTGCCCTGGCCCCCCGCGTCTTGGCGACATGGTGCAAAGCATGCTGGGAAAGGTCCCACAGCCCCCACATCCTCAGCCGCCCAATCAGAGCAACTCCACACGCCCCATTGGTCAGAACTTCGGCCCCGGTTCGATCCCAGTCTCCACCAGCAGGTGCAGCCCTGACGCCCGTTCCAACGCCCAAGGCAATTCCCAGCACAGCTCAGGTCTCCCCCGTTGGCACAAACGCCAGCCCAGACTTCGGGTAATTTGCTGTGTGCCCTGGGACGGGTGGGAATTCCAACCAGGGCTTCCCCAGCCCCACTGGCTGACATTTACAGCAGCTCTCCTATTGGTGCAGATTCCAAGCAAGTCTTTTCCTATTGGTCAAGCCTCAGCCCGGATGAGCCCGCATCACATTGGCCAGAATTCACCTTCTCCGATGGGTGGGGAGTCAAAGTCGCTTGCCCCGCTTTGTATCAGTTCTGGGAGTGTCTGTATCTCATTGGAGGCCCTGCCCCCGTTGAGGCTCACAGGGCGGGGCCAGCATGGTATTACACCTTGAAGATCCAAGTCTATTGCCCCATTGGCTGCCCTGCCCTCAAGCCCCTCCCAGGGGCAGGGACAAGTGAGTCTCACACCTTGAAGACCTGAGATGCTCTCTCCATTGGCGTCCTCACCCCCTGCCTGCCGCATGGGCGGGGCTACCAGCCCAGCTGGCCATGCCCACCGGGTGGATACTACCTGTGGGGGGTCGGGGGCAGGAGGGTCCCTGGGCTCAGTAGCGGGAGTTCTCCTCAGCGGCCGTAACAATGGCGTCCATCCAGATGCGCATGGCCTCAGGGCTGGGAGCCACCAGGCAGAACAGCCGGTCGTAGGTCTTGACGCAGAAGGTCAGTTTGGAGTTGGGGCTCTGCGGGGGAAAGGGTCATACGGTGGGGGGCTGACAGGGACACCCTGGGGGTGTGAGGGGTCAGCAGGGAATGCAGCCCGGGGATGGGGAGGCAAAGCAGGTCAGAGGGCACCAGAGGGGCAGCAGGGGGTCAACTGGAGGGGGCCAGGGAAGCAGAGGAAGGGCTGAGAGGCGGCTGGTGGGGTTGAAGTGGCCAGGGGGTCACTGGAGGGGCCGGGGGATCGAGGGGACAGCTGGGAGGGCAGGGGGAGAAGTTGGATGGACGAGGGGACAGCCAAGGGCCGGACGGGGCAGCTAAAGAAGCCAAGAGGGGACTGGAGGGTCTGGGGGATGGGGGCAGCAGAGGGACCCTGGGGAGGGGAGTCGGAATGGGCCGGGGATGAGCTGGGTCAGGGGTCGGGGTGGCGAGGAGGCGATGGGGTGATCAGAGTGACGGGGAAGTCGAACGGGGCTGGGCAGCGGCTCTGAGGAGTGCGGGGGGTCGTACCTTGAAGGCGCTGCGCAGATGATCGTAATAAACCTCCTCAATGGCCTGGAAGTAGATGACACCCTTGAGTTTCGTCTCCTCTTTGTCTGCAATGAGGCAGGGCAGTGAGGGGTGTCAGCGGGGGGGCAGGCAGGGGTATCCCAGTAGGCAGGGGGACGAGGAAGCCAGGGGACAGGGCCACTGGGGGCTTACCAAGGTAGCGTGGGCCAAATGGCATTACTGGGGGTTGGCTGACCGGAGGAAGGTGCCTTGGGGGCAGGGGGCACCAGAGGCTCACCCGCACAGTACACCAGCAGCACCCTTTGGTACCCCCCACCGCGCCAGAGGGCAGGAGGTGCTGGGAGGAGTCAGGGCTCACCTGTGTAGTAGGCCAGCAGGCATCCCAGGGGGATCTGGGGTACCCAGGGGTGGGGGCACAGGGAGATCTGGGGTACCCAGGGGTGGGGGGCGCAGGGGTACCTGGGGTATGCGGGGGCAGGGGGCACAGGGGGATCTGAGGTACACAGGGGTGGGGGGCACAAGGGGATCTGGGGTACCCAGGGGGGCAGGGGGCCGGGGTGGGGGCAGGGGGATCTGGGGTAGCCGGGGGCGGGGGGCACAGGGGGATCTGGAGTACCCAGGGAGGGGGCAGGGGGCGCAGGGGGATCTGGCGTACCCGGGGCCGGGGTGGGGGCAGGGGGATCTGGGGTGGCCGGGGCTGGGGTGGGGGCGGGGTGGGGGGCTCACCCGTGTAGTAGGCCAGCAGGCGCCGCTGGCGATCGAAGCAGAACCACCGTTTCTTCCAGGTCTTGATGCGGCCGCCCATCTTGACCAGGAAGCCGCGGCAGGCTCTGCCCGTCACCCGCACCTCGGGGCAGGTCTCCAGGCAGTGCCCCGAGGCCTCCAGGTGGGCGCGCAGGTCCAGGGGGGCGGGAGCAGAGGGTTCCCGCACCGGCCCTGGGCTGCGGGCCTGGGGAGGCAACGCAGGGGTTAAATGGGTGGGGACGGGGACGGGGGCACTGGCAGGGTGGGAGGGGCGGGGGTCTCACCTGGGCAAGTGGGGGTGACTCCATGAGTCGGGTCTCTCCCTGGGCCGCTCGCTTCACCTCCTGTGGGGACGGGGGGGGGGGGGATCACTGGGGGCCTGCCCCCCATCGCCAGACTGGCAGCCCCACCCCCACCCCTTGGCCCATGGGGAGCACCAGCGATGGAGATCCCCCTCCTGTGGGGCCTCACCCCACATCCTGCCCTCCAGCCCCAGCCCGGGCCCCACACCCAACCTGCCTCACCTTTGGACCCTCCCCTTCACCATGGCTCCACCCCCATCCCTGGCCACGCCCCCACCTCCACCACATTCCTGGGCCGCTGGACTCCTCCCTCTGCCCCACACGCCACCTTGTCCCAGCCGCTAAGCCCCTCCCCCCACTGGCCACGCTCCATCCTGGTCCCACCCACTGCCAAGCAGGCCCCGCCCCTTCCCCCCCCACTAGTCCCAGCTGCTCCCTGCCCCCTGCTCCAGGCCAGGCAGAGGGAGGGAACCAGCAGCTGATGCAGCAAAACCCAACTTCCCCATTCCCGCCTGGGAGACCATGGGACAGACGTGTGGAGGATGTGGGGTCCCGTGATTAGGGTGGGGGAGGGGTGGGAGCCAGAACTCCTGGGTTTTCTCGCCAGCTCTGAAAGGGTTGATGGGTCTGGGGGGCGGGGGGGGAGCCCGGGCTCCTGGGTTCAATCCCCAGTTGGGGGGAGGCGGGGCTGGTGGGTGAGAGTGGGAGTCAAGAGGCGGGGAGCAGGAGTCGAAGAGGGGAGGGGCCGGTAGCTCGGGCCCCTGGATTGGATCCCGGCCCCAGGAGGGGAGTGAGAGCTAGTGGTCAGAGCAGGCGTCAGAGGGGCTGGAGGAGCCAGGACTGCTGGGCTCAAGCCCCGGCCCTGGCAGTGGAGGGGGCGTCCAGCGGGTTGGGGCCAGGCGTCGGAGTCAGATCTCCTGGGTTCTCTTCCTCGACCTGGGAGGGGAGTGGGGTCTAGTGGTCAGCGTGGACATTGGCAGAGGGGAGAGGCTGGACTCCTGGGTTCTTACCCGCGCCTGCAGCAGCCGCTCTCGCTCCGCCATGGCCTCCCGCACCTTCTGCTCCATTTCCGCCAGCTTGGAGACCGCGGAGCCCGGGCTGGGAGGGAGCAGCACAGGGAGTCGGCGGGGAGCCAGGGAGACGCAGGGCCTCCCCTGGGGGGAGAAGGGGACACAACGGGATGGGGGAGGGGAATGTGGAGGGGCCTGCGGCTGGGAGCCACAAGGATGAGGACCCCCGGAGGTGATGGGGGGGGGCTGGGAAAGGACGGGGGGTCCCCAGGGAAGGGGGGGATGGGGAGCAGTGGGGAATCTCACCTGTAGGGCCCCTCCTGCAGGAAGAGGGGGGCATTGAGGTGCGTGAGAGGCACGCAGCGCCGGTCACCCCCTGCCGAGAGCTGCAGCTCCAGGATGTCTGGCTCCAGCCCCCCTGAGAGAGTCAGAGACGGGGGGTCAGTCCCCCCACGCCAGAGAAACCTCCCAGAAATCGCTGCTCCCCCCTGCAGCATCCTGGGAGATGGCCCAGCCCCTCAGAGTGCCCACCCCAGCTCTCCCAGCCCCTCCCCGCCTACCTTTGGCATTGAGTGACAGGGGGCGCTGGGTGGAGCGGGGGGCCGGCCGGTCACCCCCCCGCCTGCGGGGTAGGCTTGCCGATCGCTGCAGCCCGATGGAGCCCTGGAGAGAGAGAGCCAGGGGGTCGACAAGCTGGGTTTTTCCCCCAGTCCCGGGCTCTGCCCCCCTCTAGCCATTGGGGGAAAGGGCACAGACACAACCAGGCACGGAGGCAGCGGGGGACGGGCACAGACCAGACGGACACACACACCTGGACAGAGCTGCGGACGGAGAACACGCAGGCCGGGTCGCTCTGATCACCACCCAGCACCACGACCTTCCGATCCGTCTTTTGGGTGAACATGAGCTGCAGAGACAGCGACGTAGACAGACACACAGACGTCGGGGGGGGGCACCCAGGTGTCCTGACTGCCAGACCTGCCCCCCGGGCTCTCATCCATCAGATCCCCACTACCCCAAGGCTGGGGAGAGAACCCAGGAGTCCTGCCTCCCCATCTCCTCTGAGCCACCTGCCTGCAATGCCTCAATCTCACCAGCAGGCAGCAGCGTGACCGCACCTGCCCAGGTGTGACAGCAGGGGAGTGAATAGTTAGTGTGCGGTGCCTCAGTTTCCCTGTGTGTTCCTCTGGGATCTCGAGGTGAGATGAGGGCGTGTGGGTGGTGTAAAGGCCCCTGGGGGCCCATGCCTGGGACGGAGATCACCTCAGCCTGGCACCCGCAGGCCGGGCCCCTCCTCTGCCACAATCAGAGGTGACGGGGCAGCCCGGGGGCCGCCTGGCTGCGGAAGAGACAAAGGAGGGAGGAGGGACCTGGCAGGCTCAGGCCAGGCTCTTCCTGGGTGTTGCGGGGGGGAGTCCAGGGGCACCAGATCAAGGTGCTGCCTTACCAGGGGCTCCCGGCCCCCAGCTGGAGGGACCCAGGCAGCCGGGGTAGGGGACAAGGGGGAGCGTCACAGACTCAGGACACAAACAAGCTTTGATCTGAACTGCAGCAGGCAGGGTTGGGGGTCCAGGGTGGTGGGGATGGGGGGACCCTGAGGGAGGAGGAGGAGCTGGGGGTTACCTTGGTGAGCTCCTGGTTACTGACGGGCGAGTGGTCCCCACTCCTGTCCTCGTCCACCCGGCGCCGCTCCTGGGGACACGGTGGGGGCCAGGGTCACCTCCAGGGTCCTGCCCCACTCCCAGCCCTGCTCCCACATGTTCCGCAGCCCGGCTCCTGACCCCCCCATGCGCTGACCCAGGGACTCTCTCACGCCTCACTCCCAGGCTGCCCCACAAGACCTTACCCTGTCCTGCTCCACCTCTGCCAGCCCCTCCCGCTCCACCCCACAGCATCCTGCCCCACACCCCACACACGGGACCCTGCCTGGCCCCTGGCTCAGACGCATGGGCCCAGCCAACCCAGCACCTCCCCCCACACACACAGGCTGAGAGGAAATGGGGTCTTGTGAGAAGAGCAGGGGGCTGGGAAGCAGGACGCCTGGGTTCTCCCCGGCGCTCGGGGAAGGGGGTTCCCAGCAGGACGCCTGGGTTCTCCCCGGCGCTCGGGGAAGGTGGTTCCCAGCAGGACGCCTGGGTTCTCCCCGGCGCTCGGGGAAGGGGGTTCCCAGCAGGACGCCTGGGTTCTCCCCGGCGCTCGGGGAAGGTGGTTCCCAGCAGGACGCCTGGGTTCTCCCCGGCACCTGGGGGCAGGGGGTTCCCAGCAGGACGCCTGGGTTCTCCCCGGCGCTCGGGGAAGGTGGTTCCCAGCAGGACGCCTGGGTTCTCCCCGGCGCTCGGGGAAGGTGGTTCCCAGCAGGACGCCTGGGTTCTCCCCGGCGCTCGGGGGAGGGGGTTCCCAGCAGGACGCCTGGGTTCTCCCCGGCGCTCGGGGGAGGGGGTTTTCAGCAGGACACCTGGGTTCTCCCCGGCGCTGGGGAGAGGGGGCTCTCACCGAGCTGAGGCTCTGGACAGCCTCTCCGGTCTCTGGTGCCAGCCTGCGGCCCTCACCAGCCACGTCGTCCTGCACTGAGCGCACCTGGCCCTCCAGCTGCCGGACCGTCCGCTGAGGGAAACGGGGTGAGAATCCTGTGGGGGAGGAGTGTCCCCTCCCCAGAGCTGGCCAGGGGGACTGCTCCCCCCAACAGCCCCCCAGAGACAGGTAAGACTTGGCACCAGATCCAGACACCCACCTGGAATGGGGCCAAGCCCCTGCACCCCCTCCCCCCACTCAGGAGGAGGATAAGACCTGGTGCTGGATCCTCTTGCCGCCGGGCTGGGTTCCAGGTGTAGCCAAGACTAGGAGCAGGATCCTCCATTCCCTCTGGAATGGACTTGCGGCTCAAGACCTGGATCCTGGCACCCCCGGAATGGATCCCAGGTGTCAGTGTCCAGGGGGAAGGTAAGACCCGGATCCCTGTCTCTAGGTCCCCTCCCACTCTGGAATGGGCTTTGGTGGCCGGAAGACCTGGAGTAGGGCTGGGTGCCCCTGGAAGGGAGCTGCAGGAGGGTAAGACCTGGAGCGGATCTCCAAGGATTGCCCCACTCACCTTCCTCTCCTTGAGGCTCTCCTGGACCTGGAGGATCTGGTGGGCCAAGGCCTGGCAGGCCACCTCCCGGGCCTCCTCCAGGCGGCTCTCCCGCTCCAGCTGCTGGAACTCCAGGTCCTCGTAGCTCTTCAGGGCCCCCTCCAGCATCTCCGATGTCTGTGGGGAGCGAGACCCCGTCAGGATGCCCAGGTCCAGGCCAGCTCCGCAGGGGGAGGCTGGTACGTCTGGACTACATGGCTCAACCGGGTCAGCCCCGGGTGCAGCCTGCCCCGTACCCTGTCTGCCCACAGGGGCAAAGCCAGGTGCTTGGGTCAGGAAGATGGGTAACTAACATTCCCCTCTTCCCTCTCTCCGCCCCAGCCACGAGCTCACAGGCCTCGGTCAGATCCCCTTAGCTGTCTCTCCTCCGAGCTGAAACATCCCAGTCGTACTAACCCCCCCTCGCACAGCAGCCAGCGTAAACCCCACCCCTCCCCTGAGCCCTTCCCACGGCCAAGAGATCTTCTGGAGATGATGCGACCACACCGGCACACAGGGCTCAGGACGTGGGCGCACCTGGGATTTAGACAGAGCCTCTGTCTGATTCACGATTCCCAAGAGTCTATGTGCTGTTCAGTCGGCCGCTGCACCGGTACCGAGTGGCTGCTTTCAGAGCACTCCAACAGCTTCGAGTGGTACCAGCTCATTCAACGCCCGTCGGCTCCTGTGTCTAGCTGCGCCTGCTTTCCGAGGTGCAAGGCCGTGCGCTTGACACCTTTGGATTTCATTTACTGCCGTGTCCCCCGCTCCGTGTAATGCTTCCCAGTTTGCCTGGGACTTCACGAGCTGAAGTAGCTTGTGTCAGCTGGGAGTTTTGCCCCCTGGCGGTTCACCCCCTTTTCGTGATCTTTTATGGCCACATTGTAAAGGCTTCGCTCTGGGGGACACCAAGAGTTACCTCTCTCCCTTCCAAAACCTGACTGTTCATTCCTGCCCTTCCTTTGCCACCCCTTACCCAGCGACCCCTCCAGGGAGACCGTCCCTCTTAGCCCAGGACAGCTTCCTTTGATAAGAGCCTGGGGCGACAGACCTCAAGCAAAGCTCCCTGGGGCTCCACACGCACTGGGTCCCCCCACCAGATTTGCTGCCCCTCCAAGAATCTCACATCTGGGCCTGCCCATAGACACAGCTGCTGTTGGGCCATAGCAATGTACATGGGCCACCTTGGGGTCCCACTGGGCCCTACCAGCCCATAGCAGCCCCTACCTGCTGCAGCTGACTCTGCATCCGCTCCCGCATGCTCTCAGGCTGGTTGAACAGGTGGGTCTGGGACTCGTGGTGCTGCCGCTGGAGCTCTTCCACCTTGCGCCGCTCCTTCCCCAGCCGCACCTTCTCCTGCCGGAGGGGGCGGGGTCAGCCACCAGGACTCCTGGGTTCCAGGGACACCTGACCCCAGCCAGACCCCAGCCCAGACTCCTGGGGGAAGGGCCAACCTGGAGCAAAGGATGCTGGGAAAGGTGGGCACACCTGAACAGGAGCAAAGGGTTCTGACATGGGGGAAAAGGGCCCGGGGGGAGGGATCCCAATGCTTCTTTGGGGTAGAGGCCAATCGGGAGGGAGCACAGAGGAGTCTGGGAAAAGCGGCAGCACACGGGAGGCCCAGGGGCTGGGCAGGGCTCTGACCTTGTCTCTCTCGGCACGGCACTGGCGCTCCGTCTCCAGCACCCTCCTCTGCAGCTGCAAGACCAGCTGCTCCTCCCGCAGCACCTCCCGCCGCTCGGCCGCCAGCGCCCGCTCCAGCAGCGCCCGCTCCAGCAGCACCCGCTCCAGCTTCACCTGCCGGGAGAGGCGGGTCTGACCTGGAACCAGAGCCCACTGCCCTCCCGCGGCCAGGCCTGGCTCCCAGCCCCCGGCTCTAACCCACGTATCCCACACGCACCCCCGAGCCAGAGAACCCAGGTGTCCTGGCTCCCAGCCCCCAGCCCTAACCCACGTATCTCACCCCCCTCCCCCGAGCCAGAGAACCCAGGTGTCCTGGCTCCCAGCCCCCGGCCCTAAACCACGTATTCCACACACACCCCCGAGCCAGAGAACCCAGGTGTCCTGGCTTCCAGCCCCCATCCCCCAGCTCTAACCCACGTATCCCACACACCCCCAAGCCAGAGAGCCCAGGTGTCCTGGCTCCCAGCCCCCATCCCCCAGCTCTAACCCACGTATCCCACACACACCCTGAGCCAGAGAACCCAGGTGTCCTGGCTCCCAGCCCCCGGCCCTAACCCACGTATCCCACACACACCCCTGAGCCAGAGAACCCAGGTGTCCTGGCTCCCAGCCCCCATCCCCCAGCTCTAACCCACGTATCCCACACACACCCTCAAGCCAGAGAGCCCAGGTGTCCTGGCTCCCAGCCCTTCCCTGTTCTATTTCACGTACCCCCATTCCCTTGCCGGAGCCAGGGGTAACCCAGTTGTCCTGTCAGTGCAGCTCAGGGATTTCCCTCTCCCCAAACCCAGCCACTGCTGTGATTGCAGCCAGACCCACCCCAGCCCCTCCCCGCCGGCTGGGCGCGGTGCCCTGGTGAGACAGGTTTCCCAGGTGCTGGCTGCTGGGAATGCCCCCCACCCCCCCGAGATCCCTGACTCAAGGAGGGGAGCCCGGGGCCGGACACACCTCGATGCTCACCTCCTTCTGGTGCTGCAGCTCCACAGCCCGGCTCGGACACTCCTCCTGCGGCCGCTGCGGGTGGGACCCCTCCAGTCCCGCCTGGGGGTCGTCGTCCTGGGCAGCAGGGGAGTGGGAGTGAGCTGCCCTGCCCACAAGGGGACCCATACCCCACCCCCCTGCGCCAGCCAGCCCCTCCCCTCAAGCCTGGGTGGGAGCCGGCGCCCTCTAGAGGGGACAGGTCCTCCCCCATTCCCTGCCCCCTGCGCCAGCCTGTCCCACCCTGAGCTGGGTGGAGCTGGCGTCCCTAGAGGGGACAGACCTTGCCCCATTCCCTGCCCCCTGCGCCAGCCTGTCCTGCCCTGGGCTGGGTGCAGCTGGCATCCCTAGAGGGGACAGACCCTGCCCCATTCCCTGCCCCCGAGCCAGCTTGTCCCGCCCTGGGCTGGGTGGAGCCAGTGCCCCTAGAGGGGACAGACCCTGCCCCATTCCCTGCCCCCTGCGCCAGCCTGTCCCGCCCTGGGCTGGGTGGAGCCGGTGCCCCTAGAGGGGACAGACCCTGCCCCATTACCTGCCCCCCAGCCAGCTTGTCCCACCCTGGGCTGGGTGGAGCTGGCGTCCCTAGAGGGGACAGACCCTGCCCCATTCCCTGCCCCTGAGCCAGCCTGTCCCGCCCTGGGCTGGGTGGAGCCGGTGCCCCTAGAGGGGACAGGCCCTGTGCCACTCACCCCGTTCTGGGCACTCTCTGTGCTGCTGGCTTCATCCTCCTCGGTGCTGTCGCTTGTGGCTCCCCCAGGGCCGGAGGAGAGCAAATCTGCATCACCTCCAGGCAGGGCCTGACTTGCCTCTAGGCTCTGGGCTGGAGACGTCCCCTTCAGCCTGTCCTGCCCCATGGGGGCCAGGAAGGGGCATCGCAAGGCCTGGCTCAGCGCCACCGGGCTCTCTGCCTCCTGCAGAACCATGGCCAGAGACCTGCCACCGCAAGCGAGAGGTGGCACTAGGGGGCACTGTGCTGTGCTGGTGGCAGGGGCCCAGTGGGGCCTCTGCTCAGGCCATCGGGACCTGCCCCAATGCCCCAGCTTAGCACCCCTTTCTGCTTCCCTAAATCTCCCCATATAACCATCCGGGGGCCCCACCCCAGAGGTGGCTGCATCTTAGCACCAGATGGGTCCTGTCTGAACAGCCCTTCATGCCCTACCCCAGAGGTGGCCGCTTCTCAGTGCTGGCTGAAGGATCCCTGCAAAACCAGCCCTCGTTAGCAGTGTCAGCCTGGGGACTCCCTGCTGCGCAATGTTGCAGCCTGTGTCCCCTGGGCCTGCTCTGGAGCTAAGCCGAGTGCAGCCCCAACACAAACCTCCAACCTTGGCTATTGAAAGGCAAAGCGGCCCCATGGGTGTGGGGCCCTGCTGTGCAATTCCTTCCAGGGGGCAGCACCCCGGATCTTGGGGGTGGGAAGGGACACCAAGCATGAGCCAAGCCCAGCACAGGGAGTGGAATTTTCCACTGGGCAGGCAAGAAGAGAGACGTCTTTGTTCTAACAGGACAAAAGAAAACGATCAGCCCCCACCTGGAGCCCTCCCGGCCTGCCAGCTGTCCCTGCATCCTCACGGGACCCCCGGGGCTCCTGGCCCCTTCCCAACCTGGGGATGCAGCCACCTCTGGGGTGCAGCTCTTCCTGCAGGGATCCTTCACCTGGTGGAAAGATGCAGTCGCCTCTGGGGCAGGGGTTCTTAATAGCACACTCCCTTACCCCGCAGCTCCTCATCAGCAACTGCCTCACCCCAGAATTATTCCCCCTGCTCTCAAAGGGGACACAGAAAATCTCCTTCACTTCCTGTTCTGAAACCTGCTACAGGGCTGTTGGCCAGATACCATGTTCCTCCTCCGCATTACGCAAGGGGCCCCTGTCTGACCTAACCCAGTGCCTCACCCCAGAGGTGGCTGCATCTCTGTTCTGTGTCCATGGGACACCCTGACCCTGGCTCACCCGGCTTTCCGCACCTTCCTCCATCTCTGGTGCCAGACTGTCCCCAGCGAACCGGCGCCAGGGCTGGCACTGGGGACAGCACATGGAACTGCATTTTCCGGGGCAATGGGGTGAGGGGGGTGATCCTGGTCCCGCAGAGCGAGGGTCAATGCACTTGTTAACCCGTTGCCGGCCACAGGGAGGGTTGAATTTCAGCCTCCCAGGGAGTTCCCTGGGGGTGGCCAGCGGATCTCACACCTCTCCCCCCAGGGGATCATTTATTTGCTCCAGAGGGAAATGAGGCAGAAACTGAGAGAGAACCCAGGAGTCCTGGCTCACAGTGCCCCCCACCCCGAACTAGAACCCACACCCCTCCCCGAGCCCAGGAGAACGCCCAGTCCTGGTGCCCAGCCCACCTCTAACCACTCAACCTCACTGCCCTCCTGGTGCTGGAAGAGAGCTCAGGAGTCCTGGATTCCCCTCTCACCCCCAGCCCCCATGCCCCAGATTTAACCCAGGAGTCCTGGCTCCCAGCCCCCCGGCTCTAACCACTAGCCCTCAGCTGCCTGCCAGAGCCAGAGGGAACCCAGGAGTCCTGGCTCCCAGCACCACTATTCTTTCCAGGAATCACCCCAGCAGCCAGCCCAGGGGCTCTCCTCTCCCTCTGGCCCGCCCCCAGCCCGGGCCCCGCACCACTCACCCCGGTCCGTGCGTGGGGACGGTCCCCCGCCCCTCCGCCCCCAGGAGGCAGGAAGAACCCAGGTGTCCGGGAGCAGCTGCTCTGGGAGCCAGGGCGGAGGAAGGATCCAACCCCGCCCGGTTGTTTCTCTTTCTCTCTCCCCCGCCCCCCCGCGGTGCTGCCCTCCGGCCCCCCTCACCGCCCGCCCCGCCCCGCCCCGCGCAGCGTCCGGCTCCGGCGGGGGGGCGGCAGGCAGGGGCTGCTCGCACGGCTCCAGCCCCGCTTGGAAACCCAACACCTGTAACATCAGCGCCGGGGAGGGGAGGGTCAGCCACAGCCCCGGGAACCCAGGCGTCCTGCCCCCCCGCCCCGCCGAGCTGGAGAGAGAACCCAGGCGTCCTGCCCCCCCCCCCCTCGCCGAGCTGGAGAGAGAACCCAGGCGTCCTGCTCCCAGCCCCCCCACCAGCGTCCATGAGAACCCAGGCGTCCTGCTCCCAGCCCTCCCGGTGCTGGAAGAGAACTCGGGAGTCCTGGATTCCCCTCTCACCCCCAGCCCCCGTGCCCCAGATTTAACCCAGGAGTCCTGGCTCCCAGCCCCCCCCCAGCTCTAACCACTAGCTCTCAGCTGCCTCCCCGTGCTCTAACCACTGGCCCGCAGGGCGAAGGGAGATCCCGGAGCAGAGGAAGCTGAGCAGTTAAACCGAAGGCCGCGGGAGGGCCCGGCCGGGAGTTTTTGTCCTCAACGAACCGCCCCTAGGCCAGCGCGCCCATTGCTCCTACCTTGTGCTAGGGGGTGGGGCTGGGTGCCAGCACTCCTGGGTTCTCTTCCCAGCTCTGAGCGGCCTGGGCCTGTGGGGAGGAGGGGGCGAGTAGGGGCCAGAAAAGTTTGCAAAGGCTCTTTAGCTGCTCTGTGTCTCGGTTTCCTTTCCTAGGAACAGGATAGTTAAGCCACCCCAAGGCATAGGGTGACTCCTCCCTTGCTGGGCCATGTCTGCCGGGCAGGTGTTAATTGCCAGCAAGGTGGCTGTTCAGCAGATGGCTGGGGGGCTGCCCCCCCTGAGCCAGAAGGAGGCTCAACTTTCCCCCTCCAGCCCCAAAACCCACCCCTGCACCCCACTCTGCAGGCCTGGCCTCTCCCCAAGCACAGGGCTCTTCTCGGGCAGGGACTGCCTGGCTCAGGAGGCTGAGGGAATAGGACATGGGCTCCCTCTAGCCACATCTGGCTTCACACAACCTCAGGGGTTACACAAGCCCAACCCAGCACCCCAGGTAGCCTGCTGTAAAATGGGGGGAAGTGGCCAATCAGCTACCCCAGGGATTCCAGAGATCTAGTGCTGGGGGGGGAGGGGCTGGGAGCCAGGACTCCTGGGTTCCAGGCCCAATGCAGGGACAAGGAGCCCAACATCCGTGAGAGAAACCTGTTTGTCTCCCCGCTGCGGGTGGAGGCAGGCTGGGTCCTGCCAGCTGACGCCCACACATGGCTGGCGGGGCTTTCCCTTGGGAACCGTGTTCCCAGGAGAGCTGGGCAGGGCCTTGCAGCCCAGGGCTGGGAAACAGGGCTTTTAAGCAATTATAGGGCTAGTTCTAAAGGCCCTGTGACCTCATCCTGCTGCCCTGGAGCCAGCCAGTCCTGGCCTGAGCCCCCCTAGGAGCCAGCACCCATGAAAGGGCAAAGCCCCACACCCAGCTCCCCCACGCCAGCCAGCCCAATCCTTTGTATAGTTGACATGGCCACATGGGATGCCTCAGGGGCTTGTTCAAACCCCTCCCTGGCTTCTGGCGTCACAGCATTCACCCAGCAGAACACTGGGCTGGGAGCCAGGACTCCTGAGCTTTTCTCCCAGCTCTGGGAGGGACGTGGGGTCTAGTGGTTAAAGGAGGGCTGGGTGAGAGCCAGACCTCCTAGCTTCTACCCTCCTGTGGCCTGCACAGATGTCCCACCTCTGTGCCTCAGTTTCCCCCCCTATGTAACAGTGAGGAGGAGCCAAACTTGGCTCCCCAGGACAAAAGCATTTATGAGCCTCAGCTAATGACAATTGCTTTGAGATCCAGGACTGGAAGCACCAGCAGCGTCCTGCAATCCCATTCCCAGCCAGAGCTGTTAAAATAGCTGCACTGAGCCCTACCCCCCGTTCTCTTGGTAGCAGCAAGGGAGCACTTTTATAGCCCAGCCCCCTTCCCAGCATCATTGCCCAGCCTACAACACCCATCAACCCTGGGGACTACATCTCCCAGTATTCCTTTCTTCAGGGGCGGCAGACTTAAAGGGGCAGCGCCCCATATGGGAGCCCCCATCTGGAGGTGGTTCTAGCTCAGCCCCCTAGAGATCACCAGGCAGCCCAACCTTCTCCCCAGCCGGGGCAGAGCCACACCAGCTCTGCACTTGGCTGGGGTCAGGGTGGATGGGGACACACCAAGAGTGGGGGGGGTCCCTTTTCTAAGTAGGCTGGTGGCTGCAGTGGCTCAGGCCAGGGTGCCCACCGCAGAGGGCAGGGGAGGGGGAGAACTGGTAGGACCAGAGGAAGGCTGGGGGATGGTGGGAGGGATGGAAGCCAGGGCAAGGGCCAGGGGCAGGATCCTGCAGCTTGTCCTGGGGGGAGAGGGCAGAGGAGGGGGCTGGACCCCTTGGGGCGTGTGTGGAGAGAGAACCCCCAGTGTTGTACTGAAAAGTCCTGCGAGGGATCTTCCCAGGGGAAGGGCAAATGCCACACTGGCAACACACACGGCGATTGACACTCATCATATGCACATGGTATAGACCCTCATCCCTCGCTGGATGAGCACAACTGGCTCCCGGCTCTCTGCTCGTGGGCAAAAACTCGGAAGAGGGACACGAAATCCCCATTAAAATACAGGTAAGAGTCTCTGGTTCCTAGTGCTCCTACCTGGGCGAAGGAGCAGCAGCAGGTGGTGCTGCTTTTGAAAGGTGAGTAAACTTTGGGTTGGGGGGTTAAAGGCTGGGGGCAGTTTGGGGCCGTGAGTGGGAGGGAGGGTTAAAACCTTGTGGCGGGTTGGGTGGGGGAGAGAACAGGCGGGGGGGTTCAGACTGCAGCAGGTTGGGGCCATGGGGCTGGTGGGGGGGGCAGGCTATGGGGCTACAGGCGTTCAGGCTGCTGCAGTTTGGGGCTGCATGGCTGGCAGGGGGGTCAGACTATGGGGGTGAAGCCACGGGGAAGGGGTAAGGCTCATATTAGCGGGGGAGTTGACTCGTTGAGTGAGCTAAGGAGGTGTAAGCGTCCCGGGTTTAAGAGAGTACTTGTAAATAAAGTACTGGATTAACAAGGGATGTGTGTGTGTGTGTGTGTGTGTGTGTGTGTGTGTGTGTATACACACACACACAAACACACTCCTGTCTTGTTGCTGTTACCCTGGGGTGTGCGGGGTTGCTTCCCCAACTGCACCGGCTGGGGGAGCAATTAAGCAATCCAAAACTAAAGGGCACCGAGAGGTTTTTCTGCACCTCATCTACTTCCAGGAACCGTCCCACCGAACAGAACTCCATTTCTATGTACTAGGGCTGAACGCACTGAGATGTACAATGACCTGACGCAATATTTAAAAACTCCCAGGAGAAAACAGTTAAAACACAGATGTATCTAGATCAGCCCCGGAGCTGCAAAGCCCTGGACCCAGCTGGGGAAGGTGTGTGGGAGCAGCAGCACCCCTGGTGGGGAAGTGAAGTAACACACTGGCCTCATGGGCCCAGCCAGCCGGCAGGGGGCTGCCCCCCAAGCTCACCCCAGGAGGTGAGTCCTGCACAGCTGCCTAACGAGGCCCATGGAGGGCAGCTGCACACAGAGCTGCCTGTCCCTGCCAGCCCCAGCATGTAGCTGCTGTGTCGAGGGAGCCTTGCCCTGGCCATGGCACTCAACCCAGAGCTGTCCCAGACCTGCTGCTGTGGGGGGCAGGCACCCCTTCCTTGGCACCCGCCCATCTCAGCCCCCTTTGCCCCTGCTTGTGTAGCAGTGCCACTCACCTGGCTCTGAGCTGCGCAGCAAGGGGGCTGAGGGCAGTGCTTTCACCTAGGGCACTCTGTACCCCAAAGCCCTTGTCCCCTGCCCCAGCCTGTGCCTGCACCCCAACCCTCTGCCCTGCCCCACATGCCCCTCCAGCAGCATCACCTCCAGATGGACACAGAACAAGATTTCCTCCGCACCGGGAAAAAACATTTGAGAGACGAGGCCCAGGGGCCCATCTACCCTGTTATCCTGTCCCCTCCCTGCCACCCCATCTACCCTAGTATCCCGCTCCCTCCCTGCTGCCCCCGCCCAGCTGCACCGGCCCATCTACCCTCATATCTCACCCCCTCCTTGCCAACCCCAGGGGCCCATCTACCCCACTATCCAGTCCCCTCCCTGCCCTGACCACCCAACCACACAGGCCCTTCTACCCCAGTATCCCACCTTGTGAAGAAAACTCAAGTCCAAATGGATGCAAGAAAACTTTATTCTCTTGGCAGCTGCAGATTCTCATCTCCCCTGAGATCAAAGGGACCCTCTCCCTCAGCCCCCCATCCACAGAGAGGGGACACCAGGGCTAGAGGAGTCCAGCTCATGGTAAGAGTCCTCATCCAGGCCCCCTGGGAGCTGAGGTTACCCCCTATTCAGCTCAGGTGGGGAAGACCCTGACAGATGCAGTGGGGTGGGCTCCAGGGCACCCCCCTATTCAAACACAGGCATGGGGGGGAGCTGAGGGTCTCTTAGACCCCACTGCAGGCCCTGGGGGTTCCTGCTCTCTGCTTCCCAGGCTCAGGGAAAATGGGAGTCTGTCTTTGCTTCCCAGGAAGGCCAGCAGGAGCCCCCCAGTGCCTGATTTGGTGGGTGGGGGGGCAGCCAGGAGGGCCAGAGAAATGAGAGTGGGGGGTCTGGCCAGGAGGAGAAGCTGCCATGCTTGAATATCATTAGTTCCCTGCTTCCGGGAGGCCCCTCCCACCTAGGAGCCGAAGGGGCAGCTCCCCACTTCCATTCAAAGTGGGACTGGCCAGAGGGGACCACAGCCCGCCCCCCCGCTTCGTCTTTGCAAGGGTCATGAGAGGTGTGGCCTATGCGGGTGGGAGGGCCGTGGGGGCGGGGCCTTGGAGAAAAGGGGGTGGGGCTAAGTCTCCACGTCCTGGATTCCGCACTTCAGGTTTGCCGGGACAGCGATACCTGGCAGGAGAACAGACGCTTTAGAGACTCTCTGCACGGCCTGCAGCTGGGAACAGAACCCAGGAGTCCTGCCCCCACCCCACTCCGCTCAACCCTCCCACCCCGGGCCGAGAACCCAGGAGTCCTGCCCCCACCCCACTCCGCTCAACCCTCCCACCCCGGGCCGAGAACCCAGGAGTCCTGCTCCAATCACTGGACCCCGCGTCCCTCCCCGCCTCACCCATTTTCTTGGGGGGAGCCAGGTTCAGGTTGTTCATCAGCTGGACAAAGGCCTCCAGGCTCTGGGTCAGTCGGGGGTTCAGGGTCCTCTCCTCCTCCACCGTGGACACTGTCTGGCCTGCAGGGGGCGGCAAGGGACGCGTGAGCGGCAGCGCCCGCAGGGACCCTGCAGCTGCTCCCCGCCCCGCAGCACCCCCTAGTGCCCGGCCGGGGCACGCGCACCGGAGACCGCCCCGGACGGCAGCGCCCCCTAGTGCCCGGCCGGGGCACGCGCACCGGAGACCGCCCCAGACGGCAGCGCCCCCTAGTGCCCGGCCGGGGCACGCGCACCGGAGACCGCCCCGGACGGCAGCGCCCCCTAGTGCCCGGCCGGGGCACGCGCACCGGAGACCGCCCCGGACGGCAGCGCCCCCTAGTGCCCGGCCGGGGCACGAGCACGGGGACAGCCCCGGACCGCAGCGCCCCCTAGGGCACGAGGGCCGACGCTGACCACCCCCACCCCCTGCCGCAGGCGGCCTCACCCGTGTAGTCGTGGGCGGGGTAGACCAGGCAGTCCCCGGGGAGTGTGAAGATCTTCTCGTGCACGGAGCGGTACAGGGTCTCGGGGGAGCCTGGCGGGGGGGGGGGAGAAGTGTTACCGGGGGGACACCCCGAGAGCAGCCACTGCCCCAGCCCTAAGCACAACCAGCGGCCGTGGTCCACATCGCTGTGGCAATTAGCAGGTAGAGCCAGAGTTCTCCCTCCATGGCAACCATCAGTCATACCCTAGGGATAACCCCACCACCAGGGCAACCACAGGGCGTCGCCCTGGAAGGTATCGGCCCATCGCTGTGACAACCGTCATCATGTCCTGTCCCCCTGGTTACCATTCATCACCTCGCCAGGGAAACCCTTCCACGGCAACACATCCCCCCCTTCCCCGTCCCCGGTGCCACACCCTGCTGGAAGTCGGTGCGGCCGCAGCCCCGGATCAGCAGTGCATCCCCCGTGAAGGCCATGCTCTGGTCATTGAGCACGTAGGTCAGGCAGCCGTCTGTGTGTCCGGGGGTGGCGTGGGCTTCCAAGGCCTGCAGACAGGGGGAAGCCAGTGACATGACCCATCAATGGGACCCAGGAGTCCTGGCTCTCCCCCCCCAACCACTAGACCCCACTGCCCTCACAGAACCAGGAAGAGAATCCAGGGGTCCTAACCTCACGACCCCCATTCAGCTCCCAGAGCTGGCCAGAGAGCCCAGGAGGCCTGGCTCACAGCCCCCTGCTTAGCCACTAGACCCCACTACCCTCACAGAGCAAGTGGGAGAACCCAGGAGTCCTAGCTCATAGCTCCCCCATTCAGGCCCCATTCAGCACCCAG
This sequence comes from Carettochelys insculpta, assembly GCF_033958435.1. NCBI lineage: Eukaryota > Metazoa > Chordata > Testudines > Carettochelyidae > Carettochelys > Carettochelys insculpta. The sequence continues at coordinate 14,925,726 of NC_134166.1, forward strand.
AGCTGGGCAGAGAACCCAGGAGTCCTAGCTCATAGCTCCCCCATTCGGGCCCCATTCAGCACCCAGAGCTGGGCAGAGAACCCAGGAGTCCAGGCCCCAGCCCCAGGGACTTACGAAGGCCCCAAACTCCAGGGCGTCGCCCTCATGGATGTGGACGTCGGCCAGGGCCCCGCTGGCCTTGGAGATCACACTGCGGCAGCCCGGCAGCAGCTTCTTCAGCAGCCCAGTGCCCGTGATGTGGTCAGCGTGGCAGTGGGTGTTGGCTGCAGGGGGCAGAACCAGGTTGCTAGACGGGACCCTGCCCCACTCCCCACCCCACTCTGGGCCGGCCAGTTTCCCCGTGCAATTAAATTGGGGCCGAGGCCAGCGCCACCCTGGAGGGCAAAGGCCCCATCTCTCAGTTCCTGACCCACAGACACCACCCCCCAGCGCTGCTCTCACCTGCACACAGCAGATTGAGACCCAGCTCCCGCACCAGCTTCGCGTCACGCTTGGCCGTCTCCAGCACAGGGTCGATCAGGATCGCCTCCTTGGTCTGCCGGTCCGCGAGCAGGTAGGTGTAGGTGCAGCTCTCGGGCTCGAACAGCTGGGCAGAGAGACACACTCAGCACCAGCAGGATAGTGAGGTCTAGTGGTTAGAGCGGGGGGGGGGCCTAGGAGCCAGGATTCCCGGGTTCTGAGCCTTCCCACCCACCCCCAATGACAGCAAGCCACAGTTACTGTCTCTTCACAGCCAGCAGCTCCACATCCAGCCCTGCTGCTGCCCCTGGGGCCCCATGTCAGCCTGGCTCCCCCGAGCAGCACAGGCCTAGTAACCATAGGGCTCCCAGGGGGAAAACGAGCACATCACAGCCCCACGACTGGCTCTGGGCCCAACAGGCAAGGGGACTGCACGGTATCCACTCAGCCCTGGCTCCCACCCCGCTCTGACCATTAGCCCCCACTCCCTTCCCAGAGCCAGGAAGCGAACCAGGCACCCTGGCACCCAGCCCCTCTGGCTAGAGCTTACCTGCCGGAAAAGCAGACGCTGGCTCTGGGCACCACAAGTGCAGTTCGGTCTCAGGGCCATGGCTGGGGCTGTGGGCGACACATGGGTGCCTGGCTGGACGTGATGAGCCCTTTAAATGCCGGAGGAAGAGGGAGGGACGAAGGAGGCGGAGAGGAAAGGGCAGGCTGGAGATTGTAGAGTGATTAGGGCTGGAGGGCAGGGCTGGGAGCCAGGTCACCTGGGTTCTCTCCCCAGGGTGGGGCAGGGAAGCAGGGCCCAGTGGGTAGAGAAGAGGGCTTAGGACTCCCTTCCCTCCCCCTTGCGCCATGGCATCGTTCCTCCCTCCCTCCCAGCCACAGTGACCCCTCAACAGCCCAGAAGGAGGCACCGTCTCCCCAGCTCCGCACCATCCCTGAGAGTGCCCCAGCCTGGGCCCAAATCACACACCCCCTCGACCCAGCCCAGGCTGTGCCTTATGTGCCCATCTCTAGAGAACCCAGGTGTCCTGACTCCCAGCCCCCCCGCTCTGACCACTAGACACCACTGCCCTCCGAGGCAGCCATATCCCCCTGCCCCGCCTGCGGCTGGTTTGCACACTGACAGTCACACAGGTGGGTTTCTCACTGTGCTTTTGGTGCCCTCCCCCCCGGTGTCCCAGGGAGCCCCCCCACCTGGCTAAGCCAGGGTCCCGCCCCAGCAATCAGCCAGGTCACCGGGCTTTCACCCAAGCCCACCACAGCTCCCAATCCTGGGCAGGGCGGGGATGTTGCTTCCAAAGAAGCAGCGGAGCAGCTTGTAGAGTGGCTGGGGTGGGGTAACTGGTTGCAGGGGAAGGAGTGGGGGAGGAATCCAGACAACTTGGTTCTATCCCTGGCTCTGATGTGGGAGTGGGGTCTAGTGGTTAGAGCAGAGGGGCCGAGAGCCAGGCCACCAGATTCTCTCCCCAACTCAGGGCTGGGTGTCTCATGTTGCGGCGGGGAGAGGGGGGAGGAGGCAGTATTTCTGTCTTCTATCTGCAGTCCATGGTCCTGCCACCTCTGTGCCTCAGTTTCCCTCTCTTGCAGTAGGCTGATCCTTCCTGCCCAGGGTGTGGCTTGGCTCACACCCGCAGAGGGCCAGTTAAGTCCCAGGGAGCTGGATGTTCAGGGAGACACACTGGGGGTGTGGGGGGGGGGTCACAAACAGGTCCCTGATGCCCCCCTGCCATCCCCCGGTCCATGCACCCGACCTCCTGGGAGCCTGTCCCAGGCACAGGGTCCCCTTTAGGGAGTGTGGGGGCTGATCCTCCGCTGGGGGGCTGGCTGGGACGCAGGTGGTGGCAGGGTCATACACTGATCAGCCTACGAGGGCCCACCCTCACTCGGCTGGGCTGTCTCGTCCTGTCCCCTGCCCCGAGGCAGTGCCGGGCATTGCCCAGTTGTCCTCTGCCCACCCTGGCAGGAGTTTCTCACACCTGTGCTTAAAACCACCCAGTGAGGAAATTCCACCTCTCTGGGGCATTTACCCTGGAGCTCAACCCCAGGCAGGCAACGTCCAACCAAACCCTCCCGGCCGCAGCTTCAGCCCATCGCTGTGGTCAGTGGGGAACACCCGCCACCCTCCTCTCAACCTCCTACGTACTCGGAAATTGTTATGAGCCCCCCGCAACCCCTGAGCAAACCTCCCCGTCTCTTCCAGCCCAGCGAGATCATGTTCTCAGGCCGTTGGTCGTTTTCTGTCGCTCTTCCCTGGGCTCTCTGCTGTGCCCAGAACTGGAGCCGCTTCTCAGCTCCTGCTCATGACACTCCTGCCGATCCGGCCCACCAAGCTGCCCTCCGGCCCTGCCGCAGCCACACGCTGCCGACTCACGGAGGGCGTCAGTCGGACCCCAGATCCCTTCCAGCAGTCGTTGTCCAGGGCATGTGTGGGCGACTGACCGAACCCGTCTGGAGCAGGTCGCATTTGTCCTGCCCAAACTGCCTCCCGGGGTTCTCCTGTGAATTCTAACCCTGCCCTCTGCGCGCTTGGGTGACCAGGAGGAGGATTTGACAACTGGTTTGCGTGAGCGTGGCCTGTGCCTGAGCTTCCCTGCGTGGTGTGTGTAAGGAGAGCGGGACCAGCAGTGACCTTGCCTAGCAGTGGGACCCCAGGCAGCAGCCTGGAGATTGGGAGCTTCCAGGACCCCCTCTAGGCTCTATTCCCTCAGTGTGTTTAGGAACAGGCACTGCTCGACAGTACCAAAAGCCCTACCAAAGTCAGGTTATACCACGTCTACCACTTCCCTTAGCCACAGGCCTGTTCCCCTGTCCCGGCAGGGTTTGAGGTTTGCGTGATGTGACTTGTTGCTGAGACATCCATGGTGTTGCTTCTCACCTTGGTAACTTCTAGATGCTTAGAAACAGGTTGTTGGATTGGTATGAGCTTCCCATGTGCTGGTTACGTGTCGTGGTTCGCAGTTCCACCCCGGGGTCTTATTCCCCCTTTCGTGGCTAGGCACAATCGCGGGATTGCTCCTGCTCCACGAGTTCTCACAGATAACCGCTAGCGGCTCAGCTGTCCCATCTGCCCAGCCCTGAAGTACCAAAGGGCGGATTCCAAAGACGTGGCAAGTAACCAGAGAATTCGTCACTCGGGCTTTCCCTCGCGCAGCCTGAGCTCCTTCCCCATTCCCGCTGCTGTGCCAGGCAGCCGCTCGCTTTTTCTGAAGCAGACGAGGCCTTTCACACTTCATCCCCAGCTGCATTTTCTCTCCTTTTCTTCCCCTCCTCACTGAGTAATGGGCCAGCCCCGTCCTGGCTCTGCCTCTGGCGTCTCACGTATCCATAGAACGTAATCCCCTGGGCAAGCCACCCTTGTCCCGTTTGGCCCTCGTGTCCTTCATATTGTCCCTGTAAAAACTGCCCTGGACACTTTTGTCCCTACACTTGCCCTTAGCCCTGGTTCTCTGGGCTGGCCCTTCTCAAAGCCACAGTCCCCTCTGCTACCCCCACCCCCCCATGCTTTGCACTTGTCATTTCCAGAGGCCTCCCCCTGCAGATCCCCAACAAGTTCCTCCCTTGTGGGCTGAACCAAACCCGGCGCTGCTGCCCCCCCCCTTGCTGCTGTCACCAGTGCACCCCAAGAGCTAACGGGTGCCAGCTGTGGGATCTTCCCAACGCATCCACTACCGCCAGCGTGCCCTGGAAGCTGAGAGCTCGGGCAGCTGCCCAGGAGAGATTCAGCTGCCGCCCGGCAGATCAGCAGAGTGCCCACAGCCGGCTGTGTGTGTTTCTACTGGTGGTGCACATCCACACATGCTTTGGCGCACAGAATAAACGTCATTCTGCAGACAGGTGGAAAAGCTGAGCCGGAGCGTTAATTACCACATCCCCTTTGGGCTTTGGATGGTTTTCTCAGTGGTTTAACAAAGGTCTCATCTGCCAGCCCCTTTCTGGCTCGGCGGCCTGTAGCCGGGTCCTGCTGTGGCCTCCCCTGCCCTCTTTGCGCTCCGAGGCAGCTGCTCCTCCCTCTTCCTGACCTGCCGGAGCGAACCAGCCCTTCTGCACCCACCGTGCCGTCATGGGAGCTATCTGTCGAGTCACCGTGATGTGCCCATTCCCTAATCCAGCTTAGCCACTCGGCACGCCAGCATTTCCTGTTTATTCCCCAGCCCTCTTGCGTGAGCAGCCTGGTATTTGGGGCGCTCCCCAGAACGGCCTCGGCTCTCCTCACTCCCTGCCCAGGGCCCCTGGTTCCGCCCTGGGCTGCAGTGGGGCTTTTCTCTCCTGACCTGGGGGGGCCGACGACTGCTCAGCAGCCAGCCTGGGCAGGGGTCCTGCCACACCCCCTCCTGCCTGGCTGCTGTCAGCGGCAGGCTGGGATAACCATGGGGCAGGTGAGCAGGAAATGGAGAATCAGCCACACCCTGGGACTGACAGTTCACCTGTGTGAGCAGGGGATGGACTGGGAGCCAGGGCACCAGGCTTCTGCCCTCAGCCCTGGGACAGGAGTGGGCTTGAGTGGTTAGAGCAAGGATGGCTGGATGTGGGGGCACGGTGAGAGGCAGGGATCCTTGATTCTCTCCCCTGGCCTGAGAGGGGAATGGCGGTTGCTGGGTTGGGGCAGGGTCTGGAAACCAGGAGGCCTGAGATCTACCCCCAGCTCTGCGAGGAGAAAGGAGGATCTAGTGGTTAGAGCAATGCAGAGAGGCAGGTCACTAGGAGCCAGGGCTGGTGGCCTTCATTCCCAGCTGTCCTCCACTGATTTCCCTCCCTCTGTAAGGGGAATCAGGTGCTTGACTCAATTTCCCCCAGAAAGGTTTGTCAGGTTCCCCTAATTAACCCATGTTAATCTCTCTGAAGTCAGGGGCTGGAAGCAGCAGCTGCACGAGGGTCCTTCGTTGCCTGGCGGTGAGCCCGGAACAGGGCAGACAAGCCCCAGCTGTGGAGCAGGCCAGAAAGCCCTGCACCCCTGTGGCATCTCACTAGGGGAGCCTCCAACAGCCCCCCCCAAGACCATCTCTGACCCCCTTCCCTGCCAGCCCTGCCCCCAGAGGCCCAAGCACGGCAGGGGACCTGACCCCTGGAGAACCCCAGCTCCTGAAGGGGGCCCTGCCTGTGCAGAATGAATTTCGCATGGGGTCAGGCCCCCCCGGCTCGTCATCCCCAGCTCTTGCAGACTGGGTGTGGTGACGCAGCCCCGCGGTGTGTACTGGACTGCCTCCCAGGGGGGTGCACAGGCCCCTGGCGGCACAGAGGTGGGATCACACTGGAGCACACACAGCAGTGAGACTGCTCCCAGCACAAGGGCCTGCACAAGCGTGTGAGGGAGCAGCTGGCACGCCCAGATTTCCACCGCTCCTGGCTGCGGCTGCTCAGCAGCGCCTGGGGAGGGGCCTGTGGCCTCTCTTGTAGCCTCCCAGCAGAATCGATGCTGCTGCAGGGAGACCCCCCCCAGAGTCCATGGGGGACATGAATTCTGCACCCACACAGTAGTGCACTATCACCCCAGCAGGAAAAGGAGGTTCCCAGCTGTTTGTCCACTCATCGCCTCCCCTTTTATAGCCCCACCCCTTCCCAGCATGCTCAGTGGCCCAGCCTACAACCCTGTGCCCTATGCCCCCCCCACTCCTCCCAGTGCTGCAGCCTTAAGGGGGCAGCACCCCCATGGAGCCCCCTCACAGAAAAATCTTCCCCCCCCCGACTTGCCCAGCTGGGACAAAGCCCCACCCCCACCCATGCTGCACCTGGTTCCGGGAGTCAGGGGGCATAGGGCAGAGCAGGGTGACCAGGGTGCACCCCTTCCTGGGGGGAGGAAACAAGGGAAAATAGCAGGACAGGAGGACGGCAGGTGGAGCGTGGATACCGCATCTCCTTCCCTGTGTCCCAGCCCCATGCAGGCTCCTACTGCTATTGGGGGGGGCAGGGGCTGAGGCCCCTTGGGGAGAGCAAACCCAGGGAGGAGGCTGGGAAAAGTAGGGGAGCAGGGCCCTGTAGCAGGCCCTGGGGGTAAAACACCAGCCCTGGGAATCCATCACCCCAGCCCCCCCGGCTCAGCCAGAGAACTCAGTCCAAGGCTCCAACACACCTTTATTCTCTCCACAGGGGCAGTGGCTCATTTCCAACCACACGTTCACGGGGGGGCCCTGTCCCTGTCCCTGTCCCCTTCCAGCTCCATCCCCCACCCAGCAGCAGGAGAAAGACCAGCGAGTGCAACCAGCAAGTAAAGGGAGTGCAGCAGGAGGGGGAAGCTCAGGCCCCAGCCAGGAAGCAGAGGGGGCTAGAGCACCCCATTATCCCCACCCAGGGCAGAGGGGCCTTGTCCAGACCTCCCCTCTGAGCCCATGGGGGCCCTGCTTGCCCCACTGCAGGCACAGGGCAGGGCAGCTCTCTGCCTGCTAGGAGGACCCCCAGCCCCACATGAAGCCAGAGGAAAATGCAGATGCCCTGAGGCCAGGCTGGGGGGCAGAGCAGGGGGTCGGGGCAGCTGCCACTGACGAAAACCACTCATCAGGGAGCAGGAGAAGCTAAGGAATGCAACCGCTCAGCCAGGACCAGCGCAAGGGAACCCCCAGATATTGCTTAAAGGACAGGGACCAGAGTACGAGTCAGAGCCAGGCACAGCCCCGCCCCAGGACCTGTCCCCTCCAGGTGGGTCGCGGCGAGGCCATGGCCGGTGGCAAGCCATAGTAAGGGCAGCCCTAAGTGGCTGCATCCTGGATCCCACACCTCAGGTTCGCTGGGACAGCAAAGACTGCAGAGGAGGGAGAAAGGGAGACACATTAGGCAGGGGTGGGGGGAGCACCAGCTGAACACCCCCACCAGCTGGAGAGCCAGTGGTCCCACCCCACCTTTACAGGCGGGTGGGGGATGTAAATTTTATTGTGTGCCCCACCCCCAGACACATGGGCGGCCAGGCCTGGGCGCTCTGCTGATCAGTCACCAGCACCTGAGTCTCTCCTGGGCAGCTGCCCCCCTGCTCAGCTTCCAGGGAGCACTGGAGAGAATGCAGGAGTCCTGGCACCCAGCCCCTGCACCAATCACTAGTCCTCCCGCCTCCTCCCCGGCTCACCAATTTGTTCAGGTTGGGACAGGTTCAGGTTGTTCATCAGCTGGACAAAGGCCTCCAGGCTCTGGGTCAGTCGGGGGTTCAGGGTCCTCTCCTCCTCCACCGTGGAGGCTGTCTGGCCTGCAGGGGGCACATGAGCAGCAGCGCCCGCAGGGGGACCCCACATCTGCTCCCCACCCTGCAGCGCCCCCTAGTGCCCAGCCGAGGCACGAAGAGAGGGACAGCCCCAGACCGCAGCGCCCCCTAGTGCCTGGCCGGGGCATGACCGCGGGGACAGCCCCAGACCGCAGCGCCCCCTAGGGCACAAGGGCCGACACTGACCACCCCCACCCCCTGCCGCAGGCGGCCTCACCCGTGTAGTCGTGGGCGGGGTAGACCAGGCAGTCCCCGGGGAGTGTGAAGATCTTCTCGTGCACGGAGCGGTACAGGGTCTCCGGGGAGCCTGGCGGGGGAGGGAGACCTGGTTACCATGGGAGGGGCCACAGCCAAAGCCCCCAGCATGCCACCCTCATCACTGCCCTGCGACAGACACATCCCCACCCACACACTGGCCAGGGGCCAAGATCATCCATCCCTAAGGCAACCAGTTGCCACATTCCCCAAAGCCATGGTAACTAGCAAGTGGACCCAGAGTTGCTCTGTCCGTCCCCACAGCAACCAGCTTAGAAACAATCCCCACCCCCATCACCATGGCAGCCACTGGGCACCACCTGGAAATGCCACCAAAGGTCAGAGCAGCCACATTCATAGGCAAAGGATGTGGTACAGCCGCTCCCCTCCTGTCCCCATGATAACCCATCACCACCCTCGCCGCACCCCCGGGCGCCTCACCCTGCTGGAAGTCGGTGCGGCCACAGCCCCGGATCAGCAGTGCATCCCCCGTGAAGGCCATGCTCTGGTCATTGAGCACGTAGGTCAGGCAGCCATCCGTGTGTCCGGGGGTGGCGCGGGCTTCCAAGGTCTGCAGATGGGGGAAGCCAGTGACATGACCCATCAATGGGACCCAGGATTCCTGGCTCCCACCTCACCTCCCCACCCCCTGGCTCTAACTACTAGACACCACTGCCCTCACAGAGCAAGTGAGAGAACCCAGGAGTCCTAGCTCATAGCTCCCCCATTCGGACCCCATTCAGCACCCAGAGCTGAGCCCAGGAGTCCGGGCCCCAGCCCCAGGGACTTACGAAGGCCCCAAATTCCAGGGTGTTGCCCTCATGGATGTGGACGTCAGCCAGGGCCCCGCTGGCCTTGGAGATCACACTGCGGCAGCCCGGCAGCAGCTTCTTCAGCAGCCCGGTGCCCGTGATGTGGTCGGCATGGCAGTGGGTGTTGGCTGCAGGGGGCAGAACGAGGGAGCTACAGACAGGACCCTGCCCCACTCCCCACCCCTGCCCCATGCCAGCCAGTGCCCCCATGTGGCTGGACTGGGGCTGGGGCCAGCTCCCCCTTTTTCCCCCCACCCTCCGATGGTAAAGGCCCCATGTCCTAGTCCCTGCCCCATTGAGCTACTCCCCGCAGCGCTGCTCTCACCTGCATACAGCAGATTGAGACCCAGCTCCCGCACCAGCTCCGCATCCCGCTTAGCCATCTCCAGCACCGGGTCAATCAGGATCGCCTCCTTGGTCTGCCGGTCCGCGAGCAGGTAGGTGTAGGTGCAGCTCTTGGGCTCAAACAGCTGGGCAGAGAGACGCACTCAGCACCAACGGGGAGTGGGGTCTAGTGGTTAGTGCAGAGGCTGGGAGCCAGGACCCCTGGGTTCCACCCACAAAGTCTTTCACAATCCATTCTGCTCCACCACCCTCCTGCACCTCCTTCCCAGCTCCAGGCTCCCTGCCAGGGGTTGCTGTGCCAAGGCAGCCAGCTGACTAGCCTGCCTCCTGGCCAGCCCATGCCCCAGGGCTGAGATGGGAAAGCTGCAGATCCCCTGCCCTGGGAGCAGACCAGGCAGCCAGAGTCGTACAGCTGGGAGGGGGAAGTCATAGCACCACCCGGGGTAATAATCAGCTCACCCCAGCCATAACCTGGGCTGAGAGCTCCTGACAGCCAGCACTTCCTTCTAGGGAGAAGAGCCGGGAGTTCTAGCTCCCAGACACACCCCACCCCTTCCCTGCTCTAACCACTGGCTCCCATTCCCCTCCCAGAGCTGGGGAGAACTCAGGCGTCCTGGCTCCCAGTCCCACCCCCTGCTCTGACCATCTGACATCACTCCCCTCCCAGAGCTGGGGAGAGCTCAGGCGTCCTGGCTCCCAGTCCCTTGCTGTAAGCACCAGCCCCCCGGCAGCCAGGGAGAGCGCCCAGGAGTCCTGCCTCCCAGCCACACCCCCGCCCTAACCACCAGCCCCCACTGCCCTCCCAGAGCTGGGGGGAACCCAGGCGTCCAGGCCCAGACCGGGGCTCACCTGCCGGAAGAGCAGCCCCTGGCGCTGGGCGCGGTGGACGCAGTAGGATCTCAAGGGCAGGGCGCGGCGGGCAGCAGCCACCACCGGGCCGCTCCGGGACAGCCACATGGCTCGGGCGCGGCGCTGGTTCCCGCTGTGGGGTCGGACCCTTTAAATGTCGGAGTGGGGGAGGGCGGAGGGGGCGGGGCGGAGAGCCTTAAAGGGCCAGGCGCAAGTGGGGGAGGGGGTCGTCGGTCTGGGTGACAAGAGACACCCCACAACCCCGAGAGCAGGGTAATGCGCGCGCGCACACACACGGGGGGGGGGGTAACACAGAGGTGCACACGCGCTAGGGAAAAACAACACACACACGATCCGGGGAAAGGACACACACACACACACACAGCGACACCGTTACACACAGGGCTCCGGATACTCACACGAGTCTCTCTCCCAGACACACACACTCCCGAGAACACAACACACGCACAGTGCCAGGGATGCAGCTCAACACAGGCTGGGCGACAGCACAGGCAGAGGCCCCTCGCTCAGCCTCACAGTGCACACACGTGCACACCCCTCCTTGGCACCTCACGCACTAGCGAGTTATTCCCCCGCAGCTCGCTGCACTGGTTTGTTATGGGAGCGTCTCCCGAGACCCGTTAGCAGCCCCATGGCAAAGAGCACAACACCGGGCCCACAGCTGCTAACCGCGTCCCCTTTAAATGCACAAATGAAGGTCACACGCCCCCCCTCCCCCGCACAGCGTGTCCTGATTGGTCCATTCCGCAGGACTCCTCCCCCGCTGGTAGTTGCATTTCCTGGTCAGCCTATGCAATAACCCCACAAGCGCCCCGCACGGGGAGGCAGCGTTGCCTAGTAGGAAGGGAGGAGTGGGCGGGGCCTGGACTGGGGTTCTCCCCCCAGCTCAGGGAAGGAAGTGATGTATAGTGGTTAGAGCGGGGAGGGTGGGCCCCGCAGGACTGCTGGGTTCTCCCCCCAGCTCAGGAAAAGAAGTGAAGTCTAGTGGTTAGAGCAGGTGGGGGGGGGGGGCGCGCAGGACTCCTGGGTTCTCTCCCCAGCTCGGGGAGGGGAGTCCAGTGTTTAGAGCAGGTGGGACTGGCAACTAGCACCCCTGGGTTCTCTGCCGTGAAAGATTCCTGGCTGGCTGGTCTCTGCACTTTGCCAAAGGAGCAGCTGCGATTAACACTTCACCTGCCAACCCTTTCCTTGCACCAGGCTCCCGCCAGGTGGGAGAGGGTTAGACACCCCCCCCTTCCCGGGGTAGCTCAGCGCCTGGGATTTGGGTACAAGGGGTTAAATGGGAGGGAGAGGGTGATTTCATTGTTTATAGTCTTGGCAATATGGACTTGGTACAGAGGGCACAAGTCATGACTCCCAGCCTCACCCCAGACATGAGCTCCAGTGGTAAAGGGGTGTGGCAGGGTGGGAGCCAGGACTCCTGGTTTCTCTCCCCACAGCTCTGGGAGGGGAGCGGGGCTACTGGCTTAGAGGGAAAGTCTACAGGGTTCTGACCCTGGCACTGTGGGGGGCTGGTGGTCAGAGCAGGGGGCCGGGAGCCAGGACTCCTTGGTTCTCTAGTGCAGCATTTCTTAAACTTTTTGAGACCAGGGATCAGCAAACAGTATTTTTATGCAGAACACCTACCAACCTGTTGTCAGACCAAAATAAACAGACAGCAACATACCCAGCAAAACCAGCAGGCAGTCACTGACTCAGGTATGGCAGCAACGAGGAGTAACACTCCATCTGCTTTTAATGACCAAAATGAGAGCCCATCAGGGTCTGATATGTGAAAATGGCCAGATGCTCACGGCCCACGGGTGAGTTATTCACAGATCACTGCACCAGAGATGGGCACATCCCATGCAGCCACACTGCCAGCCCTGGGGGAAGATGCGATCATGCTGTCCTGGCAACAATGTGGTTACCGGGGCAGCAGGGAGGGTGATTTTGGGCCCCAGGGAGCAGGCTGGGACTGGGCTGGGACATTCACGGGGCTGGGTACAGAGCTGGGGAGAGGGTAATTCCTGCTGGGCTGCCGGTGGGGCAGGGAACCCTATTGCAGGTGAGGTGGGGGGGCGATTGACCAGCTGATGCCATGGTGCAAAGGGGAGAGAAAGGAATAAAGCTCAGGAATCCTAGTTACCAGCCACCCAGCCCAGCTCTAATCACGAGATGCCACTCCCCTCTCAGAGCTGGCGAGACAAACTCAGGAGTCCTGGCTTCCCACCAGTCTAAACCCTGCCTCCCTTTCAGCACTGAACATTGCCCTCGTTTCAGCTGTCATAGGTGGAGATAGCTGCAGCAGGCAAAATTCTCACTCCCAGGCTTCTCCGGGCGCTGCTGACCCTCAGGGGAATTCCCCCTGCTTGCCCAGAAGCCTGGGGCACTGTCCAGCCAGGGCTACCTCCAGCTCTCTAGCATTCAGCCTAATTGCTCCCCTGGGTCCAATCCTGGGGGCAGGGGGTACTTTCCAAGAAGCAGCTGAGTGGCTTTCGGGTGCTACAGCTGGGGGCCGGGCCCCTGGAGTCTATTGCCAGCTCTGGGTGTAGAGTGGGATCTAGTGGTCAGAGCCTTCTCTCCCTCGCCCCATTTCCTAGGGAGTATTTTCTGTATTATCTGCTCCATCAAGTGTATTTTCCTACAGAAAACAAAATAAAATTCAAGGCCCAAAGCACTGAGGTCAGAGAGCAACACGCTAGAGTAACAAACCCAAAGGTGCGGTGCCAGTGTGGTGGCCGACCCTACAGTAAACGGTTGTGGAGTCACCCGGAGCCCCTACACAACCCTGCAGCAATAACCTTGGCCTGAGCCGTCCGCCATCGATCTCTGGCGAGACCCTACAATAACAAAGGCGCGTGCATCGCCCCAGCTCTCCCAAGGGAGCCAAAGAGCGATGCATGATGTCTGCAGCTCGGGTGCGAATGAGGGACCCTACAGAAAACAAACACACCAGTGCGCACAGGAGACCCTACAATAAACACACTGCGCGTCCCAGACAGTCTGCCACAAACAAACCCCTCCTCTTGTACAGCCCAGTGGCTCCTGGGAGCCCCGACGAGAACCAACCAACCCCGTGCGCCTGGAAGGGGGAACCACCCCGGAACAGCCTGCTGCCGGGTGGGGGTGGAGACTTCCAGAAAGAACAGCCAGAGTGCTTTGCGTACGAGGAAGTTTATCCCTCGGCCCTCGCCATCAGCCGGTGCTGGGGAGAGGAACCATCTGGGTGCCCGAGGGGGAAACGCTCGCGCACCCCCGTGAGAGCACTTGGTACAATCCAGCGTTCGCTTCCCCCCCGTCCCCCGCTCCTTCCCTCCTGGGTGAGTTCTGCTGCGTCCGCCCCGTGGGGACTCCCCAGGGGATTCCCCCCCCCCCGCGCTATTAACGCCCGGCCCCGGGGAAAGTCAGCGCTGCCCGGCCGAGTCCGCCGCCCGTGTTCGTACTGGGGGTGCCCGGCCGCGCCCGCGCCCGCCTCGGCGCACACACCACCGCTGAGTGCACGCGGAGGGCATCCTGGCCCGGATCTCGGCTGCGGTTCGGCTGGCACCTAACGTAACGGGGCCCTGGGTTCAGCCGGGGCCATGTTTACCCTTACACCTTCTCTAATGTATGTTAATCAACAATACAGTTACTGGAAGTGGTATCATAATTACTAATTAAAATTAAATACTTAGTGATTAGCTAACTAGATAATTAGCTTAGAGAGCTTTCATTGCCAGCCAGTAACATGTCACAAAAATAAACGCATTAGAAAGCAGAAGGTGCATGTTATTTGGTAAACAGTATCATTTCTAACAACTACCCAGGAAGTGATAACTTTGTATAATTGAAAACACTTTATATTTTAATGATAAACTAGTGACAGGTGCAGACATTACCCAGTACACAGGGCTTTATGGTCTCACCGGTGCATTATTAGCACTTACCAATTGTTCCTTGGAAATTGGCGGGTGCCCTCTGTTAAACTCCAGGGCGACTTTCTCTGCCTGCTGAGCAACGATGGAGTTTGTGCCTGGCCTCGGTCTGGTTGCGCTGGGGTTGCTGCTCTCCATTCCCCTCTCAGAGCGATTTCTCATGCTGCTGATCATGGGGCGCCGGCATCTGGCAGCCTTCTTCCAACACGGCTAAATGGACCCCTGTGTCTGGCTGTTCGGCTGATTGTTGCACCAGCCAAGTCTCCACCCGTGGGTTCCCTCCATGGCTCAAGTCGGTACCAACCTCTCCCTTCCCCTAATTCATTCATTCTGGGCACAATTTGTCTCTGCTATCCCCAGGGTCCAGTGAAGAGATTTTATTTCCCGTTGCCTCCTGCATGCACAGCCCCATGCCCCGCAGGGCCGATAACCACCTTGCAGATCTGACTCGTCACGGTGACAGCCGGCCTCCAAACGCAGATCACGCCTCTCCTCTCCTTTCTGGGCTGTGTCCCTTTCCGGCTCTGCCGCGCCGAGTTCCCCAGTGTCCTGCCGGGGGGTGCTGGCGTCAGGCTGACTATGGGGCTTTGCCAATGAAATGAGATTACCGCTCGATTGTGTTAATTATTAATACTTTACTGAAAGGCACAGATTGCCTGTGCAACCGTGAGCATCACACCTGGCCTGCGAATGAGTCAGCTTTGATCAATAAATGTCGATAAGTCAACACCTGACCACCAAGAATCCAAGGCTACGTCTACACGTGCAGCCAACATCGAAATAGCTTATTTCAATGTTGCAACATCGAAATAGTCTATTTCGATGAATAACGTCTACACGTCCTCCAGGGCCGGCAACGTCGATGTTCAACTTCGACGTTGCTCAGCCCAACATCGAAATAGGCGCAGCGAGGGAACGTCTACACGTCAAAGTAGCACACATCGAAATAGGGATGCCAGGCACAGCTGCAGACAGGGTCACAGGGCGGACTCAACAGCAAGCCGCTCCCTTAAAGGGCCCCTCCCAGACACAGTTGCACTAAACAACACAAGATACACAGAGCTGACAACTGGTTGCAGACCCTGTGCCTGCAGCATAGATCCCCAGCTGCCGCAGAAGCAGCCAGAAGCCCTGGGCTAAGGGCTGCTGCCCACGGTGACCATAGAGCCCCGCAGGGGCTGGAGAGAGAGCATCTCTCAACCCCCCAGCTGATGGCCGCCATGGAGGACCCAGCAATTTCGACGTTGCGGGACGCGGATCGTCTACACTGTCCCTACTTCGACGTTGAACGTCGAAGTAGGGCGCTATTCCTATCTCCTCATGAGGTTAGCGACTTCGACGTCTCGCCGCCTAACGTCGAAGTTGGTGCCGCTACTTCGAAGTAGCGTGCACGTGTAGACGCAGCTCAAATGTCCAGGCCAGCCCTGCTTGGGAAAGGGGCAGCGATGGACTTCAGGCTGTTGGCTTTTGTGTTGACAGGGCACATTTCAATGGTTATAAAGTGATAGCTTTCATTGCCAGCCAGTAATAATTACCGGCCGGCCGGCCCTGCCGTGGCACTGTCCCTCACTTCCCACGACAGGGAGCAATTCATTGATATTAACTGTCAAAAATTATATGAACTCAAATTGTCAGGTCTAATTATACACTTAGCACCTAATGACTGCTGTACATTTGCAACAGCACAGACAGGCTAGTTATGGCTCTTTGGTGACAGTTGGTCACCTGTCACTTCCCAATGATTGTAACCTGGTGAAAATGGGTCAGGAACAAAAATCGCAAGGTGCTCTGTGGATGAGAGTGAAACGAACCAGCGGAAAGAGAGTGGCAGAGAGGACGTGCCACCCTGGGTGTCTCATTCCATTGGGTGGGTGCGGTGGGACCTTTATCACTAATTTAACTTTCAGCAAGGAGGGCCTGTGATCCAATACAATCCCAGGAACCGTAGGGGAGCCAGAGGCCCTGAGAGGGGAAAGACCCAGTCCCTCCTCCCCCTGCTCTACCCAGCGCCAGCCACTCTCGCCCCCTGGACCAGCCCCCCATCATCCCCCCAGCTCTGGATCCCCATGTCTTGTTGGGACGGCAGTGGATTGAGGGCTGAGGTTGGTCTAGAGTTGTGAGCTGCACCTAGGATGACCCGTTATTTCTACAGCAACTTTCAGCCCCAGCTCCCCTTGCGCTCAGCCTGGTTTGTGACTGCGCAGCAGGACCGAGGTCTCCACCGTGCCAGATTCTGCACAAACACCGCACAAGGAGACGCCTCGGCAGGGAGCTGGGGAAGCAAGCTCAAAGGCTCTGTTCAGAAGGGGCAGGCCCCCCCCAGGCAGCGCAGCCCAGCTGCCCATCCTGGGGGAGGAGCGAGGATCGGCCTGTGTACAGACACTTTGTCCAGTGTATCGCATCAGTGGCTGAGGCTGGAGCCCTCCTCACATACACCAGGGGCAGGGAAGGGATAACATTTTCTTTGTACAGTTGTCTTTTATTTAAAAAAAAAAAAAAAAAAAAGGCCTGAGTGTCCATCCTCTGCTGGCAGGGTGACTGGCCCCCACCCCTTACACACAGCACTCTGAGAATCCGGATTCCCCCACAGCACAGGGTGCTCTAGAACCTCACCCCCAGGAAGTTCGACTCCAGCTCTGCACATGCCCCTCCATTATAGCCCCAGTCCCCTGCCACCAGCCTGGGCTCCCTTCCCCACAAGCTCAGCCACAGGCCCCCTGCTTCACTGCTGCTGCTCCCTGGTGGCTGTGGGGTTAGGCTCTGTGGCTAGGCTCACTAAGTGGTTTAATTAGGACGGGCCACGCCCCTATCAGGAGCTCAGAGAGGTTACAACTCCACAGGAGCAGGGAACTGCTGGGCAGCAGAGGATGTAGCCTGCATGGCAATCCAGCCCCAGTTGGGCCTGGAGAGTGAGATGACACCCCCCCGACCCCCATCAGCTTCCTGGAACTGCTTCCTGAACAAGTGGGGGGCAGAAGGGGGCACAGGTGCTCATGGTGACTGGCAGCTCTTGGGGCAGGTGGGCAATGGGGCTCCAGTGGGGCAGAGAACTAGGAACTCTGCAGCACATCTTCCAAAGAGCCCCGGGGTGGGGAAGGGGTGTCCCGAACATCCCAGCCCTCAAGCCCTATGATAAGGCCACTGCCCAGCTGCAGTGGGAGGCAGGGGACCCTAAATTCAGCAGGGGAAGGGGCCAGGCCAGGCTGCAGCAAAACCAGCCCAGCCCCGTTAATGGGGTATTCAACCAAGATGCACTGGAAAGCTGTTTATTTCACTCAAGAAAACAGTGTAAAAAAGAGCCTTGTCCCCTGCAAATACAAAGAGCCGCCCAGCTCCTGGGGCAGGAAAAGGGGTGGGGGAGGGACAACCATCCATCCATCCAGACTACTGGGAAACTGACCAAGGAGTGGGACTGACTCTGAACAGACACACCCACCTCATCCCCTCCCCCAGCCTGAAACTGACCAGCAAGTGGGACTGAAACTGGCCAGGCCCCCGACCCCGCCCTTGGTCCTCTCCCACCAGCATGAACCAGAGCAGCAAGAGAGGTAAGGAAATGCCCCAGAGCTGTGGCTTTGCCTGGCACCTGTTTTCACCCACCCGCTCCTCCCTGCAAACCTGCGGCTGGTGAAAATTCAGAGCGAGGGGTCCCTCCCCAGGGCCCTGTTGCCAGCCAGTGATGCAGGAAGCAAAAGTTTTCCTGCACTCAGGGGAATCTGTAAGTTCTCTGGGGTTGAGCATCTAACACAGCCCCCAGGGACCCCCTCCCTGTCACAGACCGCCCAGGGGTTTAACTGCAAAGAAGGGGGCTGGAGAGGGGGGTGGACGTACAGCCACACGTGGGGAGGGACATGATTGTAGCACGGGTTCAAACCTGTCTGGGGCATTGGCAGCAGAGCCAATCCTGGATTAAGATGACGGCTCTGGCTCAAGGGGGCAGTGGGGAGGGCAGGGGTAGGGAGTGAGGGTGTCTCAGAGCACCAGGGCAGGAATAACGAGGGGGAAGAGGGAGTCGGAGGGGCGGGGGACACAGCCCTACCACAGGGCCCAGCTCCCTGGCCCTCCATGTGGATGAGAGTCGGAGGCTCAGCTGGGACGGAGACCTGCTAGAACTGCCCCCACCCAGCGAGACGTCCACAGCCAGCGGCGCGCCCAGCACCGGGGCGCACCTGCCCCCCAGCCAGTGGGCGGGGCTACGCGCGTGGCACCACCACGTAGGGCTGGTGCGGGATGAGCCGCTGGCGCTCGTTGCAGGTGTAGATCCAGCGGGGGCGCACGAAGGACAGGGTGGCGTTGTCGTTCAGAGCCTGCGAGGGGTGACGTGGGACTGTGAGCACCGCACCAGGAGAGCAGCTGCCCAGTGAGCTGGGGGCAGAACCCAGGAGTCCTGCTCCTTGGCTCTAGCCACTAGACTCCACCCCCCTCCCAGAGCTGGGGCAGAACCCAGCAGCCAGGCTCAAAGGCCTCCATTAAACCACCCCACTGCCAAAAACCGGTGACAGGTCTCATATCCCCCACAGAGCTGGCCAGGTCCCTGCCCCTGCCAGGGGAGGGCAGATGTCACACAGCCACACGGGGATGCTGGTCTCCCCCCACCCCCAGCAACAGAACTTGGGAGCATCTCACCTCCTCAAAGGTCTCGTCCCACTCCTGGGCCGTGATGACGTAGTTCACTCGCTCGCTCATGTAGCCCTCCACCTCCCTGGGGCAGAACCGCAGCATGAAAACTGCTCGCTCCTGACCCCCAGCCCCGCCCCCGGGCCCTTTGCTCCTGACTCCCAGCTCCAGCTCTCCCCCTGCCCTGCCCATGCACCTCGCTCCCAACCCGCAGCCCCGAGTACACCAGCCATGGGCTGTCCACACACCCACCGATTTTAAAAAACTTGCTGCCTGAAGCGACACACTCCAGGCACAGAAATGCAGCTGTCTCTGGGGAAGAGCGTGGAAGCTGTTTAACAGCCTCCCAACAGCAGATCAGGCTGACAGCAATGAGGAAGAATTTGACAACTACAAAGAGGCCATCAGGAGTAACACCCCCTCCCGCCCCCCAGTGGAACTGGCCCTGGACTCCTGGGTTCCCAAACAGGTGGAGGGAGCAGCTGCTGTGATGGCCTGAGGCCCCTCACCCGTTGAACGCGGTGATGTAGCGATTCAGGAGGCGGCGCTCGTGGGTGGGGAAGTCTCCATAGAGGAAAAAGCGTTTGCCGGTGAAAAAATCTGGAAGGGAGCAAAGGGAGGGGTGAGGAAGGAGCCAGGCGCTGGGAACCCCTGCAGGAGACAGGCGGCGTTCACCTGTGTAACTCACTGCCCCAGGAGGGAAATGGCTCCCTCAGGCTCTGCTCAGACCCGCAGCCAGTGGGGTGGTGCCAGGCTGGGGGAAGGACCCTTGTCCCAGCCGTGTACCAGGCAGCTCCGGGATGGGTTGATCCGGCACCGCCTCCTCCACATCCGTGTTCTCGTCTGTGGAGCCACCGTACGGGTCATCATCCGGGACTGGCGCCGCCTCCCGACCCGCTTGCTGCTTCTTGCGGTGCTCCTCCTCCACCCTGTGCCGGGTAGAGGGGTCAGCCAGGGACGGAGGCCATGTCCTCCCTCAGGCCAAAGCAGCGGAAACGCCACCACCCCGAGCGGTGGCTCCCTGCCTCCTGCTCTAACCACTAGACCCCACTCCCCTGCACTGGGGACAGACCCTGGAGACCCTCCCCAGGAGGCGTGAGGGGGCCTTCTCCCATCCCCCCCACCGCCTTGGCTCTGCCATACCCACCTCCTCAGCTCGTCATCCGTGTCACCAGAATCGCCTTCCCCACTGTCCCTCGCCCCTGGAGAACAGCAAAGATCAGTCCCAGCCCCACACGGCCCTGGGGAAGCGGGGGCTGGGCAGGGGCCAGGACTCCTGGGTTCTCTCCCTACCTGTGGGCTCCCCACTCTCCGTGGAGGCTGGGGAGCTCTCCCCCCGGGCCTGCGAGTTGCTGGTGTTGGCCCAGGATGTGCTGGGCTCTGTCTCCTCCCCCGAGGACTCGCCCTGGGGCAGCGGAGCCCTGGCGGGCACCTTGGCCTGGTGGTTGGAGCTGGGCAGCCCGGCTTTCTGCAAGAGAAAGGCCCGAGGGCGGGTCGGTGCTGGGCCAGGGCAGATGTAGGGCACAGGGGTTTTTGGACCTAGACCTGCCCCCACTGCAGGACCAGGGGGAGAACTCAGGAGTGTGGGCACCCAGCCCCCATTTCTTCCACTTGACCCACTCCCGCCCACGAGCTGGGAAGAGAACCCAAGAGTCCTGGCTCCCAGCTCTAACCACTAGACTCCCCTCCCTTCCCCTCCCAGAGCAAGGCCCCCTACCTGCCGGGGGGAGGGGGTCTTGTGGAGGCGGTTGGGTGGCTCTTCCTCGCTCTCCTCCTCGCTGTCTGAGGCGGGTGGCCCATCCATCAGGTACCTGCCCAGGGACACCCTTTGGTCACCCCAGGCCTGGCCATGCTCCCTGGCCCGGGGAGGTCAAAGTGGACCCCCTGGTCCCGCCCCACCCCCGTGACCCCCAGCAGACATCCACACCCCGGCTCCAGCCGCCCCGAACCCCTTCTCCCTGATCTAGCGCCACATCTAACCCCAACAGCCGCACCCCGGGGCGCCCCAGCACCGCTGTCCCCACCCCCTCACCGTTTGCAGGACAGGCGCCGCCGGGTCCGGTGGCAGTCCAGCACCCACTCCTTGCGTACGATGGTGCCCCCGCGCCCCTTCACCTGGCTATACTTGGGGGTGTTGGCAAAGGCGCAGCTGGGGAGGGAAGCAGAAGGGAGATCAGAGCAGCGGGCAGGGAGAGGAACCAGCTCCCAGCTGTCTGGAGGGAGGAGGAATAGAGGGAGGACTCCTGGGCTCTCTCTCCAGCTCTGGGAGGGGAGTGGGGTTTAGTGGTTAGGTGCTGGGTTCTTTGCACAGCACACAGCTGGGGCAGTGGCCCAGGGCTATTCCTGCAGGACCTCCTGTTTCCCCAGCAGAACTGGGGCTGCAGAGCCACTGGTGGGCGCCAGGGTCACTAAACTCTGCTGAGCCCAGCTCCCTGGCTGGAGGCTGCCCCCATGTGCCATGATCCTTGGGAGGGGCCTGGGACCCCAGCAAAGGGCGAGGAAGGGCAGGGCTGCACCACAGCCCCTCTCGGGGCAGGGTGGGAAAGAAGCCAGTGACTGGTGTCTGGGGGTGCTGGGCACTGGGAGCCCCACACAGCTCCCCCACTACCCGTCTCCCCACACCTGGGGAGTTCGGGGTTGCTTTAACTCTCTGCTCCCGGGGAGGACAGTTTTGCTGCCGTCGGCATCGCTGATACACGAGCTGACAGGTATTTGGAAATAAGCAGCCAGCCCAGGGGAACAGGAGGGATTGCTCGGGGGCAGTTTGAGAAATCCAGTGCGCAGAATGTTAACGCCTCATGTGCAGAATTCCCTGCACACTGGTGGGAGTTCTACTCCTGGCCCTGGACCTGAACCTGCCCTGGCTTCCCCAGGATGCACTGGGTCCAGGCTGGGCTGCGTCTGCCGAACTGGCGGGGCCCTGGCACCAGGTTGGAGGACAAGACAAGCTGGCACCGACAGGTTTGGGCCCAGCAGGGCAGTGCCAGCTGGGCAGGGAGTGGCTGGCAGCCTGGCCAGCCAGAAGTACCTGAGGTGGGCACTGTTGGGGGGCACAACTGGACCACCCCAGGGCAAGGGGCTGGGCAGGAAAGGGCAGCCGGTGTCCCTTACATGAGGTGGGTGCTGTCGGGGGTCCAGTCGGGCCGGTACTTGGCGCCCATCTCCAGCGCCTTGTCCCGCAGCTCGGAGCGGAAGGGGTTCTGGAAGCCGCTCAGCACAAAGACCGTCCCCTGCAGGAGGTGATGAAAATCCTCCCCTTCCCCCTCTGGCGACGGTTCCTTCGGCTGCTTCCTGGGGACCGGCGGCTTGCGCGGGGGCAGCGCGGAGGGGGCGGCCGGCGCAGGGGCTGGGAGGAGGGCAAGAGGGCGTAACACTAACCCCCGCCCACAGACATCTGAGCCAACTGGAATGCCCACCATATGAGTGACAGATGTGTCCTCCACTTAGATTTCACACCCCCACCCAACCTTTCTGCAGCCCAGAAGGCAATGAGAGATCCTCGATCTGTGTATTACAGAGAGAGACAAGATGCACCCTGGGGTGCTGGCTCCCACTTCCCCTGCTCTAGCCACTAGCTCTGTCCCCCCAGAGCCCTGGCTCCCAGCCCCCTCTTACCTTTGGGCTTCTTGGTGGCTGGCTGCGTGGAGTGGGGGGCCTCAGGGGCAGGTTTCCGAGCAGGGGCTGAATTCTCCTTCCCGAATTCAAACTTCCTCTTGGTGGGAGCTGGATCCTGAGGAAAGAAAGTGAGTCTGGAGCACTGGTCCATCAATGGTGCAATCTGCCTAGATTCCTCCATCGGGGGACAGTGGGCTGTTCACACGGGGATCCCCTGCCGGGCACGGAGACACAGCCACCTCTGGGGCGGGGCATGGGGCTGTTCACATGGGGATCCCCTGCCGGGCACTGAGACGCAGCCTCCTCTGGGGTGGGGCACAGGGCTGTTCACACAAGGATCCCCTGCTGGGCATCAAAGCTGCTGCTTTAAGACAGGAAGTGAAGGAGAACCCCATACCAAACCCAATCTGCAACACCCCAGGATTGTGGGTAGCTTGTGAGTCCCCAGTGATGGGGTCCAGTGAGGACACCGGGGCTCACCGGGATTCCCAGCCCCCCCAGGCTGGCAGCTGCCCCTGCCTGCCCCATTCCTTCAGCCAATCTTCCCAAGGAAAAGCCTGTCTTGACTGACAGCATCGTTTGCCTCACAACCTCAGTCGTGCGGAACTCAAACAACCACAGCCTCAGAAACAACCCCGACATTATAATCAAAGAGGCAGATAAAGGAGGAGCTACTGTCATCATGAACAGGTCTGACTACCAGAAGGAGGCTTCCAGACAACTCTCCAATACCGGATTTTACAGGCTACTTTCCTCAGATCCCACCGAGGAATACCCTAAGAAACTACACCATCTGCTCAGGACACTCCCTACACAAGCACAAGAACAGATTTATACCAACACACCTCTAGAGCCCCATCCAGGGCTATTCCACCTTCTACCCAAGATCCACAAACCTGGAAATCCTGGACGCCCCATCATCTCGGGCATTGGCACTCTCACTGAAGGACTGTCTGGGTATGTGGACTTTCTCCTCAGACCCTGTGCCACCAGCACTCCCAGCTATCTCCAAGACACCACTGACTTCCTGAGAAAACTGCAAGACATTGATGACCTACCAGAAAACACTATCCCAGCCACCATGGATGTAGAGGCTCTCTATACCAAAACCCCACACAAAGATGGAATAAATGCTGTCCGGAACAGCATCCCTGATGATGCTACAGCACATCTGATGGCTGAGCTCTGTAACTTTATTCTCACACACAACTATTTCAGATTTGGCGACGATATATACCTTCAAATCAGCGGCACAGCTATGGGAACCCGCATGGCCCCTCAATATGCCAATATTTTCATGGCTGACCTGGAACAGCGCTTCCTTAGCTCTCGTCCACTAACACCCCATCTCTAGTTATGCTACAGTGATGACATCTTCATCATCTGGATCCATGGGAAGGAGACTCTGGAGGAATTCCACCGGGACTTCAACAACTTTCACCCCAACATCAACCTCAGCCTGGAACAGTCCACACAGAAGATCCACTTCCTGGACACAACGGTGCTAATACACGATGGACACATCAATACCACCCTGTACCGTAAACCCACTGACTGCTACACCTACCTTCATGCCTCCAGCTTCCATCCCAGACACACCACACAGTCCATTGTCTACAGCCAAGCACTAAGATATAACCGCATTTGCTCCAACTCCTCCGACAGAGAAACACCTACAGGATCTCTACCAAGCATTCTTGAAACTGCAATACCCACCTGAGGAAGTGAAAAAACAGATCAACAGAGCCACACGTGTGCCACGAAGCCTCTTACTACAGGACAAGCCCAAGAGAGAAACCAACAGAACACCACTAGCCATCACCTACAGTCCTCAGCTAAAACCTCTACAGCGCATCATCAGGGATTTACAACCCATCCTGGACAATGATCCCCCACTTTCACAGGCCTTGGGAGGCAGACCAGTCCTTGCCCACAGACAACCTGCCAACCTGAAGCAAATCCTAAGCAGCAACTATACACCAGACCACAGTCACTCTAACTCAGGAACCCATCCATGCAACAAACCTCATTGCCAGCTCTGCACCATATCTACACCAGCAACACCGTTACAGGACCTAACCAGATCAGCCACACCATCGTGGATTCATTCAGCTGCACATCTACCAATATAATTTATGCCATCATGTGCCAGCAATGCCCCTCTGCTATATACATCGGACAAACTGGACAGTCTCTACGTAAAAGAATAAACGCACACAAATCAGACATCAGAAATGGCAATATACAAAAACCCGTAGCAGAGCACTTCAATCTCCCAGGACACACAGTAGCAGACTTAAAAGTAGCTATCCTACAGCAAAGAAATTTCAGGACCAGACTCCAAAGAGAAATTTCTGAGCTACAATTCACCTGCAAATTCAACACCCTCAGCTCTGGCTTAAACAAAGACTGCAAATGGCTGGCTAAATACAGAAGCAGCTTCCCCTCCCTTGGTGTTCACACCTCCAAATCACCTGCTGGTAGTAAGCCTCACCCTTGCTGACTGAGCTAACCTTGTTATCCCCACCTTTGCTCTGGCTTATTTATACCTGACCCTGCAGATTTCCAAGACCAGCATCTGATGAAGTGAGTCTGTGCTCACAAAAGCTCATGCTCAAAACTCTTCTGTTAGTCTATAAGGTGCCACAGGACCCTTCGTTGCTGTTACAGATCCAGACTAACACAGCTACCCCTCCGATACTTGTCTTGACTGAGACACCCCCTCCCCCCGCGTGTCCCCCGGGGACTCATCCCAACAGACATTCCCCTTGCCTGTCCCACGCTGAGCCTGCCTCGCGACAACCCCTCCTCTCCCACCTGAGCAGCCCCTCACACATCTCTGCTCCCCGCCTCGACCCACATAGGGCCGAGGTTCCCCGGAGCCGGTCCTGCAAAGCCAAACAGGTCGCGCACCTGGAGTCACCTGCTCCGTGGAGGCATTTTCAAGCCATCCCATGAGGCTCTTTTCTGCCCTCCCCTCTGCACAGCCCCCTGTGCACGGGCAGGGGCAAGAACGACCCTCTTCCCCTGCTGCCCCAGCCCGCAGCACCACGAGCGAGTGGCCATGCCCAACTGAGAGCACCCTACCTTGGGGGAGGTCTTGGCGGTGGGCTTCTCTGTGGTGGGCGTGGACGAAGTGGCAGTGGCGTGCATGCTGGCCTGGAGGGTGGCTGTGGCGTAACTAGGGGACGGTTCCTCTGTGGGCAGGGCTGCAACAGAGGGTAGACAAGAGCCATCACAGCCACAATGAGCAGCAGCCGCATGTGGAGAGAGAGAGAGCTAACCAGACATCGCTGAGGCCCAGGGACAGGCCCTGGAAACCCGCTCACCCCTGGCCACCAGGGGCAAACGGACTGCACGCCCAGGTGGGGACAGAACCCCCAGCTCTTACCGCCAGCCCCCACGCCCAGAGAACCCAGGAGTCCTGGCTCCTAGCCCCCAATCCCCTCTGCTCTCCAGCAGTTCCTGGTACCTTTTGGTGGCGTGAGCAGCGGTTTGCTGGCTCGGCTGAAGAACAGGGCTCCAGGCCTCAAAGAAGCAGAACTGCTGTCCTCATCCTTCACCTTGAACTGGCCCAGCTTGGTCACCTTCTGGATGGAGGAGAGAGAAAGAGAGAGGCTTGGGCTTACACAAACTGTGGGTCAGGACTGAGGGGCACCAGCAGGGCTGGGGGAGAGGAGGCACCGGCAGGGCTGTTACTCACCGGAGAGGCAGCTTTCGGTTGTGTTTCGTTGCTTTCGGGTGGAGAGAGGAACTTGACGAAGGACAGCCCATATGCCAAGGCCTAAAGGGAAATAATCCAGAAAGACAGTGACTCGTTGGCAGAGCTGGGGAGAGAACCCAGGAGTCCTGGCTCACAGCCCAGCCCCTGGACTAAACACTTAGCCTGCTGCCCTCACTGATACACCCTGCATCCCGTGTTCCGTTTCATAGCACGATGGCACATGAGGTACCAAGGCTGCCTTGCGGCGCCTCACTTGAAAACTCAGAACATCTCTCAGCCATCGCTGTGCGGGGTTACGAAAACCGTTCGGACTCTGGGAAACGCCCACTGACAGGCGAATGCCACCCCCGCAGGTGCTGAGCGCCCGGGCAGCCATTCGCCAGCAGGGGAAAGGCATGAAGAAGAAGTGCACGTTTTGTACCAGAGACGGTTCAAAGCCCAAGTAGGCGAGAGGAGAGGTAACAGGCCGGGGTGAAGGGCGTAGGAATGAAAAAAACGCAGCTTGTATCTCAACCTCTCTGCTCATAAGCTCAGGGAGTGAGGCCGCTGAGTGGCACAAGACCCCATTCGCAGGCGCTGCCCGTGGGGCGTTCCTGGAGCTCGGCTGGGGGCAGAAGGCTGGGTGAGCAGGCCAGGAGCGCAGGCAAAGCAATGCCAAAGGCACCCCAAAATAGGGAATCCTGGGGACACAGTTATTTCCTGCTCCAGACTGGACCCCAGAGAACGTCTCTCCCTACACCACCTTAGCAGGGTGAACTGACAATGGCTCACGCTCTGACCACTCTCCTGCACTGCCCCTTGCGCTCACCTACAGGGAATCCCTCCCACCAGAGTGGGTGGCCAGTGTGGGGAGGGGTCCCACCTTGGTGTAGGGCTGGGTGCAGACAATTTTCACCCGGTCCCACTTCTTCTCAGCCGCTGCCTTCACCAGCTTGTCTGGGCCGAACATCCGGACCCGGTTCAGGTTGGTGCCGGCCTTGCTCTCCGACGGCGACATGAAGGAGGAGGTGACCAGCAGCACCTAGGGGGGACAGGGGAGCCCTGGGATTAGAAAAGCTTCTGTACCACCAACATTCTCATGCCCCAAGGATAGGCCTATGGGGTAAGATGCCTGGGACACAAGACAGGACAACACCCCATGGGGGTCACTGAAAAATGTCCAAACCCCCACCTGCCCCTCATCCAAATTCAGCACACACTGCTTCCTCCCTCTCACCTCATAGTCCTGCTCACTGGGGGAGGCAGAGTTGCCAGCCAGCACCTCCACAAAGGCCGAGCCCTCATTGCCCACGTGAATGCTGTGGATCCGCTCCTCCTTCTCAAACTGGCATGGAAAGAGGGGAGAGAGCCATAGGCCTGGGACGTGGTGCCCACCCAGAGGCCCACTTCCAACCCTCTGCAGGAACCAGGAGCCCTCACCCCACAGCCTCTCCACTCTAACTACTAGACCTCCCTCCACTCAGCTCCTGATTCCACCCCCAGAAGAGAACCTAGTAGTCCGGCCTCCCAGCTGCCCTCCCCTCCTCCCCCGGAGAGAACCCAGGAGTCCGGGCTCCCCGCCCCCCTCCCTCCTCCCCCGGAGAGAACCCAGGAGTCCGGGCTCCCAGCCCCCCTCCCTCCTCCCCCGGAGAGAACCCAGGAGTCCGGGCTCCCAGCCCCCCTCCCCCGGAGAGAACCCAGGAGTCCGGGTCGCGGGGGGGAGGGGCACACCTGCAGGATGACCGAAAGCTGCTTCTCGCCCGGCTGCGCCGCCTTCCACTTGCGGTACGTGTCCGCCTTGAGCAAGTTCTCGGCGCAATGAGTCTGGGGGGTCGTGGGGGTGTCAGGGGGGCGGAACCCCCTGGGAGTGGTCTCTTCCGCCCCGCCCCCCGGAAAGGAATGGTCCCTCCCACGCTGCTCTTCCCTCCCGAATGGGCGCTTCCACCCCGCCCCCTGCATGGAATAGTTCCGCCCCCTCTGCCTTCCCCCCCCGCCGAATGGTCAAGCCTACCCCGCCCCATCAGCCGGTGTCTCCTGCCCCCGCCGGGAATGATCCCCCCGGCACGGAATGGTCTCTCCCGCATTCCCCAGACCCACCCCAATGGTGTCCCCTATCTCCCCCCGAGCGGTCTGCCCCGCACCGGGTCAGCGCTGCTCGCGGACACCACATGGCGAATCCCGATCTCCGGCATCACCGCGCTCCGCCGCCGCCGCCGCCCCCACCCGGAAGCAAAACCCCGCCGCCTGCCGGAAGTAGAACCCTTTTGCGCGGCCCCCTCTGTTCGCTCGGTCCTCCGAGCCGCTCTGCGCAGGCGCCGCTGCGCCTCTGAGGGTTGTGCGCGTGCGCAGCGCCCGACCTCGCCCGAGAGATGTTGCGCATGCTTAACTCTTTCCCGCCTCTTGCTCGTTCGCTGCTAGATCGCGGCGCATGCGCTCCGGTTGCTGCGCGAGGAACTTGGTAGTGCGCATGCGCCCTGCCGCGTTGAGCGCGGAGAGGTGAGGTCGAAGCTACGCTCCAGATGACGTCATCCGACGGCGCAAGTGGCCCCGGTCTGTTAATTGTGATGTCACTATAAAAGCACCATGGGCAGTCGTCCCGATGTGACGTCATCAAACCAGTGAGGTAATATCACTGGGTGCTGATGTCACCGACTTGTGACATCACCAGCTGCACATGTGATGTCATCAGTATGTGAAAACAGGTGGATATAATGGCCTGAGAATGTGACATCATCTAAATATACAAATATCAGTGACACTATCAGACGCCCCTGCTGCCTGTTCTTCCATCCGTCCCTCCTGTCCCACACGCACCCCTCCGTCTGTCCTTACACCCCACACCTGCACCTCCGGCCGCCCCTCCAGCCCCCTGCTTCTCCCTCTGTCTGTCCCTCCTGTCCCCACACACCACTCGGACCAATACGAACCCCACGTCTGTCCCTCCCATCTCTAGGCACCCGCCATCTGCACTTCCTGTCCCAAAGGCACGCCCCGTCTGTCCCATCTGCCCCCTGCACACCCCTCTGTCTGCCCCTTGCCCCCAGGCTCCCCCAGCCGACAGCAGATAACCAGACCCCAGCTCTCATATCTTTACAGGATCTCCGGATTTTTGCACCTTTGGCTGTGCTGCGCTGCCTCCGTCTCGTCTCTGTCCCCTCGTTCAGCCCTTTGTCTGCCACCCAACCCCAGATGCACCCCAGCCTTCCCCTCTATCCCAGCAGCAGGGCCCCAGAGATCCCAGCAAGGCAGCGCCCCAGGGATGTCATTCCAGCCAGCTGGCCAGTTCTCAGCCTTCGCTGCCGTGGGATGGTCCCAAGGACCTTTCTCTTGGGCTCTGCCAAGAAATTCTCTGTCCTGCACATGTGGGCCCCAAGCCAGCCCAGCCACACCTCCCTCAACTCCCTGGCTGGTTCACACAGCTCCCCTGGGGGCCCTCTGGGCCTCTGCCAGGAATCAGAGCCGGTGACAGAACCCAGGAGTCCTGGCTCCCAGCCTCCCTGCTCTAACCATGAGACCTGCACTTGGGCAGGGCTGCGGTGTTGTTAGGTGAGGGGTTCTCCAGCCCCTGACACTGTCCCTAGCCCAGCCAGTTCCCAAGTGTGACCTAGAGTAGCCTTGGGGCTGCTCTAATTTACTCTTTGAGCCTATAGGCCCCCGGAGCAGGGAACAGTCACAGCACAGGGGGCAGGGGTGGAAGGGAGGCCATGGTCCCAATGGAAATCTGCTGATTTCCTCTTTTTCTCCCCATAGGCCCTCTCTTTCCCACCTTACTGTGTGGGGCTCGGCCCCAGACACGTGCTGCTGTGTGGGGCTGAGTTATGCCTGGAGATAGTCCATGTCCCCCCTGCCTGACACCAGCATTACCCAGGGAGGTAGCCCCTAGGAGTGCCCACTGGCCCAGCCCCCAGCCTCTGCTTCTGGATTGGTTCCCCCTCAGGCTCTCGCTGTAGCTGGATCCTCCAGCTCCGCCTCCTGCTGGAGGTCTTGTCATCGGGGCCCTGGACCCACCCCCCCTCCTGCCACCCTCCCTGGGGGCCATCCTCTGGCTTTCCTGCAGCCAGGCCCTGAATGAATCAGTTCTGGGAAACAAAAGGCTATTGTTCCATCTCTGGCCAGGGTGTTCCAGCCTCTGGCCTTGCTGGAGCTGGGACGGGAACCTGGGCTCTCTGCCATGCTCCTTTAACCACCAGACCCCAAGCCTTGCAACCCAGACCTGGATCTGGGCCTCCACCCTCTAACCATTGCATCCCACTGTCTTCTTGCAGGTGAGGTCCTGTCTCCCAGCCCCCGCTGTAACTACTAGACCTGCTCCCCTCCCTCGATTGGAGGGATTGCATTCCCTCCTCAGACAGGCAAAGTGGCGCCTCCCCTTGGGACCCCTTCTCTATTTAGGGACACAAGGAAGTTGGGTGTTGCCCCTGTCAGGGCCAGTTCCCACCCTTGGCCCGGCTGGTCCATCCCCAGCAGGACGGCTGTTTACCCCAATGCAGCGTTGGGGGCTGGCCCAGTCTTGGGGGGCGCGGTTGTGCGAGTGGCCCATGCCTCATGCCTTTTAGTGCCTCTGGGGCTTTGCAGCATTCAAGGGGGAACCAGCAGGGGCTGGGGGGGAAGGGGGGTCCTGGCCCCGGCCTGGCCTGGCCTCTGCCCTGGAAATCTTGCTTGGTGCTTGGTGAAGATTGCGGGTGCCGGGGGTGTGACGGAGCGGGGGAAGTGCATGTGAGACTCTGGCTGGATGTGTATGTGACAGGCAGAGCAGCTCCCAGGCTAAGGATGACCCCCTGGGGCTGCACCCTAAGCTGGCAGGTAACACCTCTGCCCTGAACAAAGAGCAGGGAGGAGCGGAGCGGGTTTTGAATCTGGGGCAGCAGTTAGAAGCTGGTGGGAGAGGGAGTTCGAAGGCAGCCAGCCCGGCGAGGGGGGAAGCTACACCCCAGAGGGGCACCCCTCGGGCTCCTCTCCCCAGGACGGGTTGGAATGACTGTCTCTGATTGCTGCACTGACACCTCTGTGCTGAGCTGGGCCTCTGTCGCCTAATAAACTTCCCGTTCTACCTGCTGAGTGAGAGTCAGTCCTGCCTGTGGATGGGGTGCAGTGCACGGGGACCCCTAAACCTCATCACAGGGGGCAGCTGCTCAGGGCCTGTCTCCTGGGTCTCGGGGATGCATCCCGAGCTTAGCCACTGCCAGCCCCTCTCGCTGCTGGGGTCCCTGTTCCATGAACCCTGCGCTTTTGGGGTGGGGGGCAGGGGTGTAGTTGGGTGGGGCAATGGGGGATGAGGCTGCAGCAGTCCGGGCACAGGGCTCCTCCAACCCCCGCCCCCCCGGGGCTGACAGCGGCTGCCACGTCCCCAGGCCAGGCCAGGCCAGGCGGCTGGAAAGGGAGACGTGGCAGCTGAGAGAGGGCCAGGCCAGGTAATTGATGGCCCCGGAGCCGGATCCCTCCAGGAACTGGCTGTTCCCAGGTCCCGTTCCCTGCCCTGCAGCTATAAATCCCCCTTGGCCGCAGCCCTGGCCACATCCGACCACCAGCTTTGCCAGCTGCCCTGCGCTCTGCCCTGCACCATGGCGGCCCGCCTGGCCCTCTGCCTTCTCTCTGCGCTGCTGGCCATTGGTGAGTGAAAATGTCCACCCAGCAACCACCACCGCACCCCACTGCCCTCCCGGAGCCAGGGGGAGAACCCAGGAGTCCCAGCGCCCTCTGCTCTAACTACTGCACTCCACTGCCCTCCCGGAGCCAGGGAGAGAACCCAGGAGTCCCAGCGCTCTCTGCTCTAACTACTGCACACCACTGTCCCTCCAGAGCCAGGGAGAGAATCCAGGAGTCCTGGCTCCCAGCACCCACTGCTCTAACCACTGCACCCCACTCCCCTGCTAGAGCTAGGGAGAGAAGCCAGGAGTCCTGGCTTTCAGTCCCTCTCTGCTCTAACTACTAGATCCTCCTTCTTTCCTGGAGCTGGGGATAGAGTGCAAAACCTGGACCCTAGGCCCCCTGCTGCTCTACCCAATGCACCCCACTCCCCTCCCAGAGCTGGGGAGACAACACAGAACCCAGCTCTCAGTCCCCTGCACCACTACTATCCTAACCACCAAACCCCACTCCCCTGCTAGAGCTGGGGACAGAACCCAGGAGTCCTGGCTACAAGCCTCCCGAACCTCACTCTAACCACTAGTTCCTGTTCCCTGCCCAAGAACCCGGCAGTCCTGACTCCCACAACAGCAGCTGCTAGTGCTGTGAGTGACCAGGCACCTGGCCTGCCCCGCCCCCCGGAGTGATCTGTTGGGGGGTCTGGGGCCTCGTGGATTAGCTCCTGGCCCCCCCTTCCCTCTCTCTCCAGGCTACTGCCTGCGGTGTGAACACTGCAAGAGCTCAGACAAGGCGTGCTCCGGAGAGGCGCAGGAGTGTGGCCCTTCCCAGAACGCCTGCCTCATTCTCACCTCGGAGACCACCGTCGGTGAGTGACTGACCCAGCTGGGGAGCCCAGTGAGGGGCTGGGCTCTGCGGCTGGCCGGCCAGTGGGGACCCCGTCGGGCCGGGCGCTGCCCAGACCCCAGCCGAAATCAGGACCCTGTCAGGCCGGGCGCTGCCCAGACCCCAGCCAAGATCAGGGCCCCGTCGGGCCAGGCGCTGCCCAGACCCCAGCCGAGATCAGGACCCTGTCGGGCCAGGCGCTGCCCAGACCCCAGCCGAGATCAGGGCCCCATTGGGCCAGACGCTGCCCAGACCCCAGCCGAGATCAGGACCCTGTTGGGCCGGGCGCTGCCCAGACCCCAGCCGAGATCAGGACCCTGTCGGGCCAGGCGCTGCCCAGACCCCAGCCGAGATCAGGGCCCCATTGGGCCAGACGCTGCCCAGACCCCAGCCGAGATCAGGACCCTGTCGGGCCAGGCGCTGCCCAGACCCCAGCCAAGATCAGGGCCCTGTCGGGCCAGGCGCTGCCCAGACCCCAGCCAAGATCAGGGCCCTGTCGGGCCAGGCGCTGCCCAGACCCCAGCCGAGATCAGGACCCTGTCGGGCCAGGCGCTGTCCAGACCCCAGCCGAGATCAGGGCCCCATTGGGCCAGACGCTGCCCAGACCCCAGCCGAGATCAGGACCCTGTTGGGCCGGGCGCTGCCCAGACCCCAGCCGAGATCAGGACCCTGTCGGGCCAGGCGCTGCCCAGACCCCAGCCGAGATCAGGGCCCCATTGGGCCAGACGCTGCCCAGACCCCAGCCGAGATCAGGACCCTGTTGGGCCGGGCGCTGCCCAGACCCCAGCTGAGATCAGGACCCTGTCGGGCCAGGCGCTGCCCAGACCCCAGCCAAGATCAGGGCCCCATTGGGCCAGACGCTGCCCAGACCCCAGCCGAGATCAGGACCCTGTCGGGCCAGGCGCTGCCCAGACCCCAGCCGAGATCAGGACCCTGTCGGGCCAGGCGCTGCCCAGACCCCAGCCGAGATCAGGGCCCCATTGGGCCAGACGCTGCCCAGACCCCAGCCGAGATCAGGACCCTGTCGGGCCAGGCGCTGCCCAGACCCCAGCCCAGATCAGGGCCCTGTCGGGACAGGCGCTGCCCAGACCCCAGCCAAGATCAGGGCCCCATTGCGCCAGGCCCATGGGCCCTTGTCCTTTGCGCAGGCGCTGGGCCCGGGTGCTGCCTGTCCAGCCCGTGACACCTTCTCCCCGTCTCACCCCAGGGAAGGAGCAGAAGCTGGACACCTACAAGGGCTGCACCGATATCAAGTACTGCCCCCCGCGCACCTCCCGCCTGAGCTCTGCCTTCGGCCTGCGCGTGCGGAGCGTCTCCAAGTGCTGCCAGCAGGACCTGTGCAACAAGGGGGCCGTGAAACGTAGGAGCCAGCACCTGCCCCCCCCGGTCTAACCACTAGGCCCTGCTCCCCTCCCAGAGAACACAGGCATCCTGACTTCCAGCCCCAGCCCTGGTCCAAGCTCACTACCCCCCTCCGCCGGCCATGCCTGAGCTGGGGAGAGAACCCAGGAGTTCTGAGGCCCAGCCCACTCTAACCACTAGCCCCCACTCCCCCAAACCAGGGAGAGAACCCAGGCATCCGGGCTGCCAGCCCCCACCCCCCACCCCTGCCTCCCGTTCCAACCCTGTAGACTCCACTCCCACGCCGGACTGAGGAGTCTGCCTTCCTGAGCCGGGGAGCCCCCATCCCGATGGCTGCCCCTGCCCCGCCCTGACCAGCTGTCTGTCTGGCTGTCCTAGTGCCGCGGGCCCAGCCGAAGCCCAACCAGCTAGAGTGCCCAGGCTGCCTGTCCGAGGACGTGGAGTGTGAAGGCAACGAGACAGTCACGTGCCTCGGCCCCGAGACCCACTGCGTCTACTTTGCTGGAGCCATCACGACCGGTAACAGCGCCGGGCTCGTGTGCCGGGTGGAGCGGGGCCGGGCTGGGCCGGGGTGAGGCCACCAGCCCCTGATGTCCTCACTGGCCAGTGCATTAGGGCAGCACCAGCGCCTGAGCCCCGATCCGGCCGGGTCTGGGGAGGTGGAATAAGCCGGAATCCTGATGCAATAAAACGCAGGCAGTAGCCTGGCAAACAGAGCCCCAAAGAGAACTCCCTGCCTGTGGGAGCCCCCGCGCCCCTACGCGGGCGAGGGCCCCGGCTCAGGCAGCCCTGGCCCTGCGCTGGCTCAGAGCTGGCAGCACGGTCCCAGGCTGGCGCCCCTACGCGGGCGAGGGCCCCGGCTCAGGCAGCCCTGGCCCTGCTCTGGCTCAGAGCTGGCAGCACGGTCCCAGGCTGGTGCCCCTACGCGGGCGAGGGCCCCGGCTCAGGCAGCCCTGGCTCTGCCCTGGCACACGGCCAGCAGCGCAGTCCCAGGCAGGCACTCCAATGTGGGCGAGGGTCCCAGCTCTTGCACCATGTGGGGGGTGCTGCCAGGGTGACCCCCCCCCCCAACGCCTGTCTCTGCTCCCTTCCCAGGCACCAAGAATTACACGTACTCCCTGCGTGGCTGCGCCACCAAGAGCACCTGCCTTAGCCGGGTGGGGGTGTACAAGCTGCCAGGAGTCTTCACCGAAATCATCATCACATCCGAATGCAAACCCGCCCCCCTGCCCACCCTCCCACCTGCCCCCCAGCCCACCCCCCGGCCCATCCTTGAGGAGGAGAACTAGCCCCCCCCCCACACAGCGCCCACAGGCCCAGCCCAGCCACCACCTGCAATGGGTCATCTCTCCTGTCGGCCGCCGGCTCTTGGGATGAGCCAGGATGAAGCGGCGGCCTCGGGCATGGGGGGATTTCTGTCTGGTGCGAATGTCACTGAATAAACCTCACTGAGGGGGACAGACCTGTGAGGGGTTTCACCCTGTTGCAAAAGTGGTGCAAGGGGGCCCTGATCTCAGCCGGGGTCTGGGCAGCGCCCAGCACAATGGGGCCCTCTCCCTCCTCCCACCCATCAGCAGCTCCGCAGCCAGCCCAGCCCAAGGGCACAAGCCCAGCAGTGTGAGAGGGCTTCACCCCTCGCAGCAGAGGGTGAACAGGGGGCAGGTCACTCAGCCATGGCTGAGCATGTGCAGTGGCTGGGGAACAGGCTGGGAGCCAGGACACCTGGGTTCTCCCTGGCCCTGGGAGGGCAGTGAGTACTAGTGGTCAGAGCAGGGTCTGGGCACCGGCGGGGGAATGGGGCCTGGCAGGACAGGCAGCCTGGCCCTGGGCTACCCCAGTGGAAGGCCCTCGAGTTCCCGCCCGGCCCCAGACATTTCCCCACTTTCACCCTCTTGTTCCTGCAATCCCGCTGCTCCCGCCCCGGAGCCCCCACCCCCGGGGCAAGGGGGCCGAGAGGGGGCGTGGTCTCGGCAGGGGGCGGGGTGGGGCCTCCCGTACCCAGGTCGGTAAGCTGGCGACTGCAGGGGTCCGGGCTGGGCCAAAGGGTGGCACACGGGGGGAGGGGCAGGCACTGCTCCTGATCCAGGCCAGCTCCCACACCCCACCCCCAGCCTGGCCGAAAGTGGGGCTGCAGGGAGAGGGGCCCCTGTATGAGCAGCCCCCGTCCCACCCTGGAGGGGCCAGGTCCCCCCACACCCACTCCCACCCCCGGGGCCACGTCCCAGCCCGGCTGAGGGGTCCCCCTGTAACCAGCCCACCCAAGGGGCCCCTCTGCAACCAGCCTGCCCGGGGGCAGTGTCCCAGCCCAGCTGAGGGGTCCCCCGTAACCAGTCCCCCCGGGGGCTGTGTCCCAGCCCGAATGAGGGGGTCCCCCCTGTAACAAGCCCCCCCCAGGGGCCATGTCCCAGCCCGGCTGAGGGGTTCCCCTGTAACCAGCTGCGTCCCAGCCCAACTGAGGGGTCCCCCATAACCAGTCACCCCGGGGGCCGTGTCCCAGTTCGGCTGAGGGGTCCCCCATAACCAGCCACCCCGGGGGCCATGTTCCAGCCTGGCTGAGGGGCCCCCCCTGTAACAAGCCCCCCCTGGAGGCCATGTCCCAGCCCAGCTGAGGGGGTCCCCCTGTAACCAGCCCACCCGGGGGCCGTGTCCCAGCTTGGCTGAGGGGTCCCCCATAACCAGCCGCCCCAGGGGCCGTATCCCAGCCTGGCTGAGGGGTCTCCTAGACAGACACAAACTCAGGGGAGTTTTCCTCTTTATTACGCAGTTGCCAGAGCTGCTGGCCCAAGCAGCCATTCCCACCGTGGGCGCTGGGCTGGGAACAGAGCGGAACCGGCCCTTTCCCCGTGGGCGCAAGATTCCTGCATCTCCTCGGGGGGCAGTGCCAGCCAGTGAGCCCACGTGCCCCGGCCTGTCCTCTGGGGCACCAGCTCCAAGCCAGGCCCAGGCAGGCTGTGCTCTGGGGGGCAGTGGCCCTGGTCCCACCTGGGGGCGAGGCCGCAGGTGCCATGGGAAGGGGCAAGTGGCAGGTCTGTCCATCGGGGCATTTCAGGGCAGAGCCGGCTTTGGGGCGTGGTGGGGCAGGCTTGGGCAGGGGAAGCAGCTACAGCCAGGCTCGGGTGGGACCTGGGGGGCTGCAGGTGGGGGGCGATGCAATCAGGGGCGCAGCACCCACAAGAGGACCCCCCCCAGGCCGAGGAGGGGCAGCCCCCCTTGGGCCACCCCCACCTGACTGCACACGTTGGTCTTGACCACAGCCTGGCGCTGGGCAGCGAACAGGGCCACGGCGCCCACCTCACACAGACTGCGGGTGGCACAGCCCACAAAGGCCACGCGGACGTCCTCGAACCCTGGGGGATGGGGAGGTTAGGGGTGCAAGAGCCCATCACGGAGCCCCCCAACCGCCCCATGGGTGCCAGCCCCCCATAGAGCCCCCCCGACCGCCCCATGGGCACCAGCCCCCCCATAGAGCCCCCCCCGACTGCCCCATGAGCCCTCCATAGAGCTCCCCAACCACCGCATGGGCACTAGCCCCCCAACCACCCCATGGCACAGGCTCCACCCACTCCATGGGCATGACCCCCCCCAGGCACCCCCCGCACTGCCGAACCTTCGCTTCCCCTCCAGCAGCCCCGTGCCCCTGGTAGTACCTGTGGTGGCAGTGACAGAGAACTGGATGCAGCGGGTGAGCAGGCCGGTGCAGTTCACCACCTCGCTGGGCACGCAGACGTCCGAGCCGCGGGTGAAACACGAGCGGCACTGCAGCCCGTTGGGTTCGCCAGTGCTGGGCTGCACTGCGGGCAGGAGAGAGAGCTGGGAATGGCACCCAGCCCCCCCCCAACTCCTGTGAGTCCCCTCCCCAGCCAGGTCGGAACCCAGGCGTCCGGGCACCCAGCCCCCCCCCCCTCCTGTGAGTCCCCTCCCCAGCCAGGTCGGAACCCAGGCGTCCGGGCACCCAGCCCCCCCCCCCCTCCTGTGAGTCCCCTCCCCAGCCAGGTCGGAACCCAGGCGTCCGGGCACGCAGCCCCCCGCCCCACTCCTGTGAGTCCCCACCCCAGCCAGGTCGGAACCCAGGCATCCGGGCACCCAGCCCCCCGCCCCACTCCTGTGAGTCCCCACCCCAGCCAGGTTGGAACCCAGGCGTCCTGGATTCCAGCCCCCCCCACCTCCCCTCCCCAGCCAGGTCGGAACCCAGGCATCCTAGCACCCAGCCCCCAGCCCCCTCTAACCACTACACCCCCACTCCCCTGCCAGCTAGGTTAGACCCCAGGAGTCCTGGATCCCAACCCCTACCCCACTTGCCTCCCCAGCCGGATAGGAACCCAGGTGTCCTGACACCCAGCCACCCCCAGCCCCCTGACCACTCCCCTGACTCCCCTCCCCAGCCAGGTGGGAACCCAGGCGCCTGCGTACAGGTGATCTCTGGCAGGTTGCAGCGGTCAGCCCGGCAGCACGTGCTGTTCCAGCGCAGGCGGTAGGCGCCAGCTGTCAGCCCGTAGAACTGATTGCAGAGCCGGTCATCCGAGTTGCATTTCTTCTCATACACCACGTTCTCCTTGTCCTCGTCCCCTGGAAGGGCAGGGGGGGCACCAGGGGCACGGAGCACGTCATGATTTGTGGGGAGAATCCCCCTAGGCTGGAGCAGTCAGGGGGCTAGGACACACACAGGGTTTGCACCTGCACCCCCCCACTCAGTCTAGCTGGGGCCCTGGGAGAGGGCACTGCTGCCAGGGGAAGCTCGCAGCACCTCCGCTCCCCACGCCCTCAGCCCCCCAGGCCCGGCCCTACCCAGCTCCTCCTCGCAGGCGATGGTGATGCAGCTGTTGACGCTGGCTGTGCAGGTGGCCTGGGCCTTGGTGCAGTTGTAGGCCTCTGCGCTCGTGCAGTTGTAGCAGGAGATGGCTCCCCCTGGCACGCGGGGAAAGGAGGCTCAGATCCCCTCCCCTCCCACAGCCCACCCGCCCAGGCTCTCGCCTCCCTGAGGTCTAGGAAATGGAGGGTCCATGGGGGCTGGGTACAGGGGGCCCAGGCTGGGGAAGGGGGTGTCCCTGGGGGTTGGGAAATGGAGGGTCCATGGGGGGTCCCTGTGGGTTGGGTACAGGGGGCCCAGGCTGGGGAAGGGGGTGTCCCCCTCACCTGTGCCCAGCAGTGCCGCCAGCACACACAGGCTGAGGAGGTCGCCCATGCTGTCTTGCAGGCTGTGAGCGGCTGTGGGGCTGTGGTTGTTATAGGGCTGGGCTGAGGACGGGCCAGCAGGCTGGGGGCAGCCCCAGGCACTGGATCTACCTGTTCTCCCTCCCCCCCACCCTGCACCACCGCAGGAATGTCTGCCACAAGCCCTAGAGGCTCAGGGCACTGCTGGGGGAAGCTCACAACACCCTGGGCCTTTCTGTCAGGAAGACCAGTGGAAAAGTGGGGCCTCGTGCAGCAAGCCTGGGGGGGAGGGGGATCCAGGACTCCTGGGTTCTGTGCCTGGCTTGGGAAGGGCAGTGAGGGTGAGTGGTTAGAGGAGGGGGGCTGGGAGGTGCTGCTGGTAGAGCCCAGCACGAGGTGTGAGTGGACACATACCAGCTGCCCTTCCCTGCGTGGCTGATTTGTTTTGGTGAGAGCAACTGCGTCATCCTGGAGCCGCAGATGAAGAAATCCAGAGCTCCAGGCAACAGGGCTGCAGCACCGGGACTAGCAGAGCCCTCTGGGTGCCCCTCACCCCCCACGCCGCAGCCCCCCACTCAGCCAGCCCCTGCTCTGCCTGTGCCCCGCAGCCCCTGGGGCTCCCTCACCCCACCGCTCCATGTGCCTTTGTCACACTCCAGGCCCAGCCACCTAGTCCACCAGCTCCAGCCACTTCCCCTCGTCCCCCCAGATGGGGGGAGAACCCAGGAGTCCTGGCTCCCAGCCCCTCGTTAACCATCAGCCCCAGGCCATGGACCAGGCACCAGAGAGAACCCAGATCCGACGACCGTTCAACCCTTTGCCTGCCACCCCAGGGTGGGGCCCAAAACTGCCCCGTGGCTGCTGCCCTGGGTGGGGCAGGGGCAGCGGGGGGTGGGCTGGAGGCTGGGTACAGGGTCCTACTTGCCACTCTGGATGCCAGCAGCAGCCAACCTTCAGGGCACCAATCAGACAGAGCTGGAAGGTCGGACTCCCAGATGGCAGTGGGGGCCAGTGGTTACAGCGGGGGGGGTGGGGCTGGGAACTGGCTGGTGAGCAGGCCAGGCTGAGGGCCTGAAGGTGGGAGGCTGCTGCTGGGACTCACCCCCCAACCCCCAGCACAGCAGCAGTACCTTGGGGCTGTGATGCAGGTGGGGAGGACAGAGCAGCCCCTTGGGACACTGGCACAGGGCAGGCCAAGAATGTGGGCAGACTGGTTCAGCAGTAACCAGAGCAGGATCGGGGCCATGATCTGAATCCCCTGGGGGGGGCGCTGTGCTGCCAGGGCGGGGTCAGTCCCTGGCCTTTCGGGGTCCCGGGGCAGAGAGCTCAGTGGGGCAGGGAAGATGGTGTCAGGCCAGCTGTGATGCAGCTGGTGCGTGTGCAGGACTTCCTGCACTGCCTGGTGGGGAACAAAGTAGCCTTGAAATAGCCTCAGGTTGGTGTGGGGAAAACTCAGTGCATCGAAGCACACCGTGACTCTTCACTGTAAGTGATTGCATGTCCCCAGAGCTGGAGAGAACCCAGGTGTCCTGGCTCCTGGACTCCAATGCTAACCACTGCACCACACTTCCTTCCCGGAGTGGGAGAGAACACAGGTGTCCTGGCTCCCATTGTCCCCTGCTTGAACCAGTGGAGGAAGAACCAGGCAGGGACTGGGGGCTGGCACAGGTTTGCTGTAACTAGACCTTTATCTTACACCCAGGAGCCGAATATCAGGCTCTGTCCCTTTGAGCTGAGGAGCCAGCTCCTGCCCAGGCAGCGGGCACATACTGCATGGCTATTTATTAGCTGCATTATGGTAGCTTCCAGTCCAGGCCTGGGACGCACGGTGTTAGCAATCATGGTGTACAGCACCTATTTATTAGGTGCCTTACAGTCGCGTCTGGTGCTGTACACTACGATTGCTATGAGATACAGTATGGAGCATTAGGTGCTG
This sequence comes from Carettochelys insculpta, assembly GCF_033958435.1. Classification (NCBI taxonomy): domain Eukaryota; kingdom Metazoa; phylum Chordata; order Testudines; family Carettochelyidae; genus Carettochelys; species Carettochelys insculpta. Next base: position 14,966,404 of record NC_134166.1, read on the forward strand.
TGCATTATGCATGCTATTTGTGGTAGGTGGTACCTTATAAGTGCTATTTATTAGGTGTATTACAGTACTGCGGGGCGCAGTACATCACAATCTCTATTTATTAGGTGTATTACGGTAGCTCTACATTTTATACATTATATATGTTATTTATTATGTACATTACGGTAGCAGGAGACGTCGTAACTTACAATTGCTATTTACTAAGTGTATTACAGCAGCGCTGGGGGCAGTACATCCTCATTCCTATTTATTAGGTGCATTACAGTAGCTCTAGGTGCAGTACATCACATCACATTTGCTATTAGGTGCATTATGGTAGCACTAGTAGTGGAGATATAGCCATGCTAGTCTATGCACTAACAAAACAAAAAGCAGTCAAGTAGCACTTTAAAGACTAACAAAATAATTTATCAGGTGAGTTTTCGTGGGACAGACCCACTTCTTTAGCCCATAGCCAGACCAGACCAGACTCAGTATTTAAGGCACAGAGAACCAAAAATAGTAGTCAAGGGTGACAAATCAGAAAAATTATTATCCAGGTGAGCAAATCAGAGAGTAGAGGGATGTTGGGGGGTGGGGAAGGTCAAGAATTAGATTAAGCCAAGTATGCAAAAGAGCCCCAACAGTCTCCCAGAAAATTTGCATCCCGGTTCAAACCACGTGTTAATGTGTTGAATTACAATATGAAAGAGAGTTCAGCAGCCTGTCTTTCCAAAGCAGTGTGAAAATTTTTCTTGAGGAATATGAGAAAGTGCCCGTGATTCTGTGAATAACCTGGTTAGGTCCAGTGATGGTATCCCCAGAACAGATATGTGGACAAAGCTGGCAATGGATTTTCTTGCACGGAAAAGTCCCAGGACTCTATACCATGGGTCCAAATCATAAAGATGTCATCAATGTATCTTAAGTAGAGGAGGAGCAATAGGGGACGGGAGCTGAGGAATTGTTGTTCCAGGTCCTATCCTTAATCAGGATGCCACACTCCAGACGGCCCTAGGTAAGAGGCCTGTTCTCTCCTACAAACAACCTCCCAACCTCATGAGGATTCTCACCAACAGCCACAGTCTATACCACAGGAACACCAGTCCTGGAACTTTTTCTCAGTTAACATCACATATGCCATCATGTGCCAACAATGCCCAGACGCTTTGTATATTGGACAGACTTCAAACTCTCTCAGACAAAAAGTTAATGGGCACAAAACAGACATCAAAATGCTCCTGATCCACAAACCAGTCAGTCTACATTTTAATGGAGTGAGCCAGTCTGTTAATGACTTAAAAGTCTGCATCTTATTGAAGAAGAATTTTCACACTACTTTGGAAAGAGAGGCTGCTGAACTCTCTTTTATACTGAAATTCGACACATTAACACATGGTTTAAACTGGGATGCAAATTTTCTGGAACACTATAGGGGCTCTTTTGCATAACTGGCTGACTCTAATTCTTGACTCTCCCCCCTCCGCCCTTCTACTCTCTGATTTGCTCACCTTGATAATCTTTTTTCTGATTTGTCGACCTTGATTACTGTTTTTGGTCCTCTGTGCCTTAACTATTGAGTCTGTTCTGGTCTGGCTATGGTCTGAAGAAGTGGGTCTGTCCCACAGAAGCTCACCTAACAAATTATTTGGTTAGTCTTTAAAGTGCTACTGGACTGCTTTTTTGTTTTTATGGTAGCACTAGCTAAAGTACATAACATCACATTTGCTATTAGGTGCATTACGGTAGTATTAGTATTAGCATTAGCATCCCCCATGCTATTTATTAGGTGCATTACAGTAGCTCTAGGTCCCGTACATCACAGTTACTGATTATTAGGTGCATCACGGTAGCGCTAGGTGCAGTACATCCTAATTGCCATGTATTAGGTGCATTACGGTCGTGCTCGGTGCAGGAAGAGCCAGATAACTGTTCTTAGCAAGGGGTGGAAGGAATCTCCCCCCACACCCACCTGCCAGGGACCCCACGCAGGAATGTCGCCCCCACCCCCTGCACTCAGTGCCCCTCAAGCCCCAGGGAACAGGACAGACGCGTCCCCAGGCAGAGACAGGTCTCCCAGAACCAGCACGGGGCACAACAGGGACCGGCTCTGTGCTCGTGACCTTAGGGAGCTGGGGTGCTGGTAAGGGGGAGAGCTGCAAGAACTGCTCCCCCCTCTGCACACAGTAGCCCCTTGTGCTGCTGTGGGGCATGGAGGCCAGCCGGGGAGCCAGCCCCATCAGCCCCATGGCTGGCGGATCCTGTGCAGGGTGCTCCTAGGGGTGGCTGTGCTGAAACAGCAGCCTCAGACGTGGGGGTGGGGGCGAGATGGACACAGGATTTCGGGACAGGCGTGGGAGTGACCCTCCACTAACCAAGCAATGCCTGTGCCCCCGCCCACCCAAGGGCCCCTGCCTGGGCTTGGGGGCGGCCCCTCAGACCCCACTCTCCAAGGCCTTGACGAGGACCCGCTGGGCATCAGCTGCCAGCTCCTCCAGGCACTGGCTGAGCATGGTGTAGGTGGTCTGGAAGGAGATGCCGGCAGAGGCCAGTGCCCCATAGATGGGGATGCGGTGGAAGAAGAGGTTGACTACCACCAGTCCCCCGCCGGTGGCCTTGCCCAGCAGCCCCACCACCACCTCCTTGTTGATGCTGCGCCCCAGCACGCTGTGCACCTCGGCCCGCAGCACCTCCAGCGGCTTCCCGGCCCGCTCTGCCAGCCGAGCCAGGGAGGCCGCATCCAGCCCGAAGTCCTGCCGGTAGGCGGCCAGCTTCCTCAGCAGGATGGAGACGTCGCAGGTGAAGGCCAGGCCCGGCAAGGGCACGGCAGCCACCAGGCTGGAGACCAAGGCCACCTTCCAGACCTCCTGGTGGAGCAGCTGCCGCTTCTTCTCCACCAGGGTGCCCGAGAGGGTGGGGAGGGAGAGGAGGAAGGCATGACGCTTGTGCCCGGGCAGCTCCCGCTCCAGGGTCTCCTCGAAGGCCTGGAAGTCGTACTTCTCCAGCTCAAAGCTGCTCAGGAGAAAGACCTGGGCCTCGCCCAGCCCCGCCTGGCTCAGCCGCTCCCGGCAGTCTCCCCGGATCTCCTCCAGGACCGCCTCTTCCTGGGCCAGGTTCCTCCGCCGCCGGGTGGCCTCCAGGTCGTTGTCCACCTTGGCCCGCACAAAGTAGAAGCGCTTCCCTTGCTGCACGATGGCGCGAGCCAGCAGCACGTGGTTCTCCTTGAACCGCTCCGAGGCCAGGATGATGAAGAAATCGTAGCGGGGGAAGTCCACCGCCTCCAGGTAGTGCTCGGCCTGGAAGCTGGGCGTGCCGATGCCTGGCAGGTCCCACAGCGTCACGTTGGGGTAGCCAGGGTAGGGGTAGGCCGTGGGCTGGGTCGTGGTCTCAGTCACGCCGGTGGGGGCGGCCCCCTCGGCCTCGTCGCTCAGGCCCCGCAGCGCGTTGACAAAGGTGGACTTGCCAGCGCCCGACTCCCCGGTGATCGCCACGTCCAGCTGGGTGTTCCAGAGGGTCTCCAGGCTGCGCTGCACCCGCGTCACCACCGCCGCCAAGCCGCCCAGCTCGTAGGCCTCCTGGATCTCGGCTGCCTCCCGCTCGCTGATGACATCATAGCCGGAAAGCGCCGGGCGCAGCACCCTGCGGGCACAGGGGGTGTGAGGCCGGGGAGGTTGCCAGGCAGGGAGCCCCAAGGGAGGGAGGACAGGGGGCAAGAAAGGGCCCGGAGGGTACGGGGAGAAGGGCCAGAGGGAGGGGAAGAGCGCAGGGACGGGGGGCGAGGAGTGAGGTTAAGACTTGGCGGGTCGGGGACGGGCTGGGAAGCCTGGAGAGACCCCACCATAACACACCGCCCAAGTCGCTGGGCCCCTGGAGAGGCCACAAACCCCTGAGCCCCGGCCCCGCTGCAACCAAGAGTCCTGCCAGGAAACTCTGCAGTGACAGAGCTGGGCCTGCCCCGAACATCTCCACACCAGCAGCCGCCCCCGCAGACCCGACACCAGCCGCCCCCAGGACTCTGCAGCAAAGCGGCCGCACCTCTCATACACCTGGAGGTCCCCCACCAGGGCCTGGCGCAGCAGGGGCCCATCCAGCTCCTGGGGTTCGTGGCTGGAGACCAGGAAGACGAGGGGTGGGGGCTCCCCGAGGCCATGGGCTGCCAGGGACTGGGTGCAGGCTGCCCGCAGGGCGGCCAGGGCCTGGTGCCGGTCATAGCGCCCCCCCAGCAGCCGCCGGAGGGTGTGCAGGTCCATGTCAGCCTTGGTGCGGGCAAAATGGGCCGTCTTGCCGGCGGCGCGGGCCTCCTGGGCCAGGCGGGCGTGGCTGGCGCCAAAAAGGCCGTCGGTGGCCAGGACCACCACATCGCCCTCAGCCAGCCAGCGGGCCGGCGCCTCGCCCTCCGCCAGCTGCAGCTCCCACAGCAGCAGGTTGGGCTGGGCCGGGTCAGGGTACAGCACCGGCCCCCCCGGCCTGGCAGAGGCCCCCAGTGGGGCTGCGCGGGCGTCGCCCTCGGCCAGGCCACGGACGGCGTTGAGCAGGGCCGACTTGCCGCAGCCCGGCGCCCCCACGATCACTACGGAGACGTCGCCCCGGTCCGGGGAGCCCGGCGAGGTGTCCGGCGGGGGCATGGCAGGGCCTGGGGCGTCGCTCATGGGGGCACTGTGGAGACACAAGAGGCGGAGTTATCAGGGGCGGCTCTGGGGGCCCCACGCCAGCCCCCCACCCAGACCCTGCTCCTGAGACCCCAGTACCCCGGCCCCCCCCCACGGCTCGAGGGGCCAGGCAGGGACTGGGGAGTAGAGGGTGCCAAGGGTCGGACAGAAGGTGTAGGGGGCTGGACGGATGGGGGGGTCAGAGGGGGACAGGCTGGGAGGCTGTGGTGGACAAATGGGGGCGCACAGAAATGGAATGGATGTGGGGGGAAGGGGAGGGGCGGGGGAGAGTGAGGGGAGGGGCAGGTGGGGGTACTGGGGGGAGATGGAGGAGCTGGGCAGGTGAGGGTGCAGTGGGGCAGGTTGGGGTGCAGGGGACAGACAGCAGGGAGGGGTGGGTGGGAGTGCAGGGGGGCAGGCTGGGGTGCGCAGGGGGTAGATGGGGGGGTAGATGGGGGTACAGTGGGGCGGGCTGGGGTGCCCGGGGGACAGACGGAGGGGATGGGGGTGCGGGGGGCAGACGGAGGGGAGGAGGGGTCGGGACAGACCGGGGTGCGGGGGGTCCCGGGGCGGACGGGGGGCGGGGGCAGCTCGCTCCCGGCCGCACTCACGGCTCCGCGCGTCGGTCCGGCCCCGCGGGGAGGAGCCGCCGCGTCACTTTCGTTTCCCGGCGCCGCGGCCACTGAGCCGGAGTCGTCCGCCGGGGGAACCCACTGCGGTGAGCGCGGAACCCAGGCGTCCTGCCCCCGCCCCCGCTGTCACCACTAGACCCCCCTCCCCCCAGCACCCCAGAGAACCCAGGCGTCCTGCCCCCCCCCGCTGTCACCACTAGACCCCCCTCCCCCCAGCACCCCAGAGAACCCAGGCGTCCTGCCCCCCAGCCCCCGCCGGGGAACCCAGGAGTCCTGCCCCCCAGCCCCCGCCGGGGAACCCAGGAGTCCTGCCCCCCCCCCGCTGTCACCACTAGACCCCCCTCCCCCCAGCACCCCAGAGAACCCAGGCGTCCTGCCCCCCAGCCCCCGCCGGGGAACCCAGGAGTCCTGCCCCCCCCCCGCTGTCACCACTAGACCCCCCTCCCCCCAGCACCCCAGAGAACCCAGGCGTCCTGCCCCCCAGCCCCCGCCGGGGAACCCAGGAGTCCTGCCCCCCCCCCGCTGTCACCACTAGACCCCCCTCCCCCCAGCACCCCAGAGAACCCAGGCGTTCTGCCCCCCAGCCCCTGCCGGGGAACCCAGGCGTTCTGCTCCCTGTTCCCCCACCAAGAGCCCAAGAGATCCCCCCAAGTGTCCTGCTGCCCGGTGCCCCCCCAGCACCCCAGAGAACCCAGGCGTCCTGTACCCCCACCCCGGGAACCCAGGTGTCCTGCTCCCAGCCGCTGCTCTCACCACTAGACCCCCTCCCCTCCCTGCACCTCAGAGCCCCACGGTCCTGACTCCTGCTCACCTCTCTCCACAGCGGTGACCATGGCGGCCTCGGCGGGGCTGGATGACGCTTTCCTGCGGGACCTGGGGGCCTACTACCAAACCCAGGACCCCAGCACAGCCGCCTCCCGGATCCAGGCCCTGGTGGACTCGGTCCAGGCGCTGAAGGCCAACGTGGCGGTGGTGGGGCGCCGGGGGACTGGGGTCACGGCACTGATCCACGCCCTGGTGGGAACGCCCCCCAGCCTGGCCGACCCCCAGGCCTTTTTCCAGCCACCGCTGGAGCCCCCGGGGCAGCCAGCCGGACACGTGCACCCCACCTACCCCAACCTGGTGCTGTGGGACCTGCCGGGCCTGCAGGAGGCCGAGAAGCCAGGGGACTACCAGAAGCGGCTGGGGGAGCTGGGCCGCTACGCCTGCCTGGTGCTGGTGGTGGCCGAGGGGGGCCTGGCCAAACCCCATCTGCAGCTGCTCAAGGACTTCCAGCACAAGCGGAAGCCCTACTTCATGGTGCGCACCAAGGTGGACCTGGACCTGCACACGGCCAAGAGGCGGCTCCGAGCCCGGTACAGCCCAGCTGAGGCCCTGGCGCTGGTCCGCAGCTCCCTGACCGATGTCCTGGCCAAGAGCGGGCTGGAGACCAGGCGGCTTTTCCTGGTCTCAGCCCTGGAGACAGACAAGTACCAGTTCAGCCAGCTCCAGGACAGGCTGGAGGAGGAGTTAATCCAGCTCAAGAGGTGAGGGGCCGGAGGAGCCAGGACTCCTGAGTTCTCATGCAGTTTCTGGGAGGGGAGTGGGATCTAGGGGTTAATGCATGGTGGGCTTAGGAGCCAGGACTCCTGGGTTCTCCCTCGTCCCAGGAAGGGAGTGGGGTCTCGTGATAAGTGCATGGGGGTGGTTGGGAGCCAGGACTCCTGGGTTCTCTTCCACACTGGACATCGGGGGCCCATCAAAACAAGTGCAGCACAGACCCCATTGTGCCAAGTGCTACACAGACCCCACTTGCAACCCAGTCCCTGCCTCACGTTCTCCACGAGCTGGAGCTTCCAGTCCACCTACTCAAAGGAAGGCTCCTTCTCCCCCCATTATATGGGGATGTGGTGGGGTGGAGCTGAGGTCCAGAGCAGCCGGGTGAGTCAGGGAACAGATGCTAGGTGGCCTGGGTCCTAGGAACAGTGGGCACAAGTTCTCCCCACCCAAAGGTCAGCAGAGAGGCTCCAATCCGCCCATTCCATCCTCTTCATGCAGGGCCCATGATGGGGAGCTGGAGGACCTGAGGTCTGTGAGCCCGAGGAAGATCCAGGAGCTGTACCAGGCCTGTGCCACGGGGGAACTGGCAGAGGTTCCCGCCATCATCCGCTCGGCCCTGGAGGAGCCCTCTCAGATCCGCCTGGACGTGGCGGTGCTCGGGGAGGCTGGCTCAGGCAAGTCGGCACTGGTGAACGCCCTGAGGGGGGTGAGCAGCAAGGAGCCGGGGGCAGCTCCCATAGGGGTGACAGCCACCACCAGGAAAGCCAGAGCATATGCCCACCCCACTGTGCCCGGCCTGTATCTCTGGGACCTGCCGGGGGTTGGGGTGATGGAGGAGGATGTGGAGCACCTAGATCTGTCCCGCTATGACTTCTTCCTGCTGGTGGCCTCTGAGCGCTACCGGAGCATCCAGAGCCGCCTGGCCCGGGCCCTCAGCGCCGCTGGGAAGCAGTTCTTCTTCATCAGGACCAAGGTGGACGTGGACGCCCAGCCCGACCCTGCGGAGGAGGAGATCCGGAGCAGCTGCGTGGAAGCCCTTCGGAAGGACGGCGTGGACTCCCCAAGGGTATTCCTCGTCTCTAGCCCTCTCCATGAGGCCTATGACCTGCCAGCCCTCCGGGCGGCCCTAGAGAGTGACGCCCCAGCCTTGAAACAGGCGGCGCTGGAGAAGGCCATCCCCGTGGCCTTGAGCCGCCTGGTGAGGAGGAAAAGCAGGGCCCTGATGAAGGACATCTGGCATAAGACCCTGCAGAGCTGCCTCTACTGTGCAAAGAATCCTGGCCCGGATGTGGCCACCAACCTCATCAGCACAATCTTGACTTTCTCTGTCCAGCTGGGCCTGGATGAAGAGTCCCTGGCCCAGGTGGCCAAAGCCACAGGGAAGCCAGCTGAGCAGCTCAAGGCGGAGATCCGGTGCTCCTGGGTCAAGTGGCCTGACCCAGAGCAGATGTTGAAGCACATCACTAAGCCGGTGCCCTTCTCCTCCCGGGTGTGGAGCTTTGTGCCCTACTGGGGCCACAAGGCCAGGGAGCAGTCGGAGATCTCCTTGGAGGCCACTTACCAGGTGCTCACGCAGGCCCTAGCTGAGATGACCGAGGATGCTGAGCGAATGCTGCACCAAGCCTATGCCAAGGAGTAGGGGATGGGGCTGTTTTTAGAGTGTAGCCTCTTCCTGTGCTGAGATGCAGCCACCTCTGAGGTGGAGCCAGGAGTGTGGGGATCCCTTTCCTGGTGCTGAGATGCAGCCACCTCTAGGGTGTATTGCGCAGGCTGTGTCACCTAGGAGTTGCAGCTGTTGCAGTAGAGGAGCGTGCTTATATAGTTCTGTGATTGAATGGTTCTCTCCTATGTCAGAGTAAGGTGTCTCCCACCCTACTAGCTGGCACCCTCCTGAGCTCATGATGTTATAGCTGGGATCACACCCACTGGACCCTGCACAGCACAGACTTTGTTATAGTTCTTGCTTGTCCATTTTCCTTCAATCAAAAATAAAAGAGAGACCCTGGCAGTACCTTTGCTCTGTGGTGATGGAAACCTCAGGACGAAAGCACAGCTGCTGGCAGTGCAGGGTCCCACCCTGCCTGAGAGAGGAAAGGGGGCACCCTAGCGGACCACTGCCTTGCAGCACAGCACTGGATGCCCCAGTGCACCCTGGAAATTTGGGGTTCCCTGTGCCCCAATGCATCATTGAAAGTTGAGTGCACCTCAGTGCACCTTGGGAAGTTGGGGCGTTCCACACTCCAGTGCATTCTGGGAATATGGAACTCTGGACACCCCCATGATCCCTAAGAATGTGTGTCTGTCTCCACCTCAGTGCATTGTGGGAAGGTAGGGCTTTGGACACCACATTGCATCTTAGGTATATGGGGTGCTCCATGTCCCAAGGCATTATGTGAATTTAGGATGCTGGCCACACCAGTGCCTCTGGGGAAGTTGGAGGTGCTCCATGCCCCAGTGCATTCTGGGATGGTGAGGCTTTGACACCACAGTGCATCTTGGGAAGATGGGGGGGTGCACTCTGCCCCCATGCATCTTGGGAAGTTGCTCTCCATGCCCCCAATGCATCATGGGAATTTAGGGTGCTGGCCACACCAGTATATCTTGGGAAGTTGGAGGTGCTCCATGCTTCAGTGCATTCGGTGATGGTGGGGCTTTGATGCCCCAGTGCATCCTGGGAAGTTAGGGGTAGTCTATGTCGGCATTCTGGGAAGTTGGGGCTCTGGTCACCCCAGTGTATCCCAAGTATAGAAGGCTCTCCATTCCCCAATGCATTGTGGGGATTTAGAGCGCTGGCCATACCCATGCACCCTCGGAATGGGGGTTGCTCTGCTCCCCAATACATCATAGGGATTTGGGGGGGGTTGCCGCAGTGCACTCTGGGATATGGCTGCGCGCCCCTGCAGCAACCCCCAACTGGCCTTCCACTGCTACCTGCATAGTGGAGAGTGCCCACGTAACGCGCATGCGTACAGCTCCCTCGTAGGACGTCAGGATGCATCGAAAGGAATCTCTGCGCACGCGCGGCGTCGATTCGTTTCGCGCACGCGTAGTACACCTTGCCACGTTCTCGTCTCCATACGCACATCGCAGGAACGCGACGCTGAGGCTGAAGGACCCCTCGTGCCCGCCCCCCCCCCGTCTTTTGGGTGGCCGCATGAATGCCTGATTAGAATTCCACCTAGGGGGGTGGAGTGGGGAAGGGGGACCAGCGAGGGGGGCGGCAGGGGTGGAACGGGAGCAGTGCTGGGGGTGGTAGTTGGGGTCAGGCGCGGGTAGGGGCACGCCCACCGGAAACAGGGAGGGTCCTGTCTGGGTGGGCGTCGGAAACAGGAAGGCGAAGCTGGCGAGGGAGGAGAGAGGTGAGGGGGCCGTGGTGGGGGCGTCCGTGGGGGGGTTCTCCATGGGAGTGGCTGAGGGGGGCTCTCCATGGGGGGAGGGGTCTCCATGGGAATGGCTGAGGGGGGGGCTTTCCATGGGGGGAGGGGCGGCTGAGGGGGGGGGGGCTCCAATGGGGGGAGGGATCCGGGGGACCCTTGGGGACAGGGGCAGCTGAGGGGGTCCATAGGGATCTGGCGGGGGGGGGCTTAGAAGCTGCCTGTGAAGGAGGGGGAAGGGTCCGTGGGCGGAGGGTTTTGGGGATCTCTATGCAGGTGGCGAAGGGCTCCAGAAGAGGGGAGGGGCTAGGCAGAGAGGGCTGCATGGGGGATGTCCATGGGAAGGGGACAAAGGGAATTTAAGGGGACTCCCGGGGGAGAGGGGCTTGGAGGGGAGAGGTCCACCAGCCATGGTGACTTCATGGGAGGAGCAGGGGGGGAGCTGGGGGCTGCATGGAGGGAGGTTGGACACGTGGGGTTCCTTGGGGGAGTGATGGAGGCACATGGAGAGAGAGACCTGTGAGAAGCAGAGGCTGCTTCATGCCAGGGGGGCAAACAAACAACCCTGAAATGCATGAAAGAGTCCTGGGGCTGACCCAGCCTGAGGTGGGGCAGCAGGGAGATTGCTGGATAGGGGACTCGATGGGCCTGTGGGTCTGCTGGAGGAAATGCGGGCGATCTGGGGCAGATCTGGCAGCAGGCCGTGCTCTGACATGACTCCTCCCGCCCTTGCAGAGAAAAGATGTCTGAACTTACAGCAGAGAAGCAGCCCATGGCACAACCACTCCTGCAGGAGACCCAAGCACAGCCTGGGCTCTCTGCCACGCAGGAGGCTGCTCCATCCCGGACACAGCACCCCAGCTCTGACCCAGAGCCCATCTGTGTGGAGGATGAACCTGCCCGGCCCAGTCCTGAGGGGAAGGTCAAGGCCTCCTCCAGCAACAGCCCCATCTGTAAGTACCAGAGCTAGTCACAGCCCTTCTCTTTGTCTGTTCTCCAGGGCTTTACATGCCACAGCACAGGGGCGCTCTGGCCCTTCCCTTGGGGACCTGCACCCCAGCTTCTAGATCCCCTCAGCCCTGAGGCTCCTGGGCCTTCTCCTGCAGAGGGGAGCCTGTTTTCCTGCTTCAGTAGCTGGCATGCAGCTCAGGTGGCTTGGGGAGCCCAGGCTGGATAGGGAGTTGCGGTGGGGGAAGTCAGCCCTGCTGGAGTGTAGAACTCTCTCCCCTGCTTCCCCTCAGATCACCTGGGTTCCAACCAGTGCTTCCACTGCCTGATCACCTTCCCGGATGAGAAGTTCAAGGAGCGGCACATGAAGCGGGAGCACCCAGAGGACTTTGTGCAGGAGAATCTGCGGGATGCCCTCTTCGTCTGCTTCATCTGCAGCAAGCCCTTCGAGAGCTCACGTGCCCTCATCTGCCACCAGCGCGGGCACGCCCCTGCCCCGCCCCCTGACTGCCCTGACTGCCTACGCCCTGCCTTCGAGTGTGCTGACTGTGGCCGCCGCTTTGGCCAGCTGGCCAATTACCAGCGCCACCGCCTTGGCCACGCTGCCGGACGTAGCCTGCCCCACCAGTGCCCCGACTGCGGCAAGAGCTTCCGCCAGCTCTCCAACCTGCGCCGCCACCAGGCCTCCCACCAGCGCCCCTTGGAGCTGCTGCCCTCCCGCCCTTACTCCTGCACCGAGTGCGGCGAGAGCTTCGCCCAGGAGGCCAGCCTGCACGAACACTACATCCGACATGCCCGCGGCGAGCTCTAGCACCCCACACTGCAGCCTGGGGACTCTGGCACCACCGAGAGTGCTGGCAGCCCCTCTGTCCCTGCTGGGGAGAGCTGTGACTGCAACAGGACACCCCTCTCTCCGCTGCTGAGCCCGCCCCAGGCCCCGAGGCTGCAGGCACCGCCTGGCAGGAAGCCAAGATAGAATGGGACTGGAGGGATTGGCTGGGGCAGGACCCGGAGCCTCTTTCCGCGGGGAGGGGTAGTTCCCATCCAGATCCAGGACGGGGACTGGCTCGCTGGTGGGGAACGAAACACGGATCCTCTCCTCTGCAGCGTGTCGGCACCTATCTGGCCCCAGGGTAGGAGGCCGGCTGGCTGGCTCGGGGCAGGGAATGGGGCATGAGGCCTTTCCCCTCTAGTGGGCACCAGCTCTTACCCGGCCCCAAGGTGGGGCCTGCCTGGCTGGCTGGGAGGAGGTGCAGAGATCAGTGCTGTAGGGTGGGTGTTGCAGAACTATCGCCCTGTCCCCACATCTGCCTGCGAAACACCCCCCACTTCTCTGCATTCCCCCAGCTTTTCCTCCCATAAACACCTGCCTGCGTTTCCTGCAACTGAGCACCAAGCAGTCCAGGGCATCACCAGTCACTCCCTAGCCCCGGAGGAGTCTGCAGCACCACTGTGGGGTCCTGGTAGGAGGGGATCTAACTCGAGCAGGTCTTTCGGGACAGGGAGTGGGGAGCTTTCCAGAGCGCCTGTGTCCATTCCCTGGGTGGTTACCCTGCAGCACAGCACCATCTTTGTTACTGATGGGGTGTCCTCGCTCTGGAGCTCTGACTTCCCGGAGTGTAGCCTGGACCTAGATCTTGCCCCAGGAAAGCTGTCTCAGGTGCGGTGTGACTTCTCTTCCACTGCACTTATCCCAGTGCAGTCCCTGGCATAGAGACGTCTACACCAGCACCAAGGAGTGTTACGCCCGGCTGCCCCTACAGCCAGGGCACCCGCACCCAGTGAGCCAGCGTAAGCCAGGTTGTACCAGTTTCAGTGGCTGGGGTGGGCATGTCTTCACTGCATGCCTTGGGGTGAAGCCAGGGGTGCTGGGAGCTGTGGAGAGGCAGCAGAAGGTGTTCACATGGGGAGGTGGCAGTGCTGAGTGCCCCCTCCAGGCTTTGGGCCCAGGCAGGAACACCGAGGGGAGGAACAGGGCCTATTTTTCCAATAAAGATTCAGAAGCTCACCGCGTCTGTCTTCTGGGCCAGGTTGGTTGTGGGCCGGGAACCAGAGCTGGGTGGGTCTGGCCACAGGGCAGGGGAAGGTGACAGGCCCTTCTAGGTGCATAGCCCCAGGACTGGGGGAATTGGAAAGCAGCATATGTGGGGTGGGGCGTTGCTCCCAGGCCAGAGGGGCTGAGCCACTGGTGTCTCTTTCTTGGCTCCTGAAGAGCAGACCCAGCCCAGGCAGCTCTGCCTTTGGCTGCCAGGGACGCTCAACACCTGATTTCAAAAGCAGAGGCGGGGGAATGGGACAGGGGCTTTTGGTCTCCTCTGCTGGGTGCATGAGGGTGGCAAGGGGGATAGCTGTCTCCAGGACAAGGGGTGTGCGGACAGATGGGTTCCCTTGGCTTCTAAGGTGTGCTGGCCCCATGGGGCTGGGCTATAGCAAGAACTTAGGGCCCTTGGTTCTTGGGGGGGGTGCTGCCTCCCCCACAACCAGGGGTGGGGTCCAGGACACAGCCTCACTTCTGTCCTGTACTCCTCCCCCCATGCTATCTCAATTACAGTCAGTCATAATGGGCTGGGCCTTTCCCCAGTGCTGTATGAGTCCCACTTGGTCACAACCCCCCCACTGCCCCAGCCTTGTCCCTGCCCCACATCCCAGCTCAGCTGGTGCCTCTCACTCCTGCCCCCTAGCTGACCCATTTTCCCCCCTGTAGAGGAAAGTCTGTGCTTTGTTCTCTGCTATTGCCTTTGTTCCCAGGCCAGGTTTGGCTCTGTGGCTCCATGCAGTTTATGGGACAAAGTGCCTGTCACCTCTGTGCCCCACACAGTCCTGCCCTACATCCCCCTGGAGCTGCAGCCCCGTCACTGTGGTGCTGGGAGTCCTGTGGCTTGGATACTCCCAGGCCCTAAGAGCCTCTAGTTACAGAGGAGAGTTTCGTGCCTTGGTTACTCCCACTGCTTCCCCTGCAGGCTCCACCCTCCTTTGGGGCCTTGGGCCTGCAGGTGTATATAGGGTGTGGGACATCCTGCAGGGCTGATGCCCCAAAGACAAGCCCTAGGCCCCCAGCCACCAAAGCCCCAAGTCACCTGCTCAGTCCCTCCTCCTCCTCCAACCCTTGGTGACATGGAGCAGGCCTTGGCTTTGGGGCACCTTGGTTGTGAGAATGCAATGAGCTGGGGGAAGCAGCTGGTGGCTCAGGTGCTGGCTGCTCTGCCCCAGGCCAGGGGCTTCCAGCCCATCCTGTCCCCTCCCAAAAAGCCACCCAGATCCTGGCCTGGGGAAGTGGGGCTGTGACGGGAGCTCTGGTATTGGCAGGGAGAGATGGAGGAGATGCACCCCTCTACCCCACCCCACTGTGTCCCAGATGGGAGCTTGGGCCCCTCCTTGCACCCAGAGCTGGTGCTTTAAGGCCCCTTGGGGTCAGAGTTTGCTCCCAGGGCAGCAGTTTTCCTGCCCACACCTGAGGGGCAGGACCTCCCACTCCTTTTGCATATGCTTGCCCAGACAAGCTCCGCCCCACACCAGCTGCATGCTGGGAAATTTGGATCTAGGGCTCTATCGCCAAGCCTCAGGCAGGTGCGTGCTGGGAGGTGTAGTTCTCCCCGCAGAACAGTGCCCCACCCAGGGGTATGCTGGGAGGTGTAGTTTTCAAAGGGAAGCCAAGGACCCAGGTCCCAGCTCTCACATCACACCAGTGACATCAGTACTGGCAAAGGCTCTGGGCCCCCCATCAGAGCCCCAGCCTGTACAGGGTAACCCCCCAACAGGGCTGAACCACAATGTCACCTACCCACCAACCAGCTTGGCAGGGCCATAGCCAAGTGCAGCAGCCCTACTGACCTCACCCATTGCCCCAGCACAGTGACATCACATCACAGCGCAGCCATCATAGCACAGGTCAGCTCCTTACCCTGATCAGCCTGGGAGAGTCCCCCACACCTGCCCCAGCTGCCTGCTGTCCCCCCTCAAGCCAGACTGACAGACACTGGCACAGGGGACAGAGTACAACAGAGATACAGAATCATTTTTATTATTAAAGAAGGTCCCATCCCCGCCCCGCCCCCAGCTGAGCTCGTTAATATTCATCCTGCTGCTGGTGGCTCACCTGCCCACCAGCCACTCTCCCTGGGGAAGCAGACATGGAGTGTGGGGGATCCATCCCATGTGACCCCTGGGAATCCCTCAGGGGGCACTGCCTGGTCTGTGTGGGGGAGAGGAGCAAAGGGCAATTACCCCATGCAACAAGAGCAGCAGTATGAAAGGGGGCTGGGCCCCTCCAGCTCCCCAGTCCCACTGCCCCAAGGGAGAGGCAAGGTTGCTGGGTCGCAGCCCCTGCCAGGGCTCCCCTCTCTGAGGTCTGGGGGGAAGGTTAGGAAGGAAGGTAACAGGCTCAATGCTGGGGAAAGCACAGAGAGGGCCAGGCTGGCTGGGGCGTGGTCAGGTCTGATACTACACATCAGTTAAGACAGAGGGAGGAGGGGAGATCTTCTTGTGGCTCAAGAGCCCAGATCCCACTGCAGGCACCAACCCACAAACTGCGCAGGCCTCCGCAGACATCACCCAACCCACCGCTTCCCCCTGCACCAACCGTGGCCACCAATCCTCACCCGTGGATCCCACTGCAACCCCCAACCTGGCTCCCTCACACAGCAAGCAGTGCTGAATCCTTGCGGCCACCACCTAACTCACGGATCCCACCACTGCCACCATCCATCCCCCTTCCCCTGGCCCCTCAGCAAGGAAGGGGGGCTACAGCTCCCCCCGGGCGTGCAGCATGTAGTGCTCATGCAGATCTGCCACCAAGCCGAATTCGCCCGGGCACTCGGTGCAGTGGTAAGGTCCGTCTGCCCCCTCGGCATCCCGGGCTCCATTGGCTTCACGGGATGGGGCTGGGGGGCCCTTGTTGCGGGGTGGAGCCGGGGGGCTGCGGCGCCAGCCATGTTCACAGCGGTGAGCCTCCAGGGAGGCGGGCGAGGCAAAGCCCAGGCCGCATTCGGCACAGATGTAGTGAAAAGCTCCAGCACGGGGCGAGGGGGGCACAGGGCGAGCGTCGCGGCCCTCGGGCTCCCCGGCGGAGGGAGGGGATGGCCGGGCAGGGGGCGGCTTGGGGGAGCTGTGCGGCCGCTTCCGGCCCACGTGGTAGCTGCGATGGACCTTCAGGGCCCGTGAGGTGCCAAAGCCACGCCCACACTCAGGACATTCATGCCACTCGGGGCTGGGGGCCTGCGGGGAGCCCAAGCGACCCTGGCTGGCCTCCCCCTCCTCTGGCACCACCTCCTGCTGGGACTCCGATGCTGCTGACCTCAGCTCCTTGCTCCTGGGACCTAGGGAGAGATGGGTGATGTCAGTAAACTGTCCCTGAGCCACACGGGCCACAGCCTCCAGGCAGCCCCAGAACCCATCCCACCCTTCAAGTACCCCCAACCTCTGAGAAGGGGCTGACCTGCATGGCCCACCCAGCCCTCAGCCTGGCTGCTGACCTACCAAGATCATTACTCAGCTGAACAGGTGTCAAAGGAGAATCCATGAACAACATTCACTCTCACTTTTAACATCCATGGGTGAAATAAATTTTGTTATGTGCACTGGCACATGTGCGGCAGTACACCACCAATTCAAACACACGTTGTCGGCCATGAGCGCTCTGCTAGCTAGGCAGCATCTCAATCTCTCCTGGAAGGCTGCCCAAGCACTCAGCTTCCAGGGATCACAGGCTCCCAGCTCTACCTGCTCTAACAACCAGACCACATTCTTCTCCCAGAACTGCCCTGAGAACTCATGTGTTCCGATTCCCACTCTCCCCTGCTCTAACCACTAGACCCCATCGTCCTCCCAGAGCTGTAGAGAGAACCCAAGCGTCCTGATGCCCTGCCCTCCAGCATGAGAGAGCTGGCCCTAGGCAAAGTAGCCCACCTACCTGGGTACCCGTTGGCTGAGGGTGTGGATGGCCGGCTCTCTCCTGATGACACGGAGGTCGCTTCAGATTCATCCTCTTCCTCTTGCACGGTGGAGACGCCTGCAATATGCACAACAGGTGAGAGGCTGACTTGTCCCACTCATCCAACCCACATGAGTTCCCTGAACATCAGCCCACAGCCCCTGTTCCAAGAAGGCCGAGCGCGCTCACAAGTAGGGTGACGCTATTCCCCCTTCCCCCCATGTCAGGGAGCAAAGGGCTAATGCACCAGAGAGCTACATGTATCAAGCAAGCCCAACAGAGGAGACAGGGAAGGAGCGGCTTCAGCAGCCGGTATACACAGCCCAGACCTGGGATCCACCTCCTCAGCAAAGGAACAACCCAAAAAAGCACTGGGGAAGGGGTGGAGGCAAACACCTACGAAAGTGCACTGTACTGAGATGCCGCCCTTCCAGGGTGGGAGCACGGGGGTGTAACCAAACACACAAACGGCCCTGGCTTTAGGTCTGGTGTGCTAGTCCCAATCCACAATGCACTAGAGCAGATGTTAGCAGACCAGGGAGAGGGGGAAGCCAGCCCCCACTGGTCTGCCCCACTAAGGCAGCCCACCAGCAGTTGCTCACCCGTCGAGGTCCCATCCTCCTCCTCGAAGATCACATCCTCACTCTCCGCTACGTCCGGGTGCTTGTGTGTTTCAGACATCATCCCTCGGTGACTGGCTGGGCTCCGGCAACAGCCTCGCTCGTGGGGTCCCTGCTCCACTGCAGGGGAACCGACCCCTGGACCTGCCACAACCCCACAATCCTCGGGGGCCTACACGGATCGGGAGCAAAGTGAGAATCCAAACCTGTCTTGCACTGAAACTGTACGGACCGAGGGTGGGGGGGGAGGTCCCAGCCCACAATGCACCAGGCGGGGGCGATGTAGAACTGGGCAGGGGCGGGGGGCTGAGAGTCCCATCCCACTGTGCACCGGGCAGGGCTATATGCACTGGGAGGGAGCTGAGGGTCCCACCCCACAATGCACCAGGCGGGGCTATATGGACTGGGAGGGGGCTGAGAGTCCCATCCCACTGTGCACCGGGCGGGGCTATATGGACTGGGAGGGGGCTGAGGGTCCCACCCCACAATGCACCGGGCAGGGCTATATGGACTGGGAGGGAGCTGAGGGTCCCACCCCACAATGCACCAGGCGGGGCTATATGGACTGGGAGGGGGCTGAGGGTCCCACCCCACTGTGCACCGGGCGGGGCTATATGGACTCTGGGGGCTGAGGTTCCCCCCCCCCACAATGCACCGGGCGGGGCTATATGGACTGGGAGGGGGCTGAGGGTTCCACCCCACAATGCACCAGGCGGGGCTATATGGACTGGGAGGGGGCTGAGGGTCCCACCCCACAATGCACCGGGCGGGGCTATATGGACTCTGGGGGCTGAGGTTTCCCCCCCCCCACAATGCACTGGAGCGGGAGGTCCGCTCTATCCCGCCATGCACCGCGCAGCCCGCCGCTCACCGGCTCCTGCGAGCCTTGCCCGGTCCCGTCTGGCGCCGCGGCAGGAACCGAGCTGCGCAGGCGCAGTGGGAGCGAGGCGGGGGGCGTGGCCCCGGCAGGGCCTCCGACGTGTATCTTTGCGCGTGCGCGGGATGCTTATTAGCGTCTGTGCCCTGAGCCGAGGTCCCCCCGGGCGCTCGGCGTTGCGCATGCGCAGCGATGTGGCGCGACGCCCTCCGGGGATTTGCGCACGCATGCGCATGCGCCTGGTGAGGGGGCTGAGCGGGAAGCACTTGGTTCATATGGAGGCTTCTGCGCATGCGCTCCGAAGTATACCATTTGTACTGTTGCTGTGGGGGAGAATAATGCTGTTTTTATTATTCCCTCTAGCTAGAGCCTGCAGTTGGTATGGTCTAAATAGGGGGCTAGTGCCATACAATGAGGGCCTGGTGCAATGCACGTAGGGGTGGAATGGGCTGGTCCCTACACGAGGGCCTGGTACATTGCACGAGGGGGTGCAATGGGCTGGTCCCTACACGAGGGCCTGGTGCAATGCACATGGGGCTGCAGTTGTGTGGTCGGTCCATACACCAGCAGCTGGTGCAATTCATGGGATGGAATGGGCTGGTCTGTCCACTGGGGGGAGGTGGTGTAAGGCACAGGTGGGTGTGCAATGGGCCTATCCATACACTATAGGGCAATGCAATGCACTGGCAATGCCGTGGGTGGCTCAGTACACTGGGGGAGCTGTGGGGGTGCGTGTAGACATGCATTGGGCAGGTCTGTTCACTGAGGGGTGCAGTGCATGGGACAGGTGTGCAGTGGACTGGCTCTGAACTAGGGCAAGTTGGTGCACAAGTCTCAAGCACCTGTTCTGGGGTTGCCGTGTCGCAGGGGCCTGTGATGGGCTGGCGGGAGATGGGGGCAGGGCCCATGCACCAGGAATGTGCTGGCTTCGTTGCCAGGAACCACCTCCCATGGCCTGCCACGTCTCAGGCTGGAGCTGGGGTTACCTCGATTCTGGTGCTCTCCATGGCGGTCCGGCCCCTAGGCCAGGGGCTTGTGAGGAACCCAGCAGTGCCCAGGGAGAGGGACAAGGTGGCTCTGCCTGTCAGACCGAAAGCCAGCCTAGCCTGACTCCAGATGAGCGGGGAATATGCCAGCCAAACAGTGCTGTCTGGATCCCAAGGGTTGTGCCACTGCAAGGCCCGGGGCAGGCTGTCCAGGTACCCTGTGCGTGCTGGCATCAGTCCTGCGTCAGGCCTGGCAGCTCAGGGGCATGCCCACTAGTCTTGAAGCAGTTGTCCAGAGACCTGGTTCCCAGCCTCTCTAACCATGAGATCCCAGGAAGAACGCAGGAGTCCTAGCTCCCAGCTCCCACTGGAGGAGGCACAGTGGTGTCATGCCAGTAAGTCAGAACTGCTGGTGTGAGGGACGTCGCCTTGAGACCACGGGCAGCAGGTAATGTAGGCAAGGGACAGTATTGCCTTCCCCAAACTGTCCACACTCCCACCACCCAAGGCGCTGGGGTGAACTCTGGGAGGGATGTTAGGTGCAGGAGGGGGCTCTGAGCGGGGGGGAGTGTTGGGGTGGGGGGGGTGTAGGGGCTGGTATTGGATGCTGGCTCCAGGAGAGTGCATGGGCTCAGGGCTGGGGTTTGGGGTGCAGGAGGGTATGGAGGGCTCAAGGCTGCAGCAAGGTCTTGGGGTGCAGCTGGGAACGTGGGATGTTGGCTCTGGCCGGGGGCTATGGGCTGGGGTTTGTGGTGCAGACGTGGGCACAGGGTGCTGGAGGGGGTGGCACTGGCTTATGGTGCCCCTCCCATATGCTGTTCCTGGGAGGTGCCAGTGTGTGCCCACTGACCCTCTCCCCCATTGGTCACAGGTCCCCATTCTCAGCCGACGGAGGCTGTGAGGGTGGCGCTTGCAGCTGGGAGCGGCACCCAAAGCGCTCTGCCCGCCCACCCTAGACATGGGGATGCACTGGCTGTTTCCAGGAGGGGTGGGGGCCTGCCAAAGCCGGAGTGGCAGCCCCTCGGCCCCGCCGGAGATCGGGGACCTGCAGGAGGGTCCATGGGTGCTGCCCCGGCCTGTGCTTTTCCGTGACTCTGCAGGACACAGACAGGACCGGCTGGTTGCGGTTTAAGCGACTAGAAATCTGGGGTCGGAGCCAGCGGATTCCCTGCCCCCACCCGCTGCCCCCCTGGGGTGCTACACACTGACAGCAGCTTCCTAAGGGACAAGCTGCCCTTGGTTCTGGCTGGGGAGCCCCAGGGGTTCCACACACAGGCTAGAAATCCCTATGGCCCTGCCCATGGGCTGTTCCCAGCACCAGACCAGGCTCGATGCTGCTGCTGCCATCTGTGATGTGGCTCTGGGGAAGCCCTGTGGCTCAAAACATGGAGCCCAGCCCAGGCCGTGGGGAAATACTGATGTCCCAAGATGGCCTCCAGCTTCCTGTGACCTGGTTACATGTCCTTGGCTCCTCACAGCAGCCATGACTTACAGGGGCTCTGGAGGGCGTTGGGGAGGCTGCTGGGGCAGGTGGTACCCTCCAAAGCTGACTGCTTTCCCAGACCCCCATTGCCATGACTGGGCCCTTCCCCACCCGTTGTCAAGAGCAGGGCGCAGTCATCCCCAGCACGGGCGCTACGCTCAGCCCTGCGCCTCCTCCCCTGTGCAGCCGGGAGCTTGCTCAAAGCCAGGCCGCCTGCGGATTAACAAAGGACCAGCTCGTGCTCCCAGCCGCCACCTCAGCGCTACAGCTCTGCCCGGTAACTTGTTTGTTAAGCTGTGCGCTGAGCAGGACCATTAGTGACTTTTAAAAGTCTCACCCGCGCTCGGGCTGGACACAGAGGATAGGTGGGCAGATTTCGGTGCTCCGCCTTGGAACGGTCACTGCCCCCAGGGCTAGATGGAAAGCATCTTCTGAGGCTGCGTTGCTCCCCGGGTGTGAATGCTTTGGAGACACAGCTCCGGAGCAGGGGGCCCTCTGCCTTTTTCTAGCCACGGGTGGAGTAAATTTTCACCAGGTGCCAGGACTCCTGGGTTCTCTCCCTGGCACTGGGAGGGGGGGTGAGATCTAGTGGCTGGGGAAGGTCTGGGAGACAGGACTGGGTCCCATCACAGTAAGAGCTAGCCAGAAGCAGCAGGGGCCAGCAGCCAATGAACGCCTGGTGGGCTATGTTATTAGATTTTAAAATGACCATGAGAGCCATTATTCTAACCACTCTCCTAGGTTTGCCCCAATCCTGGGCTGGGCGAGGTGTCTATTGAGTCACCGCTCACGTGTCTGTATCAGTTTTGTATGTGGAGTTGTAAGATTGGCTCTGGCCGGTATCAGACACGTTAGTTTCTGGGAGCTCACAAGAGGAGGTGTGGCGCCAGGTAAAGCAGCTCTTGTCTCCTCCACTCCACAGCTCAGGAATTTAGCTGCAGGTGTGTCGTCTGGGAGGCTGCCCAGGGCGGAATGGTCCCCCCCAAAATGTTGGGGTTCATCCAGCTTGAAGCAGGGGGCTGGACTCGATGACTTCTGAGGTCACTTCCAGCCCTGGGATTCTACAATCCTAGGAAAAGGACATGGCCGGGTGACCTGCCCGTGTGATGGGCTCCATTTGGGACACGCGCCCACACAGGGAGGAAAAGTGGAATTCCCTCCACATGGGGAAAGGGATAAAGGAGACCCTGTGGCTCCTCCATTTTGTCTTCAATCCAGTTAAGTACTTCAGGAATAGTGGGTGTTCTTCAGAGACTGTTAAGATAATGGCTAATTGCACCAGCTGCAGCTTTCATCCAGAACTTTGCGATTGGTGTGTGTAGTTTGATTGCTTTAACAATTACCACTCTCGCCCTGTTCTTCCTTTCTTTTATTAATAAACCTTTAGGTGTTAGGTTCTAAAGGATTGACAGAACCTGCTTCTTGGTACTCATTGAGCATCCTGAGGTACTCATTGAGCTGGGGATGCGGCTGGTCCTTTGGGACTGGAAGAACCTGTTTGGATTTGATGAGATTGGTTTACATCCCATCTCAGCTGTGCAAGGAGGGGACTGGTTGTGGCACAAGGGAACCTGGGGTGTCTGCAGGAATTGCTGGGGTGTCTGCAGGCGTTGCTGGTGTGACTTCTTGCTGGCCAAAGAGGCAGCGGAGCTGCACTGGGTGACTGATTTGGTGCCTTATAGAGAAGACTCTCAGTCTAGGGCTGGAATTCGCCTGGTTTTTAGCAATTCACCCTGGTTTGGCTCTCTAAGCTGTGCCCAGAGAAACCTCCCATATTACACCCTCAGGGAAGGGAGGGGGAAGGAGAAGAGCGAAGGACCGAGAGGAGGGTGTGCCTTGCTGGAGAGCTGAGGGCAGAGCGCTGGGGCTGAAGGAGGGAAGATTCACTCAGGTACCAGACAGAACGTACTAGGGGGGTGTTTGAGGAAGGGGCCCAGGGAAATGGCTGCTATCTAGGGGCTATGGGGAAAACCCTGTCAGTTGCTGCTTCCTAATGCCCCTGGACTGGAAACCCCCAGTAGAGGGTGGGCCTGGGTTCCCTCAACCCTCCCCACACCACACAAAGTCTGCTCTGGGAAAGCAGGGCAGGATTATGGAGGGGTTTGTATCATGGCAGTACATCTGTGCAGTGCCTGGGCCAGGACTGGGGCTGTGCAGCCAGCCCTACACTGGAGTCACACACTGCAGAGATCTGTCAGACGAATTCAGTGCACACAGCAGAAGATTCCTGCACACACACACACACAGCAAACACCCTGGGTGCCCCTCCCACCCCCTTCTTTTAGAGATGCCTTGAAACCCCACACCCAGGGGCTCTGCGTGCCCCCACCTGCTCCTCTCCACGTCCAGGGCCGCTGTGGGTCGCCACCCAAACTGCCCAGCCCAGCAGCCCCCTTCTTCCAGCTGAGGCCGCAGTGTCCCTCCCCATCAGCTCCTCCCCTGTCCTTTGTCTCCTGTCCCTGTAGCCAGGGTCACCTGGGCCCTTCTCATCTCCACCTCCCCTCTCCTCCAGCCTTTGTTTCCCCCAACTGGAAACTATCCCCCCCCCATTACACCAGTAACCCCCAGAGCTCAGAGTGTTGCCCATTCTGCAGGCAAACCCGCCAAAGCTCCCACAACCTCCCCCCTCACAGTGTCGCAGACTAGGTTAAAAAGACATGCTGTTTCGTGCTTTGAAGTCTGGAGGTTTTCCTGAGCCAGCCGGCATGCCAGGGAGCTCTGTAAGGGAGTATGCAATCTGACTCAGTATGTGAAGAGCCAGCCCAGAGCCTGGTGGAGGGGCGCTGGGCCTCTCAGCCTCCCGAGCAGCCTGTTTTGTCTCCCTCTGGTTTGTTTCCTGTGCGGATCTGAGCAACAACAGTGAAGAGTTCCACTGCAGCCTCCCAGCAAGAGAATACGATGGTTTTATCAGGTGTCTGCCTGCGAGGCACAGATTGTAACCACAGCGGAGTTCTCTTCTGATACCCCCCCAGCCCTCTCGATAGACAATTATCGCAATTCCCAGTGATGAGGGCAGAGCAGGGTTGGAATTTGCTCTTGCAAATGCTCATACAATCAATAGTTCACCTCCTGTTTTTGCTTTTGATAAGCAAACTCCGCAGCGGTGTCTGTCCCTGGCTACTGAAGAGAGAAGGAATCATTTAATGGGGCCAGCTTCTGGTGGTGAGGCAGACAAGCTTTCAAGTAGCACAGACAGGGATCAAATTTTTCCATCCGTAGGTGGAATAAATTTTGTTCTGCGCACGGAGGCCCGTGCAGACGTGGCCCACCAATAGAAACACCTGCCGCCGGCTGTGGGCGCTCTGCTAATCAGCTGGGCAGAACTGGACACTGAGGTGGAAGAAGCCGTTAGCGCCCCGCCAGTCCGAGCAAGGTGTGGCCGTGGGGATGGTCGCAGCTGGCAGAGGGCTCTTAGTGGCTCATAGGCTGTCTCTGACCTCCCAGGCCCCCTGCTGACCCAAGCCACAGGCCAGCCCAGGAACTTACATTGCAACGCCAGACTCCAAAACTCAGGGCCGGGGCAGAGTCCTGGGTCTGCAGCAAGTCCAACAGCGCCGGCCCCATTTGCGCCTGATGGTCAGTGTTGGCTCCACGCAGGGCACCGCCCACCCAGACACCAAGCCACCTCAGGGCACTGCTTTGCCACCCTCTCGCAACCTGCCCTTGGGCAGGATGCATGCATGAGCCAGGGCACCTGGGGTCACTGGCCCCTCGTACTGGCACAGACGGGCATCGGTTCCCTGCAGCTCAGGAAACATAAAGCCACTTATATTTCCTCCACCTCTCCGTCCCTTCCTGCAAGCTGTGGGAGTCAGCGGGTGCCCAAACCCCGCAGCCCCTGCCCAGCCCGGCAGATGCTGCCGTTGGCCTCTAGCCGAGAGAAGGTGGCACCTAAGTTCTGTGTCTTTGTCCCAACTGTGATTTGGTGACGCTTCCCTGCAGCCGTCCCCCACGGGGGTGAGGGTTAATGTTTACTCCTGTCCACTCCTGTCGGGGTTCAGGGCTCCAGACAGATCCAGCAGGCAGTGGAAGGGCCTTTTCGCCAACGCCTGTTGGTCCAAGAAACGTTATTAACGCCCCGGCCTTGGTGCTCCGCCGAGGGAGGCAGGAGCATCACTGCCCCTCTCTGGAGGGTGTGTGTGTGTGCTGCAGCTGCTGAGGTGCAAGGTTAGTCTGGGGAGACACCCCCACGTACCCCCTGCCAGACACTAGCGCCTTGTGGCACGTGGAGGCTGGGAGACCCACCAGGCCAAGGTCTGTGCTTCCCCCCAAGGCCAATGGCTGGATGGGGCAGCAGGGTAGGGCAGGGCAGGACGGTGGATTATTGCTGTCTGGTTATCAGCACCTCCCCTTGCTGACGCCTGCGGGCTCAGGGGCTGCTCCCCAGGGCTCTGCACCTTGTCTGCAGCTCTCAGCGCTCCAGGGAGAGGCCATCAGCCCCCCTGCTCTCCAGCCAGGGCGAGCAGCCCATGGGCTGTTTCTCCAAAGGCCCTCCTGGTTCAGGTCCCCAGTGCGCCGGGGGCTGCACGTTGTTGCTATTACAAAACAAGAGAGCAGCCTTGTAGCACTTCCAAGCCTAACGAAAGGATTAATTAGGTGAATGTCAGGGAATAAATCATTTTGTTCACTTTAAGGGGCTACAGGGCTGCTGGTTTGTTTGTGAAGATACAGACTAACACAGCCACCTCCCTGTAGTTGCTCTTAGGTATTTTATGGTAGCACCCAGGAGCCCCTGTCCCGGCCCAAGTGCCCAGCGCACCAGAGCTGTACGTTACTGTTGCTATAAGGTGTTTTACAGCAGCCCCCATCCTGGCCCATAAGTGCGCCGGGGGCTACACACAAGCTGGGCCCTGCTCCAGGGAGCTCCCGGCCCTGCATTTGTCAAGGCGGCGAACCACGGAAACGCCAGTATTAGAGGGCAGGTGTTTTTCTCACCCTCTGGCTGGGGGACCCCTTTCCCCCACAGCCCCTTGGTCTACCCTCTCCCGAGCTTGTCCTGCGAACTAGCAGGCACCTCTTGGCCCCTGCAGTTCTGCCTCCAGCTGGTGTGTGCCGCCCACATGGGAGCTGGATCGATCCATGTGGTGCTGGCACCCCGCAGCCCCCGCCCGCTCCAGGCTGTTTGCTCAGGGATTGCTGAGCAAACGCAGCACCAGCCACCGCTCACTGGCTGAGGCCCGTCTGGAGAGACCCAGACAGAGAAGCTCCCACTGGGGCCAGGCTGGGACCCCCATCCTGATGGACCTGCACCTTGCCTTCATCCTGCTGGAGGGGCTCCTGGCCCCGGCCGTGGTGGGCACCAACCTCCTGGTGTGTGCCACTGTCGTCCTGCACCGGAAGCTGCGAAGCATCACCAACTGTCTGGTGGCCTGCCTGGCGCTGGCCGACCTGGGCGTGGGTGCCCTGGCCATCCCCTTCTCCATGGTGCTCAGCATGGGGCTCAACCTCTGCTTCTACACCTGCCTCTTCCTTGCCTGCTTCCCGCTGGTCACCACCCAGTTCTCTGTCCTCCTGCTGCTGCTCATCGCCATCAATACCCACCTGAAGATCCGGCTGCCCAACAGGTGAGCGAGACCGGAGGGTCCCAGGGCAGCAAGGGGTGCCCAGGTGTGTGGGCCAGGGGTACCCCAGTTGGGGGCAGTGGGACATGCCTGCTGGGTCTTCACGCCAGCCATCTGGCTCCAGGGCCAGGCACGCCAGCCTGTGCCCCTGCTGGTCAGGGGGGCTGAGCTGTTCCTAGTAGGGCTGGAGGTGCCTTGGCCCAGCCATCATGCAGGCTCCGGGCCAGGCCAGTGGGAGGGGCTCTGCCCAGGCTGCCGGACCACAGAGCTGCCGGAGGGCGTCCCCAGAGGTCTCCAGGCCTGCGGGATGGAGCTGCCAACAGCTCTGAGCCGGCTTTGTCCTTGCAGCTACTCCCTGCATGTACGGAAGGGCCGGGTGCTGGGCGCCGTGGGCCTGTGCTGGTTGGTCTCACTGCTGACTGGCCTCTTCCCCATGATGGGCTGGAACCGCCTGGGAGAGTACGTGGACAGGAACCAGACCCTGGCCACCAGCTTCAGCATCGAGCGAGCCCCCCTGGTTGTCCTCGCCCTCGACCAGCCCTACGGCGGCTTCCTCTCCAAGGCGTATCTGGGCCCACGCGGGGCATCCCACCCCAGCCAGCTGCACAACGAGCACCTGGGGTGCTGCTCCTTCACCTCCGTCTTCGCCCCTGAGTTCCTGGTCTACTTCGTCTTCTGCACCTGCACCCTGCTGCCCCTGGCCAGCCTGCTGGGCATCTACGCCGACCTCTTCCGCCTGGTGCGGGGGCACTTCCTGGCCCAGCCGCTGCGGGCGGCCAAGGGCGGGGAGCTGCAGACGGCACGGAGCCTCCTCCTGCTGCTCAGCATCTTCTGCGTCTGCTGGCTCCCGCTGCACGCCCTCTACTGTGTCCGGCTCCTGTGCCCCAGCTGCCGCGGCTCTGCCACACTGGAGCGCCTGGCCGTGCTGCTCTCCCACCTCAACTCCCTGGCCAACCCGCTGGTCTACGCCATGCGGAAGAAGGACTTCCGGCTGGCGCTCAGCTCCCTCCACTGCCGCGCCATCCTGGGCTGCCCCGGCGCCACAGTGCACCCCCAGGGTGGGGCTGGCAGTAGATAAGGCCAAGGCCCAGTCCTGCTCCTTGTTCGCCTGCAGGCGAGTGGGGCAGGGTGCCCGGCTCCCGGCTCAGCACCCCGCCCAGCCCTGTCCTGTCTGTAAAGGGGGGGGGTGCTGGGAAACGCATCCCCCACCCCCGATCTACCTACCCCCTCAGCGATTGCCCACTCGGGACCTGGAGCATCTTCTCTTGTCTGTGTGTACCCAGGGGCCTGATCCTGGGTGGAGCCGCGTGCCAGCCATGGGGCTGAGGCCTGTGGGTGACACCTGGGCGTGCGTGGGACACAGCCGGGAGCGTGAGCAGCTCCCTCCGGCTCACAGGGCAACTATTGAAGAAGCTGCAGCAGGGATCGATCGGGCAGCTGTCAGGCCGATAACAGACCTGCCAGTGGGCAATAAAAGGGTGCTGTAACTGGCAGTGCCAGCCTGGCCTCCTCCTCGGGCCGCCCGTTTCTAACAGTGATTCTGGGGCAAGGACTGAAGGGACGGGGGTGCAGGGCCAGGGACCTGGGAAGGGCTGGCTGGCTCGGGGCAGGGCAGGGCGGGGCGGGGCAGCGCGGGGCGGGGTGAAGGGGAGTTTACCAGCACAGCCATTCCCAGCTGTCTAGGGACAGGGGCCCTGGCCCGCTGAGGGAGGGGGGGCCGGTGGGCAGGGTGTGGAACACAAGCTGGGGCAGCTGCAGGGGGCATTGAGCACTGGCTGTGCCCAGCCAGCAGGGGGTGCTGGAGCATGAACCATGTCTGACTGGTGGGGGCAATGGCTGTTCCCAGCAGCGGGGATGGAGGGGATGGCAGAAGAGGGGCTCTGGCTGTTCCCGATGGGGAGGATGGAGGGGGGGCGCTGGCTGTTCCCGGCGGGGGGGGTGGAGGGGGGAGGACGCTGGCTGTTCCCGGCAGGGGGTTGGAGGGGATGGCGGGGGGGGCGCTGGCTTTTCCCGGTGGGGGGTTGGAGGGGATGGTGGGGGGTAGGGGCTCTGGCTGTTCCCAGCGGGGGGATGGCGGGGGGGCGCTGGCTGTTCCCGGTGGGGGGTTGGAGGGGATGGCGGGGAGGGGCTCTGGCTGTTCCCGGCTGAGGGATGGCAGGGGGGCGCTGGCTGTTCCCAGCGTGCCGGGGAGGGGGAGGCTCTGCCCTGTTGTAGCAGAGACGTGGGGATGAAAGTTGGCCCGGGGACCGCGGAAAACTGAAATAACAGTTCAGTGAAATGGCAGCAGACGCGGCGCTGTGCTGACAGAATGCTCAGTACAATAACATCACGCTTGGTTGGTGTGACGTTGGATGACGTCATATCGAGTCTGCGAATAACGGCGACGAGACGAGGCATAGGTAATGTCACAGGCAGGGGTGTGACGTCACACTTCCGCCCCGCAACCCTGGAGAAGTTCCACTTCCGCCCCGCAGCAGATAGCGAAACTTCATTGGCACCCGCTCTGGTATCTCCGCCCCTGACTTCCGCTGCTCCGGTCCCGCCCTTCCCGCCCTCCTGAGCGGCCATTGGCCGCGTTCAGTTCTCGCGGTGCGCGATTGGCTCAGCGTTTCTCGCGGGATTTGGGGCCCCGTGTTCTCAGGGCGGGCGGCCCCGTGCGGTCCTTTCCGAGCGCGGAGCCAGCGGCGAGGTGTGGAGCGCAGCGTGGGGGGCGGGGCTGGGAACCCCCCGGGAACCTCCCGTCTCCCCGGGACCCCTCATGGCCCCCCATCCCCGTCCGGCCCCCGCCAGTCTCCCCCCGCCCCCTCCCGCACGGCTCTCGCGCCCCGTCCCCGTCCGCTTGCGGCGCGCGCCGCCTTTCCCCGGCTCGGCCCGGCCCGGCCCGTGCGCAGCGTGTGGGGCCCGTGGGCACAGCGGCCTGTGCTGGGTCGAGCCCCCCCCGGCCCCGTGGGGCGCCGCTGACACGGGCCCCTCCCGCGGGTCTCCTGCAGTAGCTCCGCGCCGGGGCCGCTCTGGCTGTAGCGCCTGGCGGCTGCCCCCAGCTCCTGCCCCGCAGCCCCGATCCCGGCTGGGCAGGGCTCCCCTGGGTGCCGGTCCTGCCTCGCGGCCCGGCCCCTGCACCTGGCTCCCTGCCGGGGAGCTCGCCCGGGTCCTGGCGCTGAGCGCAGCTCTTCTTCCCGCAGATGCCTGGCGTCACGGTGAAAGACGTTAACCAGCAGGAGTTCGTCAGGGCCCTGGCTGCCTTCCTCAAGAAGTGAGTTTCCTCTTCCCGGGGCAGGGGAAGGGCGGGAGGTGGCTCACTTGAGAAGGGCCGGTCAGGGCAGCCGCCGCACATCAATCGGGGAGATGCTCTCCCAGAAGCCCATTTGTTTGGTCTTTTGGGGGGCCTGAGTCCTGACATGCCTTGGGCCCCTGCAAAGGCTCCTGCGGGCCTGCCCCTTGTGGCATGTCTGAGCCAGGTTACCCCGGCTGAACTGCTTGACCTGCTTCTGACTTGTCCCTGCTTGTTCTCAGGTCAGGAAAGTTGAAGGTGCCTGAGTGGGTGGATACAGTCAAACTGGCCAAGCACAAGGAGTTGGCCCCGTACGACGAGAACTGGTTCTACACCAGAGCCGGTAAGAATCCAGCCCATCCCGCAGTGGCGAGAGGGACATCCACCTCCCGCTAGCCGGCAGAGAATGCGCTAGAGTCATGGCTCCCTTCCTTCCATGCCAGCTGCCGCTCTTACTGTGGATTCATTCCAGGGGTGCAGGGGAGCCGAGTTGCCTCAGCTGTTGAAGGGAGAATGAATGTGCATCTGAGTGCTAGGTGCTTAAATTGGTGTGTTTTGTTAAATCCTGGAAAGCTAAAGCCACATTGCTGGGGGGTGGCAGGAGCTACTATGGGACATCTTTGGTATGAATGTAGGGGCGAAGAGTCCTGTCTTGCTAGCAAGGGGCTGTGGGGCCATCTGCTTCTGATCTGTGGGTGCAGCCACCACAGTTCCTCCGGTAACCTGTGGCATCCCCCCCTCCTCCCCCACACACACACCAGGCTGGGTTGACTTTGGTTCGTAACTCCTGAGTTAGGTCACCTGTGTGCCACATACTCCAATGGATGGGCTCTGAATGCAGCTGGGCACAGCTGCCTTTCCCGACCGGAGCCTTATCTGGCTGGGAAGAGGCTTGTGAGCTCATCCTATGCTCTGAACCCTCCGTCAGGTGTGTCTGGTGATATCTTCCCCTGTTGCCCTGGGTTTGTTAGCCTGGGTCGCTTGGTTTCCTCACTGCCTGGGACTGAGCTCTGATTCCCCAGCCTCACAGGCTCCCCGAGATGCAACCTGAAAAGCTCTGCCCTGTCCAGTGCCTCCGGCTTCCTAGCTGGAACCCCTCCCTCCCCTCAACTGCTGGCTTGATTCTGGTCTGTCTCCGGCACTGTGGTGTGGCGTCCATATCCGTTTTCCCCCTCTCCACACCCCAGCTATGATGGGCGGGGGGTGTGTGTGAGTGAGTGAGTGAGTGAGAGAGAGGTGCGCTTCCCCTGGCATCTGGGCTGCAGGCTAATAGGCCCTGCATGTGGTTCTGCAGCTTCCACAGCCCGGCACCTGTACCTGCGCGGCGGGGCTGGCGTTGGCTCCATGACCAAGATCTATGGGGGCCGGCAGCGCAACGGCGTCATGCCCAGCCACTTCAGCCGCGGCTCCAAGAGCGTGGCCAGGAGGGTGCTGCAGGCCCTGGAGGGGCTGAAGATGGTGGAGAAGGATCAGGACGGGTGAGTGGCTGCGAGGCAGGAGGCGAGCCGGCTTCCAGGGTGGGGGTGGGGTTTTGAGAGCGCTGTGTGCCCTGCAGGGTGGCCAGAGGCTGCGGCTCATCCGGCTCCCGCGGCTGGGTATTGCTAACGCTACCGTTTCTTTCCAGAGGTCGCAAACTCACCCCCCAGGGCCAGAGAGACCTGGACAGAATCGCCGGGCAGGTAATGCTGTAGTTCTGCCCCTCAGTGCTGGGTGGGGTCTCCCCGAAGGCAGGGTTGAGTTCAGCCAGGGCTGCCCACACCCCGCCCCGCCCTGCCAGCAGCTTCAGCTGCTTGTGCGTTAGCACTGGGGGTCCCCGTTCTTCTCGCTCGTTGCAGGGTCTGAGTGCGGCCGGCACAGCCTGTGACGACCCCTGCTCAGTCCAGCACCCGTCAGGTCCCCGGGGGCAGAGAATTCGTGCGATGCAGCCATGCCACTGGCTGCCCGGGCTCTCAGCCCTGCAGCCGCTCTGCCTTAGTGCCCGGCGGGGTGTGCTTGGGTGCAGCCTGTCATTGTGGCATTGTCCCGGGGCCGCCTTACAGCACAGCACTCACCCAGTGCCTCTCCTTTCTTCCAGGTGGCAGCTGCAAACAAAAAACATTGACTGGCCAACAGATAATAAACCCGTTCCTGTTTCACGCCTGCGCCTGCTTTCCTCCTGCTGGGGCGGGCGGGGGGCTCAAGTCACGGCAGGGGTCTCCCACCCTGCTGGGCAGGGACTCTTCAGTCCGGGCAGCCCCAGCTGCGGCCCTGGAGCTTTGTGGTGGGGGATGGGTTCATCCCAACCCTGGGCTGGGAGAGGGGGATCGGCTGTGGTTTCT
Organism: Carettochelys insculpta; assembly: GCF_033958435.1. Classification (NCBI taxonomy): domain Eukaryota; kingdom Metazoa; phylum Chordata; order Testudines; family Carettochelyidae; genus Carettochelys; species Carettochelys insculpta. The sequence continues at coordinate 14,998,570 of NC_134166.1, forward strand.
CATCACTGGGGGGGTTGTTGGAAGCCCCCCGGGTGGCTGAAAGTTGATCCCTGTCCTCCCATCACTGGGAGCTGGGACAGGATTGGCAGGTCCCGGCTTGTTTTCCAGGGGGGCAGATGACATTTCCCTCCCCGGGTGGCTGGAGAGCAGTCTTCCCTCCCCCAGTCGCCCAACTGGTTATGGGGGACTCTCCCCCGCAGCAGGGCGAGGGGCTCACGAGTGCCCCCCATGCGCCGCTGCAGCCTCTCCCCAGTGAAAGGGGTGAGCCTGTGTCTGCACGCTCAGAAGCTCCGCTCCCCCTTCTGTGCTGTGGGGCGGCTGAGGGCAGCCTGGGCTGGGTGGAGAAACGGCTGCTCCCCTGCTGGGTCTCTGAGTAGCTTGAGGGGTCCAGGCGGCTGCTGTCTCAGCCACTTTGGGGGACGCTGGCACTTCCCAGCCTCCCTGCAGCTGGTGCTGCCCCCTGAGAATGCTAGGGCGGGGGAGGGTTGTTGGCACACCTGTGCCCAGATCCCAACAATGGAACCTGTCCTGGAGCCTGGCTGTCTCCTTTCTTCCCACCGCCAGCAGGTGATTTCCTGCCCTGCTCAGGGCACAGGCCCTGCTCCCAGCAGAGGAAATCACCCCCCAGGGCCAGGGGATCTGCAGCTCCTTCAGTGGGGCTGTGGTGGGCGCAGCCTGCTGCCCTTGGGCAGCAGGGCAGACTGGCAGCTACTTTAAAACGAGCCTGTCGGCCTCGGGCCTGGGCTCGCAGCGCTGCTGGGCTGGGGGCCTGCTGGGCTCTGAGTTGGTTCAGGACCACCCAGGACAAAGGGATCTTCCTATGTTTGGCTGAACATACAACTCTCGTTGCTGTGAGCCGGGGCAAAAGCTTCTGTCCCCCACGGCAGCTGGTCCACCAGGCGCTGGAAGGAGGCCGGTGCCCCCTTGAGGCCGCAGGGCAGGATCAGGAACTTGTAATAAGGCCAAAGGGCAGGACTGGGGTGATGAAAGCCGATCTGAGCTGGATCCAGTGGCATGTGCCAGTACCCCGTGGTGAGGTCTATGGGGATGAGGTACTGGGCTCCCCCAAGCTTGTCCAGGAGGTCAGCAGGTCTAGCCATGCAAGATATTAATAGCATTGAGCTTGTGGTAGTCCACACAACCCCATTGGCCAGCACCGTGGGAAAGGCCCAGGGGCTGGCAGAGGCTGGATCACCCCCAGGGTCAGCATGTCCTCCACCTCCCGTTCCATGTCCTGGGCCATTTCTCACCAAGGGGGGATGCTACAGGAGGGTGGGTCCCCATCTCCATTCAGGGGACAGGCTGAGTCCGGGCCAGTCGGAGAACAGCTGCTGGTGCAAACCCAGCACCTCCCTGATCTCCAGCTGCTGGGCGGGGTCAGCTGGTCAGAAAGTGGGATAGATTCCAGCAAGGAGCCAACTCCAGTCCCAGTGAGCAGATCCATCAAGGGATCATCCCCCTGCCCCTCCCACGGCCTGTACATGGTCAGCACCAAGTTCTCCCTGTCCCAGGACGGCTTCATCATGGTGACGGGGTCACCCACCTGGTGGCTGTGATCCTGGTTTGACAGCTCCACCATATAGTTTGCCTCATTCAGCTGTTTGATGACTTTGAGGAGGGGCCGTCTCAGGCAGCTTGTTCTGCTGCATCCTCACTTGGTCCCCACTGGCTTCTGCTCAGGCCCGGGTGTTGCGGTCATACCAGACTTTGCTTCCCTTGGGCCCTGGCCAGTTTCTCCCTTGTCCGGCCCATGAGCACAGTGAGCTTTTCCGAGAAGGTCAATAGATACCTCAGGAGAGGCCTTCCTCCCCACTCATCTGTTAGCAAGTCCAGGGATCTCCATACTTTCCTTCTGTACAGCGGCTCAAACAGGGCAAACCCTGTGGATTCCTTGGGGAGCCTTCCTGTATGCAAAGAGCAGGTGGGGTAAGTACTTGTCCCAGTCTTGGGGGTGCTGGTTCATAAAGGTTCTCAGCGTCTGCTTCAGGGTCCTGTTGAGCCTCTCCACCAGACCATTGGTCTGCGGGTGGTAGGCTGTGGCCCAGGCGTGCCAGACCGCATGCTTGTCCCATAAGGTTTGCAGCAGGGCAGATGTGAAGTTGGACTCCTGGTCTATAAGAACCTCTTTGGGGATTCCCACCTGCTGAAAATGGCCAGCAGTGCATCCGCCACCGTGCCAGCTTCGACAGAGGTCAGGGCCGCTGCTTCTGGCTAGTGAGTGGCAAAACCTACCACCATCAAGATGAATTTTTCCCCGAAGGGGTCACCTTGCCAGCAGGGTCCCAGTATGTCCGTGGCCACTTCTTGGTAAAGCTCCTCGATGGATAAGCAGTGGCCTCAGGGTGGCTTTCCCCTTGTTCCAGGCCTTCCCTATCCCCTTCTGCAAGGAGGGATCTCCCTGCAGCTCCACCTGGAACTCAGCAGCCTGGGAAGGGGTGGGAACCGCTTCCCCTCCCCTCCCTGCCTGGGCCCAGGGCCATAGGCCTGGCTACCCTCACTCTTGGGGGGCCTCTGTCTCCCAGGATAGGACGGGGTGGTTTTAGCCAGGTGCCCTCCCCTGGGCCAGGGCAGAGCACCCCTCGCTTTCCCTGGCTGTGGGGCAGGACCAGGGCCTGTGTGGTTCACCCAGCCTGATCTCCAGGTCACTTGCCTGCGGAGGTGCTGATGGGGGTGATGGTGCATGCCTGTCTGCTTGGGGCCCTCGCTGACCCCACATTTCAGGTGCACCCTTGCTGCAGGCACCTTGAACGGGGTCCTGTCTCTACCCGTCACAGCTGGGAGCGACATGGGCACCTCCTGCTCTGGTGCCACCAGCCTGGGCTGGGCCAGTGTCACGTCTGTACCTGTGTCACAGAACCTCCTGGCCCTGCTCCCTCTCACCCACCTTCAGGAGGCCGAGGCCCAGGTTTCCCAGACGCGGCCTTCTGCTGTGCGGTCCTTCGGCTTCCGGTGTGTCAGCCACGTTCCCAGGTCAGGTGAGCAGAGCCCATCCAGCTGCTCCAGCACCAGCAGAAACCCACTTCCTCTCCGGTCCGGGCCCTGCACTGTCTGCCCACTTGGAGGCGCGTGGCCCCATCCAGCCGCTGCAACAGTGCCTGGTAAGTCTCTCCGCAGGCCTGTGTGAGAGAGAGAGAGAGCGCGAGAGCCAGAGCCAGAGAGCCCCCAGCTGTATGGAGCAGGACACCCTCCAACAGACCATAATCCTCTGCTTCTAACCCATGCATCTCGTTGGATAGCAGATCCCAGGCTTCGGCAGAGCAGCTCCATCACCCCTGTCTTAAGCTGGGATGAGACTCGGATGAGAGCTCCATGCAGCCCAGCCCCTGCCCTCCTGTGGACTCCCTTCTTTGCCCCTCAGTTGTGCCACTGTGCGCTGGCGCTCTCGCTGCCCCTGGGGGCTGGTGGCCTTTCTCCTCTTCTAGTTCATCTTCTGCTCCTCTGCCCGGTCCTCCGGCTCCTTTACTCACAATTTGATTTGCAGCCGCTGCTGTGCCGCAGAGAAATTACTCTGAGGGATGAACTGCGGCTGACTGAGGAGTTAAAGCAGCCCCCAGGTTTGTCCGGCTGCCCCCAGCCCTTTCCTGGGCCTGAAGTGCCCCTGGGGCTGTCTGGCGGCTCCTTGTGGGGACTGGCCTCAGCTCCAAGGAGCGAACGTTCTCTTCCAGCTGGGCTATGAGCAGGCTCGGGCAGGTTTGCCACTGGGAGCCTCTCACCCTGCAGAACTGGGCAATGGTGTGCACCATCTCCCTGCTGTTCCCAGGGGCTGCAGACTCACAGGCCAATGCTCACAGCTCCTTCGCTTCCCAGAAGAACCCCTGCGGTGGGCCAGTCTCCTTGCAGGTCACACCTCCCAGGAGTCAGGCTGTCGGTGTCTCCACCTTCTGGGACCAGTTCCAACAGACTCCAAGTGTAACCCCTCCAGGCTTGTGACACCCGCTCTCAAGGATCACGACCACACTGTCTTGGGTTCAGCCACAGGTCCCTCTGCCTTGGGGACCCGCCTGACTGCCCTGCAGCAAGCCTGGGTCCCTCTGGCCCCTCTTCTTCCTCCTGCACCCCATCACTTACTGCTGGATGCTCCATCCACAGAGAGCCATTCATCCCACCACTGCCACCAGATGTTACTGAATGCGGGGGATGATGCTCATTCTGCAGCTGAAAGAGAAGTTGTATGAGATGACAGGGACTCAGCCTGGTACAGAGGTGTCAGTACAGTGACCAGAAAGTCAGTGCAACCCACATTGGGGAGATGGGGACAGCGAGGGCCCTGGAGCCAGGCCCTGGTCCTCCTTCTGCCCTCTCCAGCCAGACCAGACTGCCCCATTCAACTGCCCAGTCCCAGTTAAAACCAGCCAGGCCCCTCCTCCCATCTTTGTCCTGTTTCCCAAGTGAACAAAGGTGTCACCTGGGGGCTCCCGTCACCTGTGCTGATGCTGGGCCTAGGGCCACGTTGGGAAATGCCCCTGAAGCAGAGGGGATAAATCCTCTCACACCCCACACTTCATCACAGCTGCTACTGAGGGCTTGTCCTGGCCCAGCCCAGCTCTGCTCAGGGGGATGGGGCCAGGCCATGCAGGGCCCCTGGTGTGCAGCTCTGGGGCTAGGCACAGCTGGAGCAGGGTCACGGCCCTGCCCACCCTGGTGAATGCCCCATTCCTGGCCTGTCCTACAGCAGCTGAGATGGGGGTGCCCGGCCCCTGGTAGGGAGCGCCCTGGGTTGCTCTGCTGCAGGTGAAGTGACTTCTGGGGCTGGTTCTGCGCCTGCTGCCTGTTCACACCCTCCCAGAGCCACAGGCTGGAAGAAACCTCGGGAAGTCTCTGGTCCAACCCCCAGCACAGCAGGACCAACTGGGGCTGCTGCACACTGGAGATCTGGCCACTGCCCCAGGGGCCCATCCCAGAGCACCACCTAATAGCCAGCTTGGACCTCCTTGCTGCACCTTGTGCCCATTGCTCCTTCTGTCGTCTGTCCCACTGAGACCAGCCTGGCTCCCTCCCCTTGGGAGCCCCCGTCAGGTAGGTGAAGGCTGGGATCCGATCCGATCCTCCCTTACGCTTCTCCCCTCCAGACTAAGCCCAGATCCCTCAGCCGCCCCTCATACAACATATGCCCCTGCATAAGACCCAGCTCCAACTCCCGGCACCGCCAGCCTCCCAAGCCCATTCTGTGCCTCAGTTTCCCCTGCCGAGGGGTGCCGATTCCATGGGTCTTTGTTGGGGCCAGCGGGTGCTGCCTGGAGCTCTCTGCCTGGCAGCTCCCTCCAGCTCCCTTATTTTCACCCATTGACCTCCACACCCGTTCCTGTTTTCTCTTTAGCTGTTGCCTGGATTCACTTGGGGCTGGGGCTGTTTTAACGGACCCCCGCAGTAGGCTCTGTCTGCCGGGGGCCCTGCAGTGACTGTGTTCGGGGCTGGGCCTTTGCCAGCTGCCCCAAAGAACTGTCTGAAACGTGGGCATGTGACTGCCTCGGTCACCCCTCCGCCCAGCCCAACCTTCTGTTGAACCTGGGTCTTTGCTCCTGCCACCTCACCGTGGCTGTGCCCTCCTTGCCCTGTGCTCTGGGCCTCGCTTCCCCTTAATGAGCCATTGGCCTGCTCCCCTGGGGGGAAGAGCCCTCAGTCCTTCCCTGAGGGCTGGGCCCAGTTGGGGGCTGCGGTGGGGGCGCCTGGCTGCTCCCACCTGGCTCCTGGGGCTTCCAGCAGGCTGGCATGCTCTGCAGCAGGCAGGTGAAAGGAGCCGCCTGGGGGTGCCCCCTGGGTCCGACACTTCCCCCCCCAGCTTCCCCTGGGGACCTTCCAGATTAGTACCAGCCCGCGGCTATTGGGGCACCAGGGGATGTGCTGGGTTGCTGGGCAAAAGGGCTGGAGGGCCAGGAGGTACCAAGTGGTGGGGTGTGGGGGGGCTTCAGCTCCTTTGTCCACCCTCACCCCTCCTACACACCTGCCAGCCCAGACCCCTCACCCCCCTAATCCTGCACCTCCCCACACCCCACCCCACATCCAGAGGCCCCCAACACCCCCAGCCCAGGCTCCTGCATCCCCACCCCCATTCTTCTGCCATGAGCCCCTCCTCACACCCTCCAACCCTGACCCCTGCCTGACCCCCACAATCTGATCTAGGGCACCCCCCCAGCCTCCTGCCCAGCGGGGTCCCGGGGGCGCAATGGAGCAATACTTCCTCCCTGCCGGGGATCCCCCGCTTGTACCGCCGCAGCCCCAGGTCTCGGGCAGGGGACGGGGCAGCCAAGCTCTGGCTGGGTCCCACCTGGTTCTCCCGCCAGGGGAGCCGTCTGGCTGGCTGTGGTGCGGGGCAGCCCCATTCCTGGGGGCCAGGGCAGTCCCGTCTGGCTGCTCCGCATCCTCCAGCTCCGGCAGGGCCCGAGGCAGCGGGTGCAGGGTGGGGCCCAGAGCCACCTAACGAGCTCTGCCAGCCGGGGCAGCCCCAGTGCAGCCTGCGCACGGGCCCAGGCTCGCCCAGTGACAGTAACGCTGCCCCGGGCCCTGCCCTGCCCAGCCCAGCCGGGTCCGTGCTGCACGGGGCTGCGCCCCAGCAGAGGGGCCGAGCCGGTTTTCTGGGGGGTTCGGGCTGTCCCAGGGCCCCAACAGGCGGACGTGCCCTTAGCGGAGCCAGCCAAGCATGAAAGTTTCCTGGCTTTGCTGCCTGGCTCCTGGGGGAAGTCAGAGCAGCCTCAGGGCTTCTGTAACTGCCACACTGTTTCCCTGGGCCCGGAGGGTGGCGGGTGGGCTCTGGGTGACAGGCAACAGCCCCAAGGCAGGGCTAGTGTGCTGGGCCCCCGAGGGGTGGGGGAGCCTGAACTCAGCGTGGGGGTCCGCACAGGCCCTGGGGTGAAGGGGCTCTGAGAGGGGAGTGAAGTCTAGTAGTTAGAACCAAGGGGCAGAGGGGTGGGACTCGGTCATCGACCTGCCCCTGCCTCGCTCTGTGACCTGCTCGCCCTCTTTGTGCCTCAGTTTCCCTTATTCAAAGGCTTGAGCCACGGATGCTCCATCCCTTCACCCCGTCTCGAGAAGCCCTTGGCTCCCAGGTAAATAACCCCCGCCGCCGGCTGTGAGCCCCTTCGCCCTGGCCGGGGGGATGTGCCAGCCGAGGCTGGACGGAGGCAGGGGGTCGGGGGGGGGGGGTCACTGCGGGGGGCGCTGGGGGGGACCACTTTCTGCCTCTTTAAATGTCCCCAGCCCCCCTCCCGCATGGGACTTGTAAACACGCGGCCGGCGCTCGCCACGGCCCCGCCCGGCTCGCATTGGCCCGGCCCCTCGCATCTCATTAGCATACATTACGGCGGAGCAGCCCCAGAGCAGGTGCAGCCGGGCCGGGCGCGCAGCGGGAGCTATGGGGCCGGAGCGGTGGGGCCGTGGCCGGGCGGCGCTGGCGGCGCTGGGGCTGCTCTGGGCAGCCGGGCGAGGTAGGGGGCGCGGCGGGGGGCAATTCAGGGGGCCGGGCAGTGGGGCCGCGGGATCAATGGGGCCGGGCATCGGGCGCAGCCCCCAATATGTCAGATGCGCGTCTCCTGCCCCCGGCCCTCGCCGGGGGCTGGGCTGCGCTTGGGGGGCTGCCCCGGGCCCCTCTTGCAGCCGCGCGTTTGGGGGGCGCTCGGCTCAGCCCCCCGTTTGCATTGTGCGGGACTGTCATATTTGCAGCTGCGGCGAAGCGCGGGGGGCTCTGGGGAGAACAATGGGACCCCCGCTCCTGGCAGCTGCAGCGGGGCCCCTCTGGGCTTGGCAGCTCCACCCCCAACATTATCCTGCGGGTCGGATTAGGCCCCCTCGGGCTGGGGGTCCGTGTTCCCCCGCCCGGCCCGCTCAAAGCCCGTAGCACCCGCCCCCCCCGGCAGTGCCCCCGGGCACCCCGCTATTGGAGCCCCGCTGCAGCCCCCCGCGTGCACCCAGCTCCGTCCCTGCGCCCCCCTCTGTGCCCCGCGGCCTCCCCATGCCCGTCCCGAGCGCCCCCGTATTACATCTCACGGGGCCCCGCCTCCCCCTTGCAGCTCCCTCCAATTCATCCCCCTCCACTGTCCCCCTGCCCGCGTGCGCCCCGCTTCGGCCCAGCGTCTCCCCTGCGGCCTCCGCCGTGCAGCGTCCGAGCGTTAATCCCTGTCCCTGGGCCGGGCTGCGGGGGGAACCAGCTGCCGCATCCGTCCCGTGCCCCCCCGCCCCGGCCTGCCCAGCGGCGCTGGCTCCCTCGGGGGTGGGGGGGCCGTGATTAACGGCGTGTGCCCCCCGCCCCCCCGGCTGCAGCCTTTGTTCTCCCGGCCCAACGCTGGGCTCCGCCAAACGCCCCCCACCCCGGGCATTTCTGCGCTGCCCCCCCACCCCCACTGCAGCTGTGCCGGGGCTGCAGGTCCCGGGAGCATCTCCCAGCGGGCGGCGCCCGGGCCAATGGGGGCCTGGCCGGGCCTGGCCCCGGCGCCTCCATCCGCTGGGGCCGCCTGCGGGGGGGCTCCGACCCCCGCCCCACTGCGGGATGTTCCCGTTGGCCGGATGCCCGAGTGGGCCAGTTGGACCTGGGGGGCGCCTGGGGTCAGCCCGGGGTGGGGGGGGCCCGGGGCCCAGGGAGAGCCCGGCTGGGGGGGGGGCGCGGGCACCGGGGGGGGGGCTGGCGGCCCAGAAGGGCGTTTGAAAGACGCAGCCTCCCCCGGTGGCACGTGGAGGCGGGCGGCGTTGGCGGGCTGCGACACAGCTGGGGGGGCGGGGGGTTCTCCGGCCGGGCCCGGTGTCAGTGTGGGGGGCCCCCGCCCCCGCCCTACCCCGGGCCTGGCGCGCCCCTGCGCGGACCTGGGTTAAGGGGGTGTCCCCCCCCCCGGACACAGCGTGGGGGGCAGGACCCCGCCCAGAGCCCAGGTCCAGAGCTGGCCCGAGTTCCCGCCTGTGTTCCAGCCCTGCGGAGCGGCTCGGGCGAGGGGCAGGTACCGCTGGAGCAGGGCAGCCGCCCCGCCCCGCCTGGCAGACAGGGACAAGCCCCGGTCAAACTGAGGAGCGGGAGCGGGGCCGGGCGCACAGCTGCTCAGGGGCCGAGAAGGAACCCAGGAGTCCTGCCCTCCCCCACTCCAACCGCCAGCTCCCCCGTCCTCTCAGAGCCGGGGAGAGAACCCGGGAGTCCTGACTCCCCGTCCTCTGCTCCCTGACGCTGGGACCCTAAGCCTTGCCAGGACCCCCCTTTCTTTCCCAGAGGCCTGGGGTCCGGCCCAGGCCAGGATGGGACCCCCAGTACTTTGTGAAGGAGAGGGGTGTGGTGGGGAGGGGCCCTGTTGGGGGCGGTGCTGAGCCCGGCGGAGCTGCACTTCTGGGGCCTGTCCCTGACCGCTGTGGGGCGCGCCGGCTGTTTGCGGGGTGTGAGTTCGGGGAGTGCAGGGGGTAGAAGGGGGGCTGTCTGTTTGCGGGGTGCTGGAGGTAGAAGGGGGCTGTTTGCGGGATGCTGGGAGTACAAGGGGCTGTTTGCGGGGTGCTGGAGGTAGAAGGGGGCTGGCTGGGGGGGTGCTGGGGGTACAAGGGGTGCTGGCTGTTTGCGGGGTGCTGGAGGTAGAAGGGGGCTGGCTGGGGGGGTGCTGGGGGTACAAGGGGTGCTGGCTGTTTGCGGGGTGCTGGAGGTAGAAGGGGGCTGGCTGGGGGGGTGCTGGGGGTACAAGGGGTGCTGGCTGTTTGCGGGGTGCTGGAGGTAGAAGGGTGCTGGCTGGGGGGGGTGCTGGGGGTACAAGGGGTGCTGGCTGTTTGCAGGGTGCTGGAGGTAGAAGGGTGCTGGCTGGGGGGGTGCTGGGGGTACAAGGGGTGCTGGCTGTTTGCGGGGTACTGGAGGTAGAAGGGGGCTGGCTGGGGGGTACTGGGATGCTGGTCCCCTGTCTCCTTTGTTCTGCCCCCTCGCAGCCGCGTGAATCCCACCTGGGGGCTGGGCCTTTGCTGCCCAGATACCGGCGCTGCCGTGTGCTCCCGACCTCCCTGGCAGCTCCCGGCGCCCCACAGGCGGAGCAGAGCCGGGGTGGAGGCGGGTGGGACTCCTGGCCGGGGACGGCTGTGGTGGGGAGCAGCGCCGCAGTGGGGACATGCGGACAAAGGGGTAGAATTCCCCACTCCTGCCCCGGCGATGGAGCCGCTGGGGGGCAGGGGGCGCTATGGGGCAGGGTTCCTGTGAGGGGTAAGGTGGGGGTCCCGGCTGGGGGCTGGCTGGGGGTTTGGGGCACTGGCTGGGGGGGGCGGTTGAGGCCGTTCGGGGGGGGGGGGAGGAGCTGGGGGCGGGGGCCGTCTGCAGACATCCCGTAATGCGCCCATCCCCGGGCCGGTGCCCCCGGAGCCGGGCAGCCTCTCCCCATAGCACGCGGCACTGAGCCCCCCGGGAGCGGACGTGGCCCCTCGGGCGGGGGCTGCCTGGAGAGGAGGCAGACCTGACCCAGTGTGTGCGGGACCAGGCGGGGATGGGGAGCCAGGACTCCTGGGTGCTACCCTGGGCTGGCCCATGCCTCAGTTTCCCTGCCTGGGCTGTGCCAGGAGCAGACGGCCCGCGCGGCTCAGGGAGCCTGGCATAGGCCGCACAGGGGGCCGTTCTCCCGGCCGGCAGCGGAGAAAAGGCCATTGTCACCCCGCGGCGCCAGCTCCCCCGGGCACCAGCCCCTCCCCCAGCCCTGCCCTTCGCCTCGCTGTGGCAGCCAGCACCCACCCCCCACTTCCAACCCTGCGCTCTGGGGGCCTTCATTTCCTGCACCCCAGTGCCCTGCTCCTACCACTAGCCCCCACTCCCCCCAGGGCCGGGAAGGAACCCAGGCATCCTGGCTCCCAGCCCCCACCACCCTGCCAGAGCTGGCTGGGGGCTGCCAGTCTGGACTGAGTGGCACAAGGTGGGGTGGAGTGGGGGGCACCCTAGTTTTAGGTGACTGCTTTGGGCCATGTGAGGGTGAAGGCTCCAGGTGTCCTGGCAAGGGAGGGGCCAGGAGGGGTCTGATGGGCAGCACAGCCGCCTGATGCAGAATGAGGGACCCAGGCGTCCGGTGTGGTGGGGGTGGGCAGCTAGCTGGCAGTGAAACAAAGGCCCCTTGTCTGCTGCTCTCCTGGCGGCTCTGTGGGCAGCGGCGGGCGCTCCTGGCTTGGCAGGAATGTGTGGGTCAGGGCCGCACCCATGGGGTGCACCCGCATCCCCCCCCCAGCTGCCCTCCGAGGAATCTGCCCCTGCAGGGAGGTCTGACGCCCTGGGCCCCAGGCCTCTGTATAGGCCAATGGGGGCGGCTGGTTCCTGTCCCCGCCCCGCCCATCGCAGGGGGGTTGCTGGGGCTCCAGGCCTGGGTCGGGTCCAACAGCCGGGACCTGGTGCCAGAGCCGGATCTTCTGGCCCTGGCTCAGAGCAGCGGGGGCTGGGAGCCAGGACTCCTGGGCTATTGAAAGGAGTGGGGTCTAGCGGTTAGAGCAGGGATAGGGCACCATGACTCCTGGGTTTTCTCCCCACCTCTAGGATGGGAGTAGAGCCTAGTGGTTAGAGCAGGGACCGGGCACCAGGACTCCTGGGTTCTCTCCCCAGCTCTAGGATGGGGGTAGGGCCTCGAGGTTAGAAGGTGCAGCCTGGGAGGCAGGACTCCTGGGTTGTAATCCTACCATTGCCTCAGGCCATGAGCTGAGTGCCACGTGCCTCGGTTTCCCCAGCCAGGTGGGGTGGGTGCTGGGCAGCGGCTGGAGGCGAACGGGAGCTGCGGCTTGGGGGCAGCTGTGTGGGGCGGGGGTGGCTGGACTGGCCCCAGGAGGGCCCGGAGGGAAGGGGCAGTGCTGGGAGCCCGGGCAGCTGCTCTGGCTCCTTGGGAAGCGGAGCGGAGCTGGCAGAAAGTGCGCCCCATTGTTGGCTCCGGCGGAGGGACCAGAAACGCCAGGAGTCCAGGGCTGCGTCCCCGGCGGGGCTGCCAGGGGCACCAAGTTAACCTGGGGTTGCGGGAGCCCGGGGCGGGGCGGGCGGAGGCGGTGGGTCGGGAGTGAGGGGCGCCGGCGTGGGGGAGTGAGGGGCACGGATGGGGGGACTGGTGACCTTGGCGACGCGGGTGACCTTGACGGTCACAGCTGGCTGCGCCGCGGTCGCCGTGGAGACCCCGGGGGGGGGGGCTGGGGAAGGCGCTGACACAGCAATAAGCCGCCCCCCCCCCGATGCCGGGGAGTCCTACGGGCCTGGTGCCTAGCAACGGGCGATGGGGGTGTTGCCACGGCAACCCGGGCTGGCAGAGGCGGGCTGGGGAGGAGACGCTGCAGGAGGGGCCCGATCCCGCCAGCCCGGCCTCTCCCAGCAGGGGGCGCTGGGGCCGGGGGGTGGGCAATAGTAACCCCCCGCTGTCCCCGCCCCCAGCACGGGCCCCCGCCCCGCTGCCCCCCAGGGCCCCCGAGCAACAGCTGACGCCCCCTTGGCCCGGTCGTCTCCCCGTGCGGGGGGCCGAAGGGCGCTCACCCGTGGGGGGAGGGGCCGTGCAAGTCGCCCCCGCCCCCCATTTCCGCCTCAGCCAATGGTGCGGGCCTGGGCTATGCAAATCGCGGTGGCTGGCTGCCATGGCAACGCATGATTGGCGAGGGCTGCTGGAGCGGTGGGGGCGGGGCAGGAGCGGCTCCCAGCGCCCCCTGGCGGGCACGAAGGGAACCGCCCTGTGTCCCCGTGGCCCCCCGGCGCTGCGGGAGGGTGTCTGGGGGCGCGGTGGGGCCGGCTCATGGCCGCAGAGGGGGTCGGTGTGGGAGTCAGGGGATGATGGCGGGGTGGGCAGCTTAGGGGTGCAGGTGAGAGGCGGGGAGGGGGGTCGTGGGGGACAGAGCCGTAAACACTCCTGGTCGAGCCCCCATCAGCCGGGGAGGTACCCACAGCCCTGCTCCAGCACGGGGGCGTGGGGGGATTGTGGGGAGCAGGGGCTGCGAGGGAGGGGCTGTGCGGGGGTCTAAGCACACAGGGTGAGGTTACTGGGGGGATTTCTCCCATTCCCCGATGTCATTGCCCCCCCATTGCACCAGCTCATCAGAACCGTTCCCATGACAACTCATTATGATGTCATGGGGGGAGGAGACAAAACATCAAGGGATTTAAAGGGGCAGCAGGACCAGCAGGCCCCCCCCAACTTAGCTGGGGCTCCCCTCCCCACACACAACCTCCCCCCACTCAGCCGAGGCCCCTCCCTGCACACAGCCCCTCCCCTCGGTCAGCCAGCCCCTCCCCAGCTCAACCAGCCCTGCCTCCCCACACACAGGCCCCCCCAGCTCAGCTGGGGTCCCCACTCCCCACACAAAGGCACCCCCCCTCAGCTCAGAGGGCCAAATCAGGGCTAACTGCTTAGCACTGGGCTACGGACAGCCCAGCCAGGGGGATCCCCACTCCAAGGCACCAAACCCGTCACACCGCACACGTCTGTTCCCCACGCTGGGCAGCCCCTTCTCACACGAGGAGAGGTTCTGGAAACCAATCTCACCAGATCCACGCAGGTTCCTCCTGCCCCATCCCCAGGTCAGCATGTCGCTGACCGTGCCCAGCAGAGCACGCTGCGCCCCTCCTTCAGCAGTGAACAGCTGAATGTTTGTAGAAAGGCAGAGAGGGCTGGGAGTGAAAGAAATCCCACAGCACACACCAAGGCAGAGCTGCAGGTGCTGCCTGCAGCAGAGGGGGAACCGCTGCTGCCTTAAAAGTCTCTGGAGCCCATCCTCTGTCCGAGCAGGTCAGCGGCCCTCCCACGCCCACGTTCCTGAAGCGTCGAGCGGAAGTGAAGCGCAAGGACGGAGGCCCAGGGTCCCCTTTATCACCCTGCCCAAGTGGGGGGAATCCCACCATTCCCCCATGTGGAAGAACGTCCCAGAGGGACAGAGCCTGGCCTCTGAGCAGGTCACCAGTCCCTGTCCGCCAGGGCCTGTGCGGGGCTGCGTGTTCCCAGGCGCGGTCCTTAGACGAGGGCCCAGTGGCCGTGTAGTGCTGCTGCTCACTGGAGCGGGTGCCCTTCATGGTAGGTGGGCAGTGCCTGTTGAGGTCTCCCCAAAGCAAACGTGCAACACGAGTGCAGTGCTGACATTCGTCACTTCACACAGCTCTACGTGCAAAAGAGCAGCATGAGCACAGCCATAACGTCCCAGGCTTACATCCCCCGCAGGGCAGCCTGCGAGGCCAACCCATGGGCTGGGGGCATCTCCCTAGGCTGGGCTGTCTGCCCAGAGCCTCACCTGCTCTCCCTGGCTGCTCCCCATTGTGGATCCCTGGCCCTGGCTCTCCCCTTAACTCTGCCCCTCTGGCCCAGGCAGCCCCAGCTTACAGATACAGGACCCCCTGGCCTGCTGTCCCCTCATTGGCCTGCCTGCCCTGTCAATTAGGCTGACCTGACAAGTTAGTCTCAGCCCACTGGCCCTAGGGGCTGCCACTCAGTTTTCTCATCGATGGGCCTGTCCCCCTTCCATTGGGCCGGGGAGCTTGCCAAATGAAACCCGGCCCGGCAAGGGGCCAGTGGTGCGCCGGTGTTATCTGTGTTGCACGAGAGGGTGGCCGTGCGAGCCTGTCACCAGGGAGGGGCAGCCACGTTTGTTGTTAGGGATGATAGGAAGATGGCAGACTTGTCGGTAGCTGTAGGGGTGGCACCAGCAAAGGGCCGGCATCTTTCTGCTGGCCTGGGGGACAGCTGGGGAGCATGGTGGCGGTGGGGGTGAGGCGACTGGAAGGGGCCATGTAGGGGGTGGAGGGGCCATGTGGAGGGGGCAGGGCAGTGGAGGAGGAGAGGCCACTCAAGGTGGCAGGGGAGGGGCAGCCAGTGGGGGCCGTGGGGCGGCCGGTCAGTCCTGTGCCAAGAAGCACAGCCTCATGCAGGAGGTAACCAGCCGTGGCTTCCCATGTCTGCGCTGGGGAAGGGCTCAGCCAGCGCTGGGGCGTGGCCACGGGGACCTAGGGTGTTTTAGCCCCACCCTGTTTGTATAGGCCATGCCCCTTGCCACGCCTCCTGCACTCAATCACTGGAGGATCTTGGGGGGCAGTGGCCCTGGGTTGGGGGGGCTCTAAGGGGGTCCCCTGGGGGCTGGGACCAATGCCTGGGCAGTGGGGGAGACACCTGGCCCTGCGTGGGGGGGGGTGGTCCATGTGGCAGTGCCTGACCCCTCTTGCCCACCAGGCCTGGCGCAGGAGGTGCAGGCGGAGAACATGACGGTGGTGGAGGGCGGAGTGGCTGAGATCAACTGCCGGCTGCACCGCTACGACGGCTCCATCGTGGTGATCCAGAACCCGGCCCGGCAGACGCTCTTCTTCAACGGCACGCGGGGTAAGCGGGGGCAGGGCAGCGCTGGGGGGACAGCGGGGGAAGGGCGCGCCGGGGTGGGTGTCCGGGGTAGCTGCTGAGCCTGCGCGTCTGCCCCCAGCCCTGAAGGACGAGCGCTTCCAGCTGGTGGAGTTCACCCAGAAGCAGGTGCGGATCCTGCTCTCCGGTGTGCGGCTGGAGGACGAGGGCGGCTACTTCTGCCAGCTCTACACCGACGACACCCACCACCAGATCGCCTCCCTCACTGTGCTGGGTGCGCTGCTGGCCAGGGGCCCCGGGGCCGGATGAGAGGGGGGCGCCTGGGGGCCTCAGGGGGGCAGGATGGGATGGCCGGGTCCTGCTATCTGGGACGGGACAGGGAGCGTAGAGCCCAGGGTCTGGGACAAGAGGGGCGGGAATGTCTGCAGACCCCCGGGGACTCTGCTGGGAGGGGCTGTCTGGGTGCTGCAGGATGGGAGGGAGCAGTGGGGGTCCCGGGGGGCTGGGACAAGAGGGGAGTGCTGGGGAATCCGGGGAGCCTGAGAAGGGAGTGGGGGCCCAGCCCAGTGACCCCACTGCCGTGTCTCTGCAGTGGCGCCCGAGAACCCCACGGTTGAGGTGAAGGAGCAGGCCGTGGAGGGCGGGGAGGTGGAGCTGACGTGCGTGGTGCCCCGGTCACGCCCTGCGGCCGCCCTGCGCTGGTACCGGGACCGGCGGGAGCTGAAAGGTGAGGGGCGGGCAGGGGCCTGGCTAGTCGGCCCTCAACGGTCCACCTTCCATGTGCGGAATGAGTTTTGTCTGTGCACGAGGTGTGTGTGGATGTGCACCACCTGGAGAAACACCACCTGTCAGCTGGGGGGAGCTCTGCTAGTCAGCTGGGGATCTCTCCTGGGGGCTGCCCCAGAGCTCAGCTGACAGGGAACGTGGGGCCTGTGCCCTGCAGGGCTGGGGGGCTGGCTGGGGTGCCATGGGGCACTCACCCCAGCGTGCTGCCTCCGCAGGGCTCAGCAGCCGGGAGCAGCTGGGGAAGGTGTTCCGGGTGACCAGTGTGGTGCGGCTGCGGGTGGAGCGCCGGGACCACGGCGACATCGTGACGTGCGAGGCCACGCACCCCGCCCTACGCGGGCAGCGGAAGCAGACGCAGTACGTGCTAGACGTGCAGTGTAAGTGCGGGGGGAGCACGGGGGCTGGGGAGGGGAGGAGGGGCATGGGGGGGCGGGGGTCCTGGGAACGCATGTGGAGGGAGGGGGTGGCCTGTGGCCGTGGGCTGCTTTGGCTTGTGAATGTGGGGGTGGGCTGGGGGGCAGCTGTAGGGGCCGGCTGGGGGGTGGGCATTGGGCTGGCAGATGGGGTGGGCGTGGGGCAGGCTGGGGGGGAGGGCGCTGGGCTGGCAGATGGGGTGGGCGTGGGGCAGGCTTGGGGGGAGGGTGTGGGCCTGGCGGGTGGGGGTGGGGCAGGCTGCGGGGTGGGCATTGGGCAGGCCGGGGGTGTGTGCGTGGGGCAGGCCAGGGGGGTGGGCATGGGGTAGGCCAGGGGGGCAGGCTGCGGGATGGGCATTCGGCAGGCCGGGGGGGCAGGCTGCAGGGTGGGCGTGGGGCAGGCCGGGGGGCAGGCTGGGGGGGCAGGCGGCGGGGGAGGGCATTGGGCCGGAAGATGGGGTGGGCATGGGGGGCAGGCTGGGGGGTGGGCATGGGGCAGGCTGGGGGGTAGGCTGTGGTGTGGGAGTGGGGCAGGCAGTGGGGGGCTGGCTGCGGGGTGGGCGTGGGGCAGGTGCGGGGGCAGGCCAGGGGGGCAGGCTGCGGGGTGGGTGTGGGGGGCCGGTTGCGGGGTGGGTTACGCGGGCACTGGACTCTCGGTGCAGCTGCCCTCGTCCCATCCCTGCAGACTCGCCCGTGGCGCGGATCCAGCCCAGCCAGGCTGTGCTGCGGGAGGGCGACACCCTGCTCCTTACCTGCGTCATCAGCGGCAACCCACGGTGAGTGACCCCTGAAGGCCAGGGCCCAGGGCACTGCTGGGAGGAAGCTCGCAGCGCCGGGTACGACGGTGCATTCTGCAGGCTGTGGGACCCGCTGCGCCTGGGGACGCCAGCAGCCTCCCAGGCCTGGTCTCACCCAACGCGAGAGCAGGTGCTGACTGGTCCCCCCGACCCGCCTGGCCCCGTGTGGGGATCTGTGCACCCCAGTCCCCCCTCCGTGGGGAAAGGCTCACGCTGCCAAGCGGCGACTGCCTGAGCCTGGCCCCCGGGCTGCAGTGGCCACCCACCCACACCCGCAAGGGTGGAAGTGGTGGCACATGGAGCTGGTGCTAGGCCGGCCCCGCCCGCTGGCGTCAGAAGGGACCCCAGGCCCAGCTCACTCCCCGGCGCCTGTCCCCGCAGCCCCACTGAGATCACGTGGAGCCGAGTGAACGACTCGCTGCCCGAGCGGGCGCAGATCCAGGGCGCGGAGCTGACGCTGCCGGCGCTGAGCCCGGGGGATAACGGCACCTACAGCTGCCAGACGGCCAACAAGCACGGGCGCGCCTCCGACCAGTACGTCCTGGTGGTCTATGGTAAGAAGCCCAGTCCCCCAGCCCGCAGCCCCCTAGCGCCCCCACTGCTGCTCCTGCCAGCACGGCCGGTGCCCGCGTTGTGCCGGGAGGGGGCAGGGGAGACAGCGCACACTGAGGAACAGCCGTGTCCAGGCGGTGGGTGACGTGGGCCATGGAGACCTCGCTGGGGTCCCAGGTTGGACCCAGGCCTGCCCTCACCCCCCAGGCTGCCCTACTGCGGCGGGTGCAGGTGCCCCTGAGGTGGATGGGTAGCACTGGCGGGAGACAGGGAGGGCATTGCCAGGACCCCAGCCCAGCTTGTCACACAGAAACCTGGGTCCAGCCCTTCTCAGAGGGCCCAGATCGGGGGCCAGGCAGGCCCTGAGGACCCAGCCCAGCATGGGGGGAGGGAGGGGCGCAGTGGCAGCTGCCTGCATGGGCTGGCAGCTCCCTGAGTCCTGGCCTGTGTGGTGGCCATTTGGGCCCAGCCCCTGACCCCCTCCCTTGCCACCCCCAGACCCCGGGGCCATTGTGGAGGCCCAGACCTCAGTGCCCTACGCCATCGTGGGCGGCATCCTGGCCCTGCTCGTCTTCACCGTTATCTGCGTCCTCATCGGCATGGTGTGGTGCTCCATCCGGCAGAAAGGTGCGGAGCAGGGCCTGGCACGCGGGAGGGCTGCCACAGGGCGGGGTGGGCAGAGGGAGGGTGAAATGGGGTGGGATGGGGGGGATCAGGGCTGGCCCTTTGTAAGGACGTAAGAATGACCAGGCTGGGTCAGACCAAGGGTCCTTCCAGCCCAGTGTCCTGCTTGCCAACAGTGACCAACGGCGGGTGCCCCAGCGGGAGTGACTAGAGCAGGGAATGCGCCAGTGATCCCTCCCCTGTTGCCCATTTCCAACCCGGACAAACCCAGGCCAGGGGCTCCCGCCCTGCCCAGCCCAGCCACCTCCATGGGTGTGTCTAGCTCCACTCTGAACTCTGTTGAAGTTCTGGGCCTCACGCCCTCCTCTGGCGAGAGGTGCCAGGCCTGACCTTGTGCTGCCTTTGGTTTGTGCTAAAGCTGCTTCCTTGGGTGACCCCCTAGTCCTCATGTTGTGGGAACAAGTAAATAACTTTTCCTTGTTCATGTTCCCCACACCAGGTGGGATTTTATAGCCCCCTGTCATATCCCCCACTTATCCATCTCTTTGAGACTTTTTGAGATGAGGCAACCACATCTGTATGCAGGATTCAAGATGTGGGCGTACCGTGGCTTTACAGAATCATTGAAACCCGGGGCTGGAAGGGACCTCAGGAGGTCATTGAGTCCAGCCCCCTGCCTAAAGCAGGATCAACCCCAACTAAATCATCTCAGCCAGGGTTTTGTCAAGCTAGGACGTAAATCTCTAAGGCTGGAGATTCCACTACCTCTCTAGGTAACACATTCCAGTGCTTCACCACCCTCCTAGTGAAGTAGTTTTTTTCTAATATCCAGCCTACTCCTCTCCTTCTGTAACTTCAGACCATTGCTCCTTGTTCTGCCATCGGACACCACTGAGAATAGTATCAGAGGGGTAGCCGTGTTAGTCTGGATCTGTAACAGCAACGAAGGGTCCTGTGGCACCTTATAGACTAACAGAAAAGTTTTGAGCATGAGCTTTAGCATGAGCATGAGCATGAGAATAGTTTCTCTTCGTCCTCGTTAGAGCTCCCCTTCAGAAAGTTGGAGACTGCTGTCAAATCGCTCCTCACCAGTCTCTTCTGCAAACTAAATGGGCTCAAATCCTTCAGCCTATCCTCATAGGTCGTATGCTCCAGCCCCTTAATCATTTTTGTTGCCCTCCGCTGAACCTGCTCCAGGACATTCACATCCTTTTGATACTGGGGGGCCTAAAACTGGGTGCAATACTCCAGATGTGCCCTCACCTGTGCTGCATAGAGGGGAACAACAGCTTCTCTAGATCTGCTTGAAATGCTCCTCCTAATGCACCCTAATATGCTGTTAGCCTTCTTGGCTACAAGGGCACACTGTTGGCTTATATCCAGCCTCTCATCCACCATAATCCCCAAGTCCTTTTCTGCTGTACTGCTACTTAGCCAGGCCCCAGCCTGTAACAATGCTTGGGATTCTTCCATCCCAAGTGCAGAACTCTGCACTTCTCCTTGGTGAACCTCATCAGATTTCTTTTGGGCCAATCCTCTAATTTCTCCAGGTCACTCTGGACCCTATCCCTACCCTCCTATGCATCTACCTGACTCCCTAGCTTAGTGTCATCTGCAAATTTGCTGAGGGTGCAATCCATCCCCGCATCCAGGTCATTAATAAAGATGTTGAACAGTACGATCCTTGGGGCACTCCACTTGAAACCAACTGCCAGCCTGACATTGAGCCATTGATCACTATCTGTTGGGTCTGACCATGTAACCAGCTCTCTATCCATCTTACAGTCCATGTATCCAGTCCATACTTCCTTAACTTATGGGCAAGAATGTTGTGGGATACCATATCAAAAGCTTTGCTGAAGTCAAGGTACATCACATCCACTGACTTCCCCATGTCCACAGAGCCAGTTACCTCATCAGAGAAGTTAATCAGATTGGTCAGGCGCGACTTGCCCTTGGTGAATCCATGCTGACTATTCTCGATCACTTTTCCCTCTTCCAAGTGCTCCAAAATGGTTTCCTTGAGGATCCGCTCCATGATTTTTTGTGGGGACTGAGGTAAGGCTGACCAGTCTATTGTGCCCTGGATTGTCCTTCTTTCCTTTTTTTAAACATGGGCGCTACATTTGCCTTTTTCCAAACATCCAGGACCTCTCCTGATCTGCACAAGTTTTCAAAGATAATGGCCAAAGGCTCTGCAATGACATCTGCCAATTCCCTCAGCACCCTTGGATGTACTAATGGATTTGTGTATGTCTAGCTTTTCTAAATAGCTCTTAACCTGTTCTTCCCACACTGAGGACTGCCCACCTCCCTCCCGTACTGCATTGCCTAGTGCTGTAGTCTGGGAGCTGACCTTGGCCGTGAAGACTAAGGCAAAAAAAAAAAATTGAAACAACAGCCTTGCCGTATCATCTGTCACCAGGTTACCTCTCTCATCCGGTAATGGCCCCACACTCTCTCTGATCACCCTCTTGTTGTTAACATGTCTGTAAAAACCCTTCTTGCTGCCCTTCACATTCATTGCCAGCTGCAGTTCCAATTGTGCTTTCGCTCTCATGATTACACCCCCCACCGGCATTCTCCAGCCATTTATTTATACTCCTCCTTAGTCATCTGGCCCCATTCCCACTTCTTATACACATCCTTTTTGAGTTTAAGCTCACCAAGGATTTCCCTTGTAAGCCAAGCTGGCTGCCTCCTATACTGGCTTTTCTTACTGTGCATTGGGATGGTTTGTTCCTCTGCCTTCAATAAGACTTCTTTAAAATACTGCCAGTTCTCCTGAACTCCTTTCCCCTTCATATTAGCTTCCCAGGGAACCTGCTCATCAGTTCTCTCTGCTCTTCTGCAATCAAGGGTCTGTATTTTACTGCTCACCCTTCTTCCTTTTGTCAGAATCCTGAAATCTACCATTTCCTGATCACTGCAGCCCAAGTTACCACCCGTTTCTATTTCTCCTGCTAGTTCTTCTCTGTTTGTGAACAGCAGCTCAAGTTGCGCACGGCCCCTGGTCGGTTCCTTCAGCACTTGTACCAAGAAGTTAACCCCAACATTCTCCAGAAACTTCCTGGATTGTCTGTGTGCTCCTGTGTTGGTCTCCCAACAAACGTCCGGCTGGTTAATGTCTCCCATGAGAACCAGGGCCTGTGATTTGGAAGCTTTACTTAGCTGTCTGCAGAAATCCTCATCTACCTCATCTCCCTGATCTGGCGTCTATAGCAGACACCAACTACAGCATCACCTCTGTTACTTCCGCCTCTAAGCTTAACCCAAAGACTCTCAACTGGCTTCTCTCCTTCCATAAACTCATCCCTCGTTAAATGAGTACTTTACTTACGAGTATTCACTAACACGAGCGACACCTATACCTACCTTTGTTCACAAGACGAGTGAACTCCCCCTGCTAATATGAGCCCAACCCACCACAGCCTGAATCTCTTGCCAGCCTCACAGACCCAACCTGCTGCAGCCTTAACCCTCCTGACCGTCCCATGGATTCAGCCTGCCACCAGGTTTTAACCCTCCCTTCCACTCATGGCTCCAAAATGCCCCCAGCCTTTAACCCTCCCCTAACCCAAAGTTCGCTCACCTTTCAAAAGCAGCACCACCTGCTGCCGCTCCTTCCCTGAGTTACGAGCACTTGGAATGAGTCGGAGACTTCTACATGTATTTTAGTGGGAATTTAGTGTCCCTCTTACAAGCTTTTGCCTATGAGCAGAAAGCTGGGAACCAGTTGTGCTCGTACAGTGGGGGATGAGTGTACTGGAGCTCTGAGCTATCACACTGCTTCCTCACACAGAGCACAACTCCTCCTCCTTTTCTCCCGTCTGTCCTTCCTAAACAGTTTATAACCTTCCATGACCGTGCTCAGGTTATGCAAATCATCCCACCAAGTCTCCAATATACCAACCACCTCATACTGCTTTGGCTGTGCCAGGGCCTCTCATTCTTCCTGTTTGTTTATTCAGAGGCAATAAGATATTTTATTTTCTACCTCTTTTTTTAACAATTCACAACATTGTTTGCTTTTTGGCTGCTGCAGCACATGGAGTGGCTGTATTCAGAGAACTACCCACAGGGCTCCAGGGGCTCTGTCTCAAGTGGTAATAGCTCATTTAGTCCCCATCACTCTGTGTGTAGAGTTGGGACTGTTTTTCCATGTGCATTACTTTGCATTTATCAACATTGAATTTCTCTGCCATTTTGTTGCCCAGTCACCTAGTTTTGTGAGATCCTTTTTCAGCTCTTCACAGTATGCTTTGCCAGCTCACTGTTTACCCCCTTCCCCAGATCATTTATAAACAGGTTGAATAGGACTGGTCCCAGTACAGACCCTTGGAGGTCACCACTTGTTATCTCTCTCCATTCTAAAAACTGGCCTTTTATTCCTACCCTTTGGTTCCTATTGGCTAACCAGTTATCAGTCCATACAAGGACCTTCCCTTTCGTCCCATGAGAGCTTCCTTTGCTTAAGAGCCTTTGAGGAGGGTCCCTGTCAAAGGCTTTGTGGAAACTTAAGTACACCATAGCTGCTGGATCCCCCTCAGAGAATTCAAGTAGATTGGTGAGGTGTGATTTCCCTTTACCAAAACCATTTTGACTTTCCCCCAGCAAATTATTTTCATCCTTGTGTCTGACAAGCCTGTTCTCCACTATAGTTTCATTCAGCTTTCCTGGTACTGACATTAGACTTACTGGTCTCTCTGTAATTGCTAGGATCACCTCTAGGGTGCTTTTTAATAACTGGTGTCACATTAGCTATCTTCTACTCTTTGGTTACCTCTATACTTAGTAAAAACTTCAAAATGGGCATGCTAATGGCCAAATTGAAGAATACGAATGAGGTGCTGAAATGTATATTCAGTGCCTCATTAGCATGGTTTGCTCGCCCATGGCTTGTCTACACGGGGGTTCTTTTTGAAAGGACCCACCAACATCAAAATCCCCTTATTCCTACGAGCTCATAGAAATAAGGGGATTTCAGCGTTGGTGGGGTCCTTTTGAAAAGGATCCCGGGGTAGACAAGCCACACAGGAGTGAACCAGGGCACTTTTGAAGTGCTGTGGCATGCTAATGAGGTACTGAATATGCATTTCAGCGCCTCATTAGTTTCTGACCCTCCTCTTTAGAGCTCCCCTTCAGGAAGTTGAAGGCTGCTATTAAATCGCCCCTCAGTCGTCTCTTCTGTAAACTGAACAAGCCCAAATCCCTCAGCCCCTCCTCATCGGTCTTGTGCTCCAGCCCTGATTATTTTTTTTTGCCCACTGCTGAACCTGCTCCAGCAAATCCACATCCTTTTTATACTGGGGGTCCAAAACTGGACACAATATTCCAGATGTGGCCTCACCAGTGCCGAATAGAGAGGAACACGCACTTCTCTAGATCTGCTCGAAATGCTCCTCCTAATGCACCCTAATATGCTGTTAGCTTTCTTGGCTACAAGGGCACACTGTTTACTCATATCCAGCCTTTCACCCACCATGACCCCTAGGTCCCTTTCCGTCGTACTTCATTTCGGGTAGTTACACAGAAGCTGGGCCTCGCTTACGGTGTCTCGGAAAGGTTCCCGAGCAGAGGGCTGGGATTTTGCTTGTGGAGCTGCCTGTGGATTGTTTAACTGACCCCCTCCAGCTGGGCAGCTCCCCTGTGCCACCCTGCAGGTGGGGCTGGGGACCAGTTCTGGGCCGTCGGAGCTGCATTCACTCCCCTCGCCCTCCCTGGCAGGCTCCTACTTGACGCACGAGGCCAGCGGTCTGGACGAGCACGGCGAGGCGCGGGAGGCCTTCCTCAACGGGGGGGACAGCCACAAGCGCAAGGAAGAGTTCTTCATCTGAGCCGCCGGGGGGGGGGCAGGAGGGCTGGGGGCAGAGCTGGGCGGGGGAGGGGGGATTTGGACAAACGGACGGACCTGTTGAACCACAGCTGAACCCGGGGGAAGGTGGGGTGGGTTTAATTTTGGAACCAAGGCCTTGGGGCCAGCCAGCTAGCCGGGGTTCAAGCCCCACCCTAGGCTGAAAGGCCCCACCTCCTCTACGAAGAGCTGCCCTTACGCAGTTAAACCACGCCCCCAGGCAGAGGCCCCACCCACCCTGAGCAAAACGCAGGGTGGTTTGTCCAGGTGGGGGCGGGGGGTTTAAGTAGGGGGCTCTGACCTCACTCCAATGCCATTGGGGTGGCCACACCCCTTTCATGGGCGGGGGCAGGGCCATGGGGGACTTTTGTCAACAGCCGAACTATCCTGGGTCTAGCAGCCCCCTGTGGGGTCTAGCCCTGACTTCATGGGGGGAGGGCAGGGGGGCCAGGACACCGGGTTCCCTCAGGGCTCCCGTATTCCTGCTGTGGGCCTTAAGAGCAGGTTGGACTCTTACTTTAAAGCCATGATTGTTGGGGGGTGTGGGGGTGTGTGTCTCTGTCCATCCGTGTCTGTCCGTCCTCGTCACGTAACGTCCTCACCAAGCGCAAGAGCCTGAGCCGGGGCTGCAGCATCTTCCCCCTCCTCCAGAGTTCGCCTGCCATGGGGCACCCGGGGGGCAAACCCAGGCCTCACCCTCCGGTCCTCCCCCATGCACCAACCACTTGGCTGCCCCCAGCTCTGGGGGTCCTGCTGGGGGCACCAGCCCCTCGCAATCAGTGCCATAGTGATCCCCACACCCACTGGAGCAGCTGGGCCCTGAAATTCCCCTGCTTTGAACTGGAAAGGAGCTTCGGGGGCAGGGGGCTCACGGCCTCTCTTCAGAGCCCCCCTGCCCCCAGCACTGCTTGAGGGGGTCCCCCAGAACCAGCCCCTGCCAGGCATCACATCCCCCCTCCTCTCTGATCCCCCAACCCTCATGCCCCTCCCCCCCCGGCCCCTCTCCTGCGGCAGAGCCCAGCCCCGTCGCCGGCTCCAGGTTATTTTTTAGGTGTGTGTCGCCGAAGGGGAAAGAGTGGGAGATATAATAATTAATATATAACTGGGGTGGGGGAGGGGGCGCAGTGGGGGGCCAGGCCCCCCCGGGACTGTTCCTCCGCCCCCACCGCATCCTGAACGTTAATATATATGTAAATATCTGTCCGCCTTTTAACCGCCTTTGATACTTCAATAAACTCCCCGATTAATTCTTTTAACCCCAGGGGGGAAGCGGCCTGCTTTGTGGGACCCGGTGGGGGTGGGGGGCTGTCCTGCCCTTCAGAAAGGGTGGGTCAGAAATTCACCGGGGGGGGGTGAGAAGTGAGGGGTGACCAGGACCCCTAGAAACCCTGGGACTTGCAGGGGGTGAGGGACAACCCCAGGCTGCAGCCGACAAATGCCTTGTGTCCCACTCTTGAGCTGGGGCTGTCTGGCCCAGCCTCTGCCCTGCTTCCTGCTGCAGCCTCTTGAGCCCTGCCAAGGGACTGCATTGGCTCTGCCCCCCACCACGTCGCTAACTGAGCCCTGGTACTGATGGGCCCTCAGAGAGCAGCCGCAGGAGCCGGCTGGGGGTTGGTGCTTGTGGCCAGGGGGCTGGTAAAAGGAGCACACCCCCCAACTGGGACACAGAGGGCCAGGCAGTTAGAGGGAGGGGTCTGGAAGCCAGGACTCTTGGGTTATCTCCCCAGTTCTGGGGGCACATGGAGCTCAGGGGCAAGGACCACTTCAGGGGCTGCCCCCCAAGCCCTGCCCGGCCCAGCCCAGCCCCATGAGGCGTATGGGGGGGCGGGTATTCAAGCATTGGTTCCACCCCATCTGACTCCTATTTAGTTTTAAAGTGTCATTTTAATCACATTTAACTGGGGGGGGGGCATGGTGTGACTGTACAGACCCCTCCCACCACCTGACTGAAAGCTCCAGCCCCCCCGAACTACAATCCCCACATTTAAAGCAATAGCACCCTAAGAAATCAAGGATCCCCCCACCCCAAAAAAAAATACCACACTCCACATGCACCTGCTGGGAAATCAAAGGGTTAACATCTCGGCAGGCAGAGTGTGCAGGAGAGAGCAGAGTGCATCACTGGGGGCTGTCGGGGGGGCCCCAGGCATCCCCAGTCAGCTCCCCCACCAATTACCATCCCCAATTAAAAAATTAAAGCAAATACAATCAGCTTAGAGGTGGGTGAGGGCCCTGTGGCTATATCTCAGAATGAGGGCTGGGAGCCAGGACTCCTGGGTTCTCTCCTGGGCTCTGGGAGTGGTTAGAGCAGGGGCTGGGAGCCAGGACTCTGGAGATGGTAGTGGGGGTGTCTCTGTTTTTCTGACCCCCACAGAAGTGCATTTGCGGGTGGAGGAGTTTTTCATTATGAGGGAGTGCATGAACCTGCCCCCATTACAAACGTGGGGGCTGCCTCCAACCCCATATGCTGCTGTCCCTAAATCCAAGCGCTCAACCCCGCCCCCAAAGTCAGAGCCCCCCAAACAGATCCTGGGGGTTGGTGTCTCAAAATGCAAAAGGACTTGGCGTGGTCAAACAACTCCAGCTCCCCACCCCAAGCAGAGGGGAACCAGCCCTCCAAGATCCACCCCAGCCCCCCCAATAATGATTCCAGCTTCCCCTATCCACAGGCTTCCCCACACAGACTGGCTCTATCTGCAGCAAGCATAGAAACTGCACCCCCGAAAACAGCTGATTATCCCCCCCCCACTGATTTCAGAAGCGGCTGAATTTCCTCTGCGGGGCACGGAGGCTCTGCCTGGAGGTGGAGAAGAAAGAGTTCAATGGGGGTGAGAAATCAGGGTCCCTGGAGCTGCTAAGGAATTGGGGACAGGGCTGCAGCCCCAAAGGATTGTGGGAGGAGTGTGTCCCCTCCCACACTACCCACCTGTGCTGGGGGGCAGGCCCCATCTCAGAGCACCAGGGGCTGCTTGTCCCCCACAACAGAGGGCAACGACTCCAGGCTGCCTTTGTAGATTGGGGTGCGCTGGCTGGGCTCCTCCCTGAAATGGGGGGTTGGGGGAAGAACACAGACTGGTGAGTGGTACCCCCAACCAGCCCCCCTCAGGTGGGGGACAGATCCGGTGGGGACTGGCCACTGGGGGACGGGGGGAACCTGATCCCCCACGTTTGCCACAAGCTGTCAATCCAACAGGGGCAGCAGCTGGGGCCCAAACTGACAGGAGATTTTTGGGGCTCAGCAAAGGTGAGCAAGGGGAAAGGCCCCCTGTCCCACCCCCCAAGTCTTTGCTATAGGGCTGGATCAGACCTGGTGCCCCCTGGAGGGCAGGCCCCAAACTCAGCCCCCTGGGCCACATCAGGCCCGTCCCAGGGCCACACCTAGCCTGGATCAGGCCTGTGCCAGCCCCACCCCCAGCCCTGGGCCACATCAGGCCCTGCCCCCACACTCACTGGGCCGGCGTCTTGGCGCTGTTGTGGCGCCGGAGGAGGAAGAGGCCGAGCCCCAGGACCAGCAACAGGAGCAGCAGGGCCGGCAGCCCCACGGCCAGCAGCAGCAGGGGGGTGCTCAGCCCCAGCTCTGGCTCTGCAGGTAGAAAGAGGGGTCAGCCAGCAGAGGGGAAATGGGGGGGGGGCGGGTATGGCATGGGGGCAATGGGGGAGGGGGACACAGTGTGGGGCGGGGGACTCACCCAGCCAGGTGCTCCTCTGCACTCCCTCCACGTGCAGCCGCACGGCCCGGCGCTGCGCCAGCTGGGGCAGGTGGAGGAGCTGCGCCCGGCACTCGTAGGTCCCGGCCTGCTCCGGGCGCACCTGGCGCAGGCTCAGCGTACTCCCGACCACCACCCAGTCCTCTCCCTGCAACCAGAGCTGGTACTGGGGGGAAGGGACCCCACTGACCCTGCCCACGGCCCCCCACTGGGCACCCCCTGCCCCACAGTGCCCCCTGCTGAGCAACCCCCTCCCAATGACCCCCTCACTGAGCACCCCCTGCCCCACAGCGCCCCCTGCTGAGCAACCCCCTCCCAACGACCCCCTCACTGAGCACCCCCTGCCCCACAGCGCCCCCTGCTGAGCAACCCCCTCCCAACGACCCCCTCACTGAGCACCCCCTGCCCCACAGCGCCCCCTGCTGAGCAACCCCTCCCAACGACCCCCTCGCTGAGCCCTGTCCCACAGCGCCCCCTGCTGAGCAACCCCTCCCAACGACCCCCTCGCTGAGCCCTGTCCCACAGCGCCCCCTGCTGAGCAACCCCTCCCAACGACCCCCCTTGCTGAGCACCCTCTGTCCCACAGCGCCCCCTGCTGAGCAACCCCCTCCCAACAACCCCCTTGCTGAGCACCCCCTGCCCCACAGCGCCCCCGCTGACCAACCCCTCCCAACAACCCCCTCGCTGAGCCCTGACCCACAGCGCCCCCGCTGAGCAACCCCCTCCCAACGACCCCCTTGCTGAGCACCCCCCTGCCCCACAGCGCCCCCTGCTGAGCAACCACCCACTCTGAGTGAGCTGCCCCACCCAACGACCCCCTCACGGAGCCCTGCCCCACAGCACCCCCTGCTGCATCCACAGTGTAACTCCCATGCTCACCCTTGCTATCGGACTGAATCGCCCCCTGCCCCATTCCAGCCCCCTTTCCCGCGGCTCCAGCCCAGCCCTCACCTGGCGGCTCCACTCATACTCGGGGGGCTGGGAGGCATCCGCCGAGCACTGCAGCTCCAGGTCCTCGCCCTCCAGCACGGCCACCGAGTCACCCACAGTCCCGCACCAGCTGTGGGCCTGGCTCAGGAAGATGCTGTGCAGATCTGGGGACACAAATCGCTTGAGGCCGTCTCCACTGCGCCCCAAAATCCGCTCCCCACCCCCAACAGGTTGCTGGAGAGCAAACCAGCCCTTGATGGGTAAACATTGGGCTGTCCCCCGCACCCCACTTCTAGTTGTTGGGGACCCCACTGAGCTGCTGCCTTCACATCCAGCAACACACCCTCCCAGCCACACTGACCACACCCCCACCTGCCCCACAGATGCCCACCTCCCTGCTGGGCCATTTAGCTCCCAAAAGTGGGGGGATGGGGGCAAATGGGGGCATTAAGTTCAGCTATGGTTGGGGTGACCCCCATCTCCGCAACAGCCACAGAAGCCAGCACAGAGATTCATTCATGTAACGAGGGCTCAGTTCTCAGCAACAGCGCATGGTTCTGCACCCCTCAATCAGGGTTTGGGGCCCCCCAGCCAGTGGGCGCCACCTACACTCCATGTGCAGGATGAACTCGGACGAGGTGGAGTCGTTAGCGGTGCTGTTGGTGGCTACGCAGCGGTAGGCCCCAGCATGCCACGACTGCAGGGCCCCCAGGCCCAGCAGGAGGCGCCCGTCCGGCCGCATCACCGTCACCCTGTAGAACCAGCAGCGCAGCTGGTCGGGCTTGTCCAGGGACACCCAGGTGTGCAGCCACTGTGGAGAGACCCCCGGAGTCACTGCTAACCCCAACAGGCAGCCCCCCCCAGCACGGACCCCCAGCCGGACCCACAGCGCCCCCTGCTGTCCTCTGCCTGCCCCACAATACTCCCGCTGACCTCTGCCTGCTGCCTGCTCCATAGCGCCCCCGCCTGGTGTCTTCCTGCCCCACAGCGCCCCCTGCAGACCTGTCTGCTGCCTGCTCCAGAGAGCTCCCTGGTGGCCTCTGCGTGCCCCACAGGGCCCCCTGCTTAACCCCTCCCTGGCCGCAGCAGCAGAGCGCCACTCCATGTAGGGCGTGGCTTAGGCTCCTCTTCGGCTGGAGGGGGGCGGGGCTGCCCTAGGGGTTCCGCGGGGGTGTTCCACCGAGGGAGGCTGTGCCGCGGGGACCGTGCTGCGGGGGGGACTCCGGGAAGGGGGGCAGCGCTGGGGGTTCCGCGGGGAGGGGGCCGCGCTGCGGGGGGGTTCCGGGAGGGGGGGCTGTGCTGGGGGTTCCGCGGGGGTGAGGCTGTGCTGGGATTCCGGGCGGGGGGCTGTGCTGCGGGGTTCCGCGGGGGGGCCGTGCTGCAGGGGGTGTTCCGCGGGGGGAGGGTCCGGGAGGTGGGGGCTGTGCTGGGATTCCGGGAGGGGGTATGTGCTGGGGGCTCCGCGGGGGGCCCGTGCTGCAGGGGGTGTTCCGCGGGGGGGGGCCCGGGGGGGCTGTGCTGGGGTTCCGGGGGGGGGGCCGCGCTGCGGGGGGGGGGGGTCCGCGGGGGGATCCTGACCCGGCTGTATTTCTGGAAGGTGAACTGGCTCATGTCGGTTGCCCCCTCGCTCAGACACTCCAGAGTCACATTGCTGCCCTCCAGGATCGGGCCCTCCTGGTCGATCAGGCGGACGGTGGGGGTCTCTGGAACGGTCCATAGGGCACAGAGTGAGCCCCGGGCCAGCCCGTCCCGCCGTGGGGCCGGAGAGAGATCCAGCACCCCCCAGAGGGGACCGGTCTCTGCCCCATATCCCTGGCCCCTGCGCCAGCCCGTCCGCCCCCACCCCACTGCCCCCAGCCGCGCTGGTGGCGAAAGGTGGGTGCAAGGGTCCCGGGAGCGCGGAGGGCCTTGACCCAGACTCCCAGGGAGGGCGGAAGGGATCGGGGTGCGAGGGGGCAGGCCCACCCCCCAGGTGCGTGTGTGGGAGGAGCCGGGGGGGTGCCCAGCCCCCCAGGTGTGGGGAGAAGGGGGCAGGGGCAGGCCCACCCCCCAGGTGCGTGTGTGGGAGGAGCCGGGGGGGTGCCCAGCCCCCCCAGGTGTGGGGAGAAGGGGGCGGGGACAGGCCCACCCCCAGGTGTGTGTGTGGGAAGACCCGGTGGGAGGAGGACGGGAACGCGGGGGGGTCGGGCCTCCCCCACTCACCCGCGTGAGCCCGGCGCAGGGCCAGGGCCAGCAGCAGCGGCAGGAGCAGCGGCCGGGGGCCGGGTAGCGCCATGGCAGATTGCGGCCGCGGGACCAGGAAGCCGAGAGTCGCCCGGTCCCGCCCGCCTGGGAAAGCACCGGCCCCCCCGCGCCGTCCCCAGCCCCGCCCTCCCAGAGCAAAGGCCACAAGCGGCTGGTGACGGCTCCGCACCCCCGGCACGGGGCGGGGGCGGGGCATCGGGGGGGGGTAGGGGGCGACGTGCCGTGTTAGGGGCTTTGTTACACGGCCCCGGGCCCGATCCGCCCCACTCGGTGCGGACTCCGGAACCCCGCGGCCCCGCTGATTGGCTGGGCGGCTGTTCCGCAGGGAAACAATGTAGCAATGGGCGGTCATTTGACCCCCTCAACGTCACGGGGGGGTCCCCGAAACTCTACGGAGGAAACCGAGGGGAGGCACTGGGAGCCAGGAGTCCTGGGTTCTCTCCCTGGCGCCGGGAGGGCAGTGGGGACTGGTGGTTAGAGCAGGGGGGGCTGGGAGCCAGGACTCCTGGGTTCTCTCCTGGCTCTGGGTGGCAAATGGAGCCAGGGGTTTGGAGTGGGGCTCTATGAATAGGTTGGGGATTCTCTTCATAGCCTGGCCAACTGCCCCATTTCTGTTAAACATCCCCTGTGGGCTGCCTGTCAGTGCTGGCCAAGGGGACCCAGTATAACTAGCCCTGCACCCCACCCCAGAGGCAGCTGCATCCCTGCTTGGGCTCTGGAGGTCAGGAAAGGGGTGTGGGAACATTTATCCCTATTATGAAGCCAAATGTCCGGACACCTGGTCTGTGAAGCTTTCCTCCTGTGTCCTCGGCAGAGCACATTTCCTTGTTGTAGGCCAATGGGGAGTGAAAAGCTGATCTGTGCAGCCGTCAGACATGTCCTTGGGCTGGTGCCAGGCGTCACTACGCCACCCTCGGCAGGGACGTGCCTCTGGGGGGAGATAGACCCAGCTGGAATCTGAGGGGTACTGGGAGGGGCCCCCTTTTGACCAGTCCTTCACTAACCCACTTATCCCAACAGCTGTGAGAGAACCCAGGAATCCTGGCTCCCAGCTCTACCCCCTGGTCTATCCCCAGGCCCCACTCCCTTCCCAGGGCTGGGTGAGAGCCCAGGAGTCCTGGCTCCCAGCTCAAACACCCCGCCCCGGCTCTATCCCACTGTTGCCACAGTGTGGAGGAATAAGAGACGATCTTCCCTCTCACGTTCCCAGCCATGTGCAGAACAGTTTTTCACATGTGCACCGCGACCTGTGCAAATGTGACTGCTGTCAGGTGGGCGGTGGGGGATGACTGGCTGGATACCGGTTCCCAGAGAAGTGTTCAGTGGTTCGCAGTCCTGCTGGAAGAGCAGAACAAGTGGGTTCCGCAGGGCCAGGTGTGGGACCAGTTCTGTCCAATATTTTCATCAACGATTTAGACCCTGGCATAGAGAGTGCACTTGTAATGTCTGTGGAGGACACCAGAAGGGAGCCGGTGCAAGTGCTTTGGAGGCAGGGTCAGAATTCAAAATAATCTGGACAAACTGGAGAAATGGTCTGAGGATAATAGAAAAGTTCATTAAGGGCAAATGCAAAGAACTGCATGGAGAGAGGAACAATCATTTTCCCACAGATCAAATGGGAAGTGACCTGGGGATCACAGTGAACCACAAACTGAATATGAGTCAACAGTGTGATGCTTTTGCAAAAAAAGAAAAAATGCAAACGTGATCGGGGGATGCATCAACAGGGCTGCGTCTACACGTGCACGCTACTTCGAAGTAGCGGCAGTAACTTCGAAATAGCGCCCGTCACGTCTACACGTGTTGGGCGCTATTTCGAAGTTGAAATCGACGTTAGGCGGCGAGACGTCGAAGTCGCTAACCCCATGAGCGGATGGGAATAGCGCCCTACTTCGACGTTCAACATCGAAGTAGGGACGTGTAGACGATCCGCGTCCCGCAACATCGAAATAGCGGGGTCCTCCATGGCGGCCATCAGCTGGGGGGTTGAGAGATACTCTCTCTCCAGCCCTTGCGGGGCTCTGTGGTCACCGTGGGCAGCAGCCCTTAGCCCAGGGCTTCTGGCTGCTGCTGCTGCAGCTGGGGGTCCGTGCTGCATATACAGGGTCTGCAACTAGTTGTTGGCTCTGTGTATCTTGCACTGTTTAATGAAAGTGTGTCTGGGAGGGGCCCTTTAAGGGAGCGGCTTGTTGTTGAGTCCGCCCCGTGACCCTGTCTGCAGCTGTGCCTGGCTCCCTTATTTCGATGTGTGCTACTTTGCCGTGTAGACGTTCCCTCGTTGTGCCTATTTCGATGTTGGGCTGAGCAACGTCGAAGTTGAACATCGACGTTGCCAGCCCTGGAGGACGTGTAGACGTTATTCATCGAAATAGCCTATTTCGATGTCGCAACATCGAAATAAGCTATTTCGAAGTTGGGTGCACGTGTAGACATAGCCCAGGAGTGTTGTGAACAAGACACGGGAAATCATTCTGCTCCACTCCACGCTGATCAGGCCCCAACTGGAGTGTTGTGTCCAGCTCTGGGCCCCACATTACAAGAAAAATGTGGAGAAATTGGAGAAAGTCCAGCAAAGAGCCACAAGAATGAAGAAAGGTCGAGAGAACACGAGCGAGGAGGAAAGGCTGAAAGAACTGGGCTTGTTTAGTTTAGAAAAGAGAAGTGACTGAGAGGGGACATGATAGAGGTTTTCAAGCACCTAAAAGAGGGTTACAAGGAGGAGGGAGAAAAATTGTTCTCCTTGGCCTCTGAGGACAGGACAAGGAGCAATGGGAGGTTCAGGTTGGACATTAGGAGAGACTTCCGAACTGTCAGGGTGGTGAAACACTGGAATAAGTTGCCTGGGGAGGCTGTGGAATCTCCACTACAGGAGATATTTAAGGGCTGGTTAGACAGACACCTCTCCCGGAAGGTCTAGATGGTGCTTGGTCCTGCCAGGAAGGACTGGGCTCGATGACCTCTCGAGGGCCCTTCCCATTCTCGTGTTCTATGGATGTGCATCACCAGGAGAAGCCCAGCCCCGGCTGTGGGTGCTGTGCTAACCCGCTGGGCGACACTGGAGTCTCTTCCGAGTGGTTGCCAATGTGCCCAGCTTACAGGGAACGCTGGTCACAGGCCCCCGCCCCCCAGACAGCTGGGGCTCTGGGCCAGCCTCACAGGAGCCAGGGGCAGTCATAGAGCCCATCATGGGGCAAGGGGGCCCGAGCCAGGCCTGGATCCTGTCCTGTATCCCCAGACAGCGTGGAGCAGCTGCCGTACGAAGGATTCATAAGACTGCTCAGCTTGGGAAAGAGGCAACAAAGGGGGATGTGCTGGGGGCTGGCGTGCAGACTGCAGATAAGGAAGTGTTTTTTACGCCACCTCCTTACCTAAGAACTGGGGGCGCCAAAGGAAATGAATGCGCAGCAACTTTGCAAGAAAGCACTGGCTGTGTTTCATCACAGAGCACACGCTCGGCTGCGGAAGCCCCTCCTCCTCCTCGCCAGAGGATGTGCTGAAGGCCCAGCCCATAGCAGGGGTCAGAAAAAAGCCAGATAAATTCTTGGAGGTTGGGTCCCTTGACAGCTGTTAACCTGGAGGGGCCGGAATGGGGTCCCAGCCTCTGTTTGTTGGGGCTGGAAACGGCTGATGGGAGGGATCATGGGATGAATTCCTGTTGTGTTCACTCCCCCTGGGGCACCCGCCGTTGGCCTCTCTCAGCAGCCAGGACACCAGGCTGGAGGGACCGTTGTTCTGACCCAGGCTGGCCAGTCTTATGACCTCTGGTTCTTGTGCTATGGGAAGATGTAAGTAACACGGCCGTGTGCAGTTCTGCACACCAGCCGTGATTCCAAGGACCTCAGCCACCTCACTCTGTCACCATCTGTGGTCCAGGCCGAGCAGCCTCTGTTCTCCAGGTTCTCCTAGCGTGCGAGCTGCTCCGCCTCCTCCTCTTTTTGTTGCCTTTCACATACTTCTCCCTGTTCTAATTGCTCTTGTCTAACAACTTCTGGTTGCCCTGAATCTGCGGAGGAAAAAAACCCTCCTCTTGGCACAGAAGATCCCTCCTGGCTCTCCCGATGTCTGTTAGCAAATAGGGCGTTTCCTGGGCTGCAGGCCAGAGGATACCAGCTGCAATGGGTAATGCGACATGAGCAGGGTGAGAGATTCATGGGCACAGAGGCTGTGGGAGGGGCAGGCGTGGGGACGTCTGCAGGGGCTGCAGTTTGTTTATACTTCCTCTCCGGGAACAGGTCCCTGTGTAAATCCTCTGTGCATGAACAAGGTGACACCTGCCTTATTTTATCTCCTATCCCAGCCAGTCCCCGGAAGCTCTTCAATTTGGATGAACTACTGGGCCCAGTGGGTCAACGATGTCGAATCTATCCCCATTGAGCCTCCTGAGTGGAGCTTATCTAATAAGCGAAGCACGGACTGTTATCACAGAAGCGTCCTACAAGCACATGAGACGCGGGGTTCAGCCGAACCAAAATGAGGGTGTAGCACACAGGGCCTGGCCAGGCTCCCAGCAAGCCTGCCGTCATGGTGCATGCTGCCTGTGTTAGCCTGATGGACTGCTCGCTCCATGGGAACACTTGCTGGGTGGCTGGAGTTTATCACTCTTGGCCCTGGGGATGCCTTTGAAAGATCTGACCCTAGACTGGAGCAATATCTCTGCATTAAGCTTCTGCACAGAACAGTGTGTCACTTTCCTATCACTTTGTATGAAGTCTTTTTGTACAGAAACTTTGCATAAAGCCTTGATAGCTCAGCAGTTAGCGTGCTGGCCTGGTAACCATAGGGCTGTGAACTCAGCCGTTCAGGGGGCCATCTAGGGAGCTGGGGGAAATAGATTAAAAAAAATCTGCCAGTGATGCTGAGAGGCCCTTCTGTGAGGGCAGGGGACTGGACAGGATGATCTGTGGAGGTCCTGTCCAGCTCTGTGAGATAGGTAGAGCTCCAGAGGGGATACCTCCCAGGTACTGTGCTCCTGTAGGGACAGTGGTCCCAGGTGGCCTGTCCAGGTAACACACAAACAATTCCCTAATGCAGCCACAGTGACACTGGCTGGCCACTGGGTCAGGAGTGGGAGCTCAGTGGTTTCACCAATGGCCTTCTAAACCCAGGGGGGGTGAGCTCAATCTCTGAGGGGACCATTTAGGGCAAATACACTTTAAAAAAAACTTGTCAGGGATTGTGATAGACTCTGCTGTGAGGGCAGGGACTGGAGGTGCTGACCTCTGATGGCCCCTTCTGGCTCTATGAGAGAGGTATGTCTCTATGTCATTGGGGAGGGATAGCTCAGTGGTTTGAGCAGCAGCCTGCTAAACCCAGGGTTGTGAGCTCAACCCTTGAGGGACCCATTTAGGGATGTGGGGCAAATAGATTTAAAAAAAATAAAGTGGTGCTGTGCTTTGTCCTGCCAAGAGGTCAGGGATGGGACTCAATGACCTCCCAAGGTCCCTTCCAGCCCTATGAGACGTGTATCTCAAAAAAAAGTAACACAAAGCATTTCCTCCTTGAGCGAGCGGGACAGCTGGACCCCAGTGGGTGCCATGACACAGCCTGTCCCTCTGCAGTACTAGGGATGCTGGGTGGCCACTCCAGGTAATCCACAAGCAGTTCCCTGGTGCAGCCGCAGTGACTCTGGGCGTTGCACGTTGTGTTTCTCTCTCAGGGGAAGGGTGACCCCAGGTGAGCGGTGCATGGAAGGTGCAGAACATTTCCATCCCGGAGCCAGAGGGACTCGGGCTGGGCACGCAGCTAACGCCCAAAGCAGCAGGGGCCAGGTGGTGCCTGCTCAGATCCTTGGCTCCAGGGAGCAGCAGACACACCAGCTGGCCAGGGGGAGGAATGCCCCATGTCTGTCACTGGTGAAGCAATGTGATCACCTCCTCCAGAGTCAGGCCAAGTGTCTGCTCCCTGGTGCAGCCGTGCCACCCTGTGGCCACGTACAGACTCTTTCGGTTGGAAGAGCCATGACTCCCCAGCCCAGCATGCGGCTGGCCTAGAGGGACTGTAACAGCCTGTGGCTCACAGAGGGCAGCATTAGTCCCTTCTTCATGGAGGTGCAAGCTGAGGTGGCACCGATGGAAAACTGTGGCAGCTGCATCTCCACAGACGCCTCACGAGCCCCCCCAGCTCTGCCTTGGGCGTGGCCGGCCGGCTCTGCCCTTCCCCAGCTCCCAGTTGGGCAGGACAGTGTCATGACGTGGCTGGCCACAACTGCCCCCCACGCTGTCCTTGTGGCCCTGGGACAGCAGCAGCTGCCCCATTCCCTGTGAGCCTTCAGCTGCTTGCAGAATAGAAGAGCCACCCAGCTGGTGGGCTGGGGTCAGCAGAGCCCTTTGGGTGGCCACAGAGGTTAGGACCCAGGAGCCCTAGCCCCAGGCTGGGGTGCTGTGCAGAGCCCTTGCCCCTCCACAGCCCCTGAGTGGTGCCACCGGGGGAGTGCAGACCAAGGCTGAGGATGGCTCTCAGGGCCCCTGCCCAGAGAGGGCGAGAGCTGCTGACCAGGGAAGTCACCTAGTGACGCAGGGGCACGACACTGAGAACCGAGCACCACTTCGAGAACAACAAGCAGTCTTGGGGCATCTTATAGACTAACAGATATTTTGGAGCATGAGCTTTCGTGGGCAAAGACCCACTCAGTACCCAGTGCTGTACTGAGATTTCACTGGGCCCATCTGCTTACCTAGCCGGGGTTTCCCCCCCCCCGGTTTATTACCTGGGGTGCTTTGGCCTGCGGGAGCAGACCATGGGCAGAGGTTGAACCTAGGGCTGGGGGAGATGACCCCCCCACAGCCCCACTCCTGCTAACCCAGGTTCTGCCCCTTCTGCCCGAGGCTGTTGGAGTCAAGCTGCCCTCCCAATGTAGCCAGCGGCCATGGCCCTGGGAGCACGCCATAGGGCTGCCAGGTGTCCGGTATCGAACTGGACGGTCCGGTATTTGGGCGCTCTGACCGGTTAAAAAAAAAATCAAAGAATTCTGGACAGGGAACTGACCGCTGTTGGACAGTTATAGCAACCCTGGGCTTTAACGCGAGTTTCACACAATGGGACGCTGCGGGGCCGTCAGCCTTCTAGCACCCTGCAGCTGCAGGCAGCTCAGTGGGCAGAAACCCGCTTCCCCTGCTGCTCAGACCGGCGCTGCTTGACAGCTGCACTGAGTCACCCCTGTTACACCCCCTGCCAGCTCAATGCCCCAGCTCCCCCCTCCGTGCACCCCAGCTCACATCCCCTAGTGGCGGGCTCCAGCCGTATGCCTGGAGCTCCCATCCAACCCCCATGGACCTGGCTCCAACCCCCCCGTGCCCCAAACGCCCCCGCATGCCTGGGCCCCAGCCCCTGCATGTCGCAGCTCCAGCCCCCATGGACACGTACCCAACCCCCCCAACCCTGATGTGGCCACAGCTCACCCCCCCACCCACACATCTGGCTTAGCACGTGGGGGCTCCAAACCACCGGCTCAAGCACTCTGCCCCATTTAACCCCTCCGCCGCCCAGCTCAACCCCCTCCACAACTCCAGATCATGCCCCCCATGCAAGGCACCAGCTTCCACCCACACACAGGGGCTCCAGCAACCAGCTTTTGGCATGCTGAATGGGGCTCTGACCCCTCCCCCACTCAACCACCCTGCCCCAGTGCACCCTCCATTCAACCCCCCCACCCCGCCCAAAAGCTATAGGCCCTGGCAGTGACATTCTTTGGCGAAGTGATTGTCCAGTCTGTCTGATACACACAGCAGAGGGGCATTGCTGGCACATGATGGCTTATAACACGTTGGTTGAGGTACAGGAGAATGATCCCCTAATGCTGTAATTAACGTGGTTCGGTCCAGCAATGGTGTCTCCAGAATAAATATGTGGACAAAGTTGTCAGCAGCGTTTGTTGCAAGGAAAAGTTCCAGGCTGAGTATCGCTGTGGTGTGGCCTGGGGTAGCTGGTGAGAATTTCCTGAGGGTAGGTGTTGTCTGTAGGACAGAACAGACCTCTGCCCCTGTGAGTGAGTGTGTGTGTGAGAGAGAGCGAGAGAGGGGGTCAGGCTGGATGTGCGTGTGACAGGCAGAGCAGCTCACACTGGCTGGAGATGACCCCCCCCTTCCCCCGGGGCTGTAACCTAAGCTGGCAGGTAACATCTCTGTCCTGAACACAGAGGGGGAGAGCCTGGCTGGTTTGAATGGGCAGCAGCAGCTGGGAGCTGTGGGCAGAGCTGGAAGGCAGTTAGCCTGCGCTGTGGGGGGCTACACCCCAGAGGGGCTCCCCTCGGGCTCCTCTCCCCAGGACGGGTTGGAATGACTGTCTCTGCTGGCTGCACTGACGCTTCTGTGCTGAGCTGGGTTCTGTCGCCTGATAAACTTCCTGTTCTACCTGCTGAGTGAGAGTCACTCCTGCCTGCAGTCGGGGTGCAGAGCTTGGGGACCCAGAACCCCATTACACACCCAGAGCCCCTCGGAGTGCAGCATCATGTCCCAGTGGAGGTTGTAGGTTGTGGATAATGCGCTGGAGGGGCTTGAGCTGGGTCTCGCGGTGATGACAAGTGGTGTTCTGGTACTGACCTTCTTGGGCCTGGCTAGAAGTAGCTGGTTTCCGGGTATTCGTCCATTAGGGAATTGTAGGGCAGTAACAGAGAGGTGGCCGTGTTAGTCTGTATTCTAATAAAACAAAACAGCCGTCGTGTAGCACTTTAATGAAATGATTGATTAAGTGGGATATGAAGAAGTGGGTCTTTGCCATGAAAGTTCATCACCCAATAAATTGTTTGTAGCACTTCAAAGACTAACAAAATCATTTATTAGGCGATGAGCTTTCATGGGACAGACCCACGACTTCAGCTCACAGCCATGGTGTGGTGTGGCTGTGAGCTGAAGTGGTGGGTCTGTCCCACGAAAGCTCATCGCCGAATAAATGATTTTGTTAGTCTCTAAAGTGCTACGTGGCGGCTCTTGCGTTTGGATAGTGTACAGCCTGGCACGGCTCTTTCTCTCTCTCTCACAATTCAGGACATTATTTGTTGCTCTGTTAGTCTGCTGGTTTGTTTCCTTAGGGAAGTGTCCAGGAATTCCCTGGAGCGGCCGCCTGAGGTCAGTGTGGCTGCAGGGGATGCCACGCACAGCACGCCAGGGAGCCACCCAGCATCACTGTTGCTCCAGTAGTGATTTGTTCATCCGCTTCCCCCTGGGGCCACCTGCGCGGGCGCTGGCCGATGGGGCGTGTGCCGCATGGACAAGATGCTGGAGAGCGACGGCACGGCCAGCCCTGAGGTGATGGAGCGGAAGGGCATCTCCATCGCCAAGGCGGGCGTGCTGGCTACGCTCAACGCCCGTCGTGCCATCCCCGCTGCGGGCACTACAACCCCTGCGAGCGCCTGGAGTAGAAGGTGCAGCTGCCGGTCGCCCTGCTGTCCTGCTGAGCCCTGCTCTGGCCCCACATGGCCGCCCATGGGGAGGTGCGTGAGGAGGCCTGGGCCAGTGAGGACACGACCTACCCACCGGCCCGCACCCTGCCGGGCGTCCTGCACCTGGCCAGCGCCCGCCCGGCTGGGGGCACAGCCCGAGGCCACCAGCTCTGCTCACAGCTCCGCCCAGCAAAGAGCTCCAGTGCCCAGGCACACTGCAGCGGGGGGAGGGGGGGCGTGCGGCTCTGGGGGGCCTGGCATTGGCCAGGCTGAGGCCTCGGGCAGGGGTGCGCCAGGAGGGGCTCGGGGCCAGGAGCAGCTTGGAGCAGACATGGGGGGGTTGGCGTGGGGGTGGTCCAGAGCAGGAAGTGCTCTGCCCGTCCCCTGCTTGCCCCAGAGGCTGCCCAGGGCTGTGTGCGCAGGTGGCGTGCGCGGCTGTCTGCAGACCCCCCACCCCGGTGGGGGCACCTGGCCCTGGCAGCCCAGAGGCTCTTGCATGGCTCATGTCCGCCAGGGCCGTCGGGGTGCAGCCCCACTGAGCTGAGCAGGGGGTCGGCCGGGCCAGGAGCTGGCAGTGGCTGAGATGCTGCCCACGTCTGTCTGTCAGGGCAGGCGCTGGCTGGTGGGGTGCTGCTGGCTCGGGGGCCCAGCCGGGGCCCACCCTCACCCCCACCAGGCTCAGCTGTGGCTGCTGGATGTGGTGGAGAAGGGGGATGTGGACGAGGCCAAGAGGCTCCTGGAGGTGTCCGAGGCCTCACTGCTGGGCGACGGGGCAGCAAACCAGGTGTGAGGTGGGGGGTGGACAGGCCAGGGGGAGACTCCCAGGCCCTTAGGGTCCCCCTCAGTGCACCAGGCTCTGGGATATGGGGCACGTTCCCGTATTCTAGAATATACGAGCAGCTGCAGGGCAGAGCCCCAACTGACAGAGTTTCTCCAGTCAGTTATCGGTGTCTCCCCGAACACCACGTCGGGCAGGTATATGTGCTTTGAAAAGAAAAGAAAACAATAGTCACGTGGCTTAGTAACAGACAAACTTCAAAGCTCACTCTCCTAATGAATGGGAGCTAGCGCTGCCTGGGTCTGGCTCACCTCAGAGCTGCTTGGTGTTATCAGTATGCTAGAAGCATGGGGGTCTCATCCCTCATCTCCGCACACCTTCAGCGTCGCACCCATCATTCCTTTCAAGTCAGGCTACAGCGTGACCAAACTTTTGCTAGGCCTCTGGTCTCTTACTTCCACACTCCCGCCTTTTGTGCTTTAGCACAACTATCACAGTTTCCAGGATGAAGAGAGGTATTAACCAATATCAGGAGTGCAATTTTGTCTTGCTGCACCTACACATTGCAGCTTGCCTGCACATTGCAAGCTCACGTATCTATCACAGATGAAGGTTTCGGTTTTTTAGAATGCTCCTGGACAGAGAAGGTCTCCTGGTGCCCCAAGGCAGAGAAAACCCAAATATACCTTCATACTGTAATTTGGAGTGGCAAATCCTCTTCACTCTGGAGTGGAAAATCCCCTTCAGGCAAGGGGGAGGTGACTAGCACGATCACCCACCATTGGGGCTTGGTCCTTACCACCAGCCCAAGTTGGGTGCCCAAGGTCACAGCCTATTGACCTGGTCCTTTAAGACCTTGAACGGGCATCTTTGGCTGCTCTGGTGGGTGCACCAGGGAAAGAGCATTTCCCAGGACGAAGAGAGGTATTAACCAGTATCAGGAGAGCATCCACTGTCGTTTCTCTAGTTCAGACCTCAAATAGCCCACGGGCTCGTGGTTAGAGCTCACAGGCACATCAGGCGCGGTTGCTGGCGTGGGTGTTTCAGGGGAGACATTAGTCTTCTTGCAGTGAGAGGCGTGAATCCACTTTTTGAGTCCTTCTAGCTTGACAGCTGCATTAGTTGTCAAGACCTGGTAAGGACCCTTCCAACGAGGTTCCAACGCTGACTTTCTGTGATATGCCTTGACATGCACCTGATCTCCAGGCAGCAGGGAGCGACATGGCTCCTCAGGTTCCCTAGGGAGAGCTTCCTGTACCTGTGAATGAAAGGCTTTGACACACTTCATTAACGCTTGACAATAGTTTAATAATGCTTCATCAGTCAAGTGAACATCAGTTTTTGATGCTAACAACAGTGGGGAGGCCGGGATCCTCTTTGTCCTTCCCATTAAAATCTCATGCTCATCAAGGCTAATGATAGGGCATCTACCCATTTTAGGC
The DNA here is from genome assembly GCF_033958435.1 of Carettochelys insculpta. Lineage (NCBI taxonomy): Eukaryota > Metazoa > Chordata > Testudines > Carettochelyidae > Carettochelys > Carettochelys insculpta. Next base: position 15,041,288 of record NC_134166.1, read on the forward strand.
TAGTTTCTGCACAGATTTTTGCAAGCTTGTTCTTTAGAATCCCATTCCATCTTCCCACAGCTCCCGTTGATTGTGGGTGGTCAGGGCAGTGAACATTCTGCTGAATTTGCAAGGCATTGCATATCTCCTGCAGAATCTGACCTGTACAATGAATCCCTCTATCACTGGTGGCGGTCAGTGGCATTCCAAACCTGGGGATGAAGTCCTTTAACAGAATCTCGGTTGCAGCTTTTGTATCCGCTTTGGTCGCAGGGTAAGCTTCTACCTGCCCCGCAAACATACAAACTATCTCACATACGTATTGATATTTACAACATTTTGGCATTTGAATGAAACCAATCTGGATATTTACAAAGGGTCCCCACGGTGGTGGATGTGAGGCCCATAATGTTGGGAAACCTGCAAAGACCAAAAGGGCAAGACATATTGCACAAGCCTGGCAGTAATGCTGGGCTATAGAGGGAAAATTTGGAGCATACCAATCAGTTTGAACAGCAGTAATCATCCCCCCTTTGCTTACGTGAGCCACACTATGGTGCACGCGAGCAAGATAAGGGAGAAAGACCTTGGGTGCAACCAGGCGGCTGTCCTGGGAGCGCCAAAGGTGGTCAGGATGCCAAAGGCATCCATCCAGTCTCCAGGTGGCCTTTTCTGAATCTAGGGCCTGATCTGGGAATAGTGCAACATCATTAAGAGTTGCAATAGGAGACGGGTAGTCTGTAAAAATACGAAATAGTGAAGTGGCCCGAGGGGGGAAGGGCCACAGCCTTAGCTGCGGAGTCAGCCAAGGCATTTCCGTGTGTAACTTCATCACAAGCAGCCTGATGAGCAGCACACTTAATAATTGCAACAGCACAGGGTAACTGCAAGGTGTTTAATAAGGCAGCAACATACAGACCATTTGTAATTTGCGAGCCCTCCCACCCCCCGAGGTAAGAAACCCTCTTTGCTTCCATAATTGACCATAATCACGAACAACTGGGAAGGCATAACGAGAATCGGTAAAAATATTGACCGGTTTGCCTGTGGCGAGGACACAAGTGTGAGAAAGGACAACAGGTTCAGCCACTTGGGCAAAATATACATCAGGTAGGGGATTACTTTCAGTAACGTCATAGAGGGAACACACCGCATACCCAGCTACTAGGTTTTCGTTGTCGTTCCTTATAGACCAGCCAGGTGGCGTTCCCATTGTTGATGGTGTGGCTGGAAGAACTGCTTACCTTTGTAATGAGTTTAGGCTCCCCAGCACCGTTACTTCTGTGAGCAAGTTAATGTGGGAATCAGGTTTTAGCCTTTTCCTTTAGTTTGCCTGACAAGACATTTGCGAGAGGGTGGAGTTGCCAGGCACCACACTCATTAGTCTAGGCAGCTGCTGGGCAATTTGGTTTGCAGAGCTGATACTGCATTGTTACCAGCACAGACCAGATAACACATGATCTTGATGGAAAACTGCCAGCTGAAGCTTTAAAGCACTTTGGGCAGAACCTTATACCAGCAGGGTTTACCTTTTCTGCCTTTTTTGGGGTTTTGCCTCACCTGAAACGTGTATTTTTTATGTTGACTTAGCAATATAGACAACTTAACAATGCTATTAATAAGATAAGAACAAACATAAAATACAAAACCACACTCTTCATGCTGAGAGGGGATTCATGATGGCTTAGGTTGTTCTTCAGTAAATACCAGTTTTTCTGTGTTTCTGAAAGACAAAAGAACACTTTTCTACCCCCCCGCCCTTTGGAGGTGGCAGATTGCATCTTAAAATACTTCATCTACAAATATGCTTAGTTCTTTATAAACTCTGCAAGGTACTTTGAATTTTCTCCAGACGCATCCGACTTAGTGACTTACTCTTTCCCTCAAAAAATGAAAACTTTATTAGTTCAGATTTCACCATTTGAAGGGTTATTACAGGGATCTGACTTTCCCTTTGACTTTTATTGCTTCCCTTATTCCTGCTAATACGCCCTCAGGGCTGTCTGACTGTAGCTTTTTTTTAATATTGCTTACCTGGGTGGGTCCCATTCTGTTTTCATAGTCAAAACATTTTTCTTTATGGACACAGGCTTTAACTTATTGACAATATAGCAAGGAGCGTGGGCTTCTTGACTACCCCCCCAAAACTTTTATCATGAGGGATGTTTTTAATTACCATTTTGAACATTGCTTAAAGACTTTCCCTTTTTTAAAAGACAATCATATACATTGCACCTTCTTACAGAGTCACTCATGTTAAGTGCATACATTTTTTTAAACACCCGTTGCACTACTCTAACTAATTGTACACTGCTGTACACCGCTTACATTCCCTTTTATTCATTTGGGGCAGCTGAATTCCAATAGAAACTCTTTTTCCTCTTTTAGCAAGTTTTACTGAATTATGGAGATTTAAAGTTGATTATTTCTTTAGAACTGACCAAATTTGGGCTACTGAGGGGCGTCTGGGTCTTAATGAGGACCCCTTCCTTTAATAATAGTAGTAGGCAGCCTTCAGTCTGCATAGACTATGGATCTCGCCCTTTATAGTTTCAATTGAGGACTTCATTTACAGCATTTACTGTGACTATGAAGACCCACACGAGAGTGACAGTCCTTGCTGCATCTCTTGCAGATGTGGTGGGTGTCTGGCAAGTCCTTATTGTGCTTTCTGTGCACTCGCTTCTCCTCTGCTAGCTGTCTGATCCTCATCTCGCCCTTCTGAAGGCCCTTGTGTAACCCCTGCCTCCATCTGCTGCGGTCGTCCGCTAGTTCTTCCCGGTTGTCCAGCTCGATGTCTACCTCTCTGAGGTCTCTCTTGCAGACATCTTTGTAGCGCAACTGGGGGCGTCTGGGAGGTCTTTTGCCAGAGGCTAGCTCACCACACAGGATGTCTTTTGGAATCCTTCCATCATTCATCCTGCGGACGTGGCCAAGCCAGCGGAGCCGACGCTGCCTGAGGAGGGTGTGCATGGTTGGGATTCCAGCTTGCTCGAGGACGGCGGTGTTGGTCACTCTGTCATAAATCTTGGATTAACTTTAAAGCTGAGGGCTGTTGCCAGATTGGTATTAAACCCTTCTCCTAACTTACATATTTGACTTTCCAGACCCCGCAGGTTCCTGTTGTCCTGCTGGCCAGAACCCTTAGCAGGGGTGATATGATAGAGGTATATAAAATCATGAATGGTGTGGAGAAGGTGAATACAGAAAAGTTATTTACTTGTTCCCATAATATAAGAACTAGGGGACACCAAATGAAATTAATGGGGAGCAGGTTCAAAACTAATAAAAGAAAGTTTTTCTTCACACAGCGCACAGTCAACCTGTGGAACTCCTTGCCAGGGGACGCTGTGAAGGCCAGCACTCTAACAGAGTTTAAAAAAGAGCTCGATAAATATTTGGAGGTTAGGTCCATAGATGGCTATGAGCAAGGGGTAAGATATGGTGCCGAGCCTTTTGTTGAAGGCAGGAGATGGATGGCAGGAGACAAATCGCTTGATCATTGTCTTTGCTTCACCTCCTCTGGGGCACCTGGCATTGGCTACTGTCGGCAGACAGGATACTGGGCTAGATGGACCTTTGGTCTGACCCAGAATGGCCGTTCTTATGTTCTTATGTGATTTCAAGTACATCTCACCTATTATTTCTCGATATATATTACCTCTATAATTTACTTAATTTACAACAGAAGAGAAAATTTAGCTCTGTGAGCCTGTTTAGATTTCACACAATTTCTGTTCTCTCATATTGGAAGGTATCCACATTGGAAGGCATCCCCTCTTTATTGGTACACCAGAAAAGACAGACAAACAGACAGACAGAATTACTCTAGACCAGTCAAAAGCAAAGACGCTCCAGACACAAAGAATGAGGAGTGCAGATTAGTACAGATTCTAATTGCCAGACACTTGGCAGTACAAAACCAAAACAGCTCTTTGTTGCCGCAAGGGCAAGTTATCAGATTCTGACACAAACAAGTGTTAGCAAGACAATTAATTTAAACAATACTCAGTGACAGATACACATATACCACAACATAAATGCTTGCATGACTACACTCTGTACAACAAAGAATTAAGGAGTTGGGAAAAAGAACTTGAACTAACAGCTTTCAGAGTTGGGCAGTTTCTTCAAGGTCTTAGAGTCTGGGCTTTTGGCCAAAAAGCTGTTTCTCACAGCCCAGATGCAACTGTCCTGATACTCCTTACTCCCAATAACTTGTGTTTGATCCCATCCTGCTGCTGCGACCTGACAGGTTGCAAAGTTTAGCTTCAGCTTAAGCTGTTTAATAATGGATTTGCAGTGATTATGACTTGCAGGGGCTTTACCTGTTTTAGTGTTAATTTCTTTACCATGCCCTGTAGGACCTGGTTTTAAATTGGAAGGGTCAGACTGATCAGCCTTATTTTGTTGCTTCAATTCCTTTACCTGCAACATCAGTTTATTAGTGGAGTCCTTAAGACTCCTTACCCGGGATTCATATAAGCACTTGGATATTTCCTCTTATTAGTTTCTTCATACCAATCAAAATCGACATCCCACTGAGTCTGAGAAATTTGCTGCCTTTTGATTCTAATGCCCTCTGGAGAGAACTAATTTTATCTAAGTCAAATGTACCCTCTAGAGGAAATTGCTTCAAAGGATCATTTCTGGTGTACCAATTCCATTTATCCAAAACCACACACACCTTATGGCCATAGTGAGTGTACCTATAGTATGCTGGGGTGCCTTTTGGTGGGGCTGGGGCCTCCTTGGACCCACTGCCACAGGGGGCACTCACACAGGAATGGCTTATTAAGGGTTAGGTGACCAAGACCGAGGGCAGTGCTCAAAGCAGCGTCCTAATGGTCTGACAGTCACACTCACCTCCGACCGTTTGGAAAGAGTACTGCAGAGGGTATAGGAAAAGAAACCACACGAGTCTGCTGGGTCACAAGGTTCAGAGTGGACAGCTGTGGGAACGGGTCAGGGTCAGAGGGGCCTAACTGGTGAGCCATGAGAGTCCATTGACCGCCCCCTTGCTTTCAGAGTCTCCTCAGATGCTGGGAGCCCTGGTGTGGCTGGAGTCAACTTAAGTCCCAGGCTTGGTCAATGATTTATACAGTGATTCTAAAGGACGACAGTCCTAGTCCCTGACCTGGTAAGCGGCTCATCTCATCCATCCTTCAGGGAGGGGAACGGCGCTGCCTTATCCTGGTCAGCGCATACCATGCAAACCAGCACACAAAGGGAAACACCTTGGGGTTCAGGATTTCTCCCTAGTCCTAAGCCTGGGCAGCATAACTGTGGCCCTCAATTCACACAAATTGGCCACCCCTATTGTCTAGACAACTTATCTGAACCTCAATTCACTCCAACACACTTACCAAACCCCTTGGAGTGTCTGACAGTTTTAAAGATTTAAAAGCCCGGGTGGCGTTGCCCTGACACCCATGGGCAGTCCTCCGCCCAAAACCCTCTTAGAGATTTCAAAAGGTCTCTTACCTCTCAAGTGGCACCCAGGGTTTCGGAGGGGAGTGGTCGGCAAGTCGTCAAAGTTCTAACCGGGTGTTGCCATCTGAGTCACGGCACCCAAATTGTGGAGGAAACGAAGCTTCACTCTGCTTTTGGTTAGAAACTGCCAGAGGCTGTTTATTAGAATATACGAGCAGCTGCAGGGCAGAGCCCCAACTGACAGTGTTTCTCCAGCCAGTTATCGGTCTCACCCGAATACCACGTCGGGCAGGTATATATACTTTTAAAAGAAAAGAAAACAATAGTCACATGGCTTAGTAACAGACAAACTTCAAAGCTCACTCTCCTAACGAATGGGAGCTGGCACTGCCTGGGTCTGGCTCATCTCAGAGCTGCTTGGTGTTATCAGTATGCTAGAAGCGTGGGGGTCTCATCTCTCGTCTCCGCACACCTTCAGCGTAGCACCCATCATTCCTTTCAGGTCAGGCTACAGCGTGACCAAACTTTTGCTAGGCCTCTGGTCTCTTACCTTCACACTATGCTGACGTGGGGGCTGTGGGGCAGGATGGATGGAGGAGAGGTCCTGGGGTTCTCATGCCCATGTGGCAGAACCAGCTGCCTGGGATGGTCCTTTCAAGGTCATCAAACAGCTGAATGAGGTGAACTATGTTGTGAAACTGTTGAACTGGCTCCCAGCCACCAGGTGGGCACACCACATCAACATGAGGAAGCTGTACTGGGACACCGAGAATTAGGTGCTGGCCGTGTGCAGGCCTGGGAGGGGCAGGGCACGGTCCCTTGGTGCAGTGTTTCCTGAACTTCATATATTTGGAACCCAGGTATTTTCAGTTCCTTTTTTTGCAGCCCAAAAATAGGAATGCATAGAAAAATGAATACATTTTCACTCTTTATTATTTATGCACAATAACAATAGTACATAATAATATAAACCTGGATATAAAATACTTAAATGCCTAAGTTATTGTTGTTACCAGAGGGGTATCCGTGTTAGTGTGTATTCCAGAAAAACAAAGCAGCACCACCGTGTCGGATGTTTACTTTTTGCCTAGACCTCCCGACTTCCTGGACAAGCTCGGGGGAGCCCGTTACCTCCCCACCTTAGTCCTCACCAAGGGTTACTGGGAAATACCCTCGGACCAAGATGCCTGGCTTAAATCAGCTTTCATCACCCTGTGGGGCTCTGTGAGTTCCTGGTCCTGCCCATCGGCCTCAAGGGGGCGCCAGCCACCTCCGGAGCCTGGTGGCCCAGCTGTGCGGGGGGGCGGAAGGTTTTGCCCTGGTTAACACTGGTGACATTTGCATCTTCAGCCAAACATGGGAGGACCATGTGTCCCTGGTCCGCCAGGTACTGGGCCGACTTCAGGGTGCCGGGCTGACTATCAAGGCAGGGAAGTGCCAGGTGGGGATGGCTGAGGTGACCTACCTGGGCACAAGGTGGGCAGCGGCTGCTTAAAGCCAGAGCCAGCTCAAGCGGAGGCTATCAGAGCCTGGCCAGTGCCCCAGACTAAGAAACAGGTTGAACTGCAATGGGGCCGTTGGAAGTTGGCTGGAGAGGGACACCAGAGACAGGCCCCCGGGTTCAGAGACCCCGCCTCAGGGCCCCTCTCCCTGAGACAGATGGTACTGACGGCTTCTGCTTTCTGTGCTGACAGGTCTGTTCTACACCAAGTCCCTGTCGCCTGATAACCCTCCTGTTCTCCTGCCAAGCGAGAGTCACCTCTGCCAGTGGACGGGGGCAGGGCCTGGGGACCCCACGCTCTGTGACAGAGGGTGGGGGGCTGTGCTGCAGGGGGTGGGGTGGGGGTTACTGGGCGGACATGTGCTGCAGGGAGAGGGTCAGAGGGGGGAGTGAAGGGCCAAGCTGTGGAGCCCAGGCTGGGGGTTCACCGGAGGGCATTGGGATCCCAGGAGGCTGGGGCTGGTGGGTCCCTGTCTCATCGGGATTGCGGTACCCAAGGAGGGAAGATTTGCACCGGGGATGGGGGAAACTGAGGCAGAGGCTGGATCTGAGCTTGGCCACGCCCCACCCCTTCTGGCACAGTGGGGCTCATCTCTGCCCCCGAAGCAGGGGTGCTCAGGGAGCACTCGGGCCTGCAGTGCTGTGTGTCATGGCCCCTGTACTGCCAGCAGCTGCTGCCTTGCGAGGACCCCTGCATGGCAAGCCCAGGGTTAAACACTCCTTCCCCGCAGGCTGGAGACACCGCCCCAAGGGACACTCCCCTCGGCTGGGCGGCTGCAGGGCCCGGCGGCTCCCAGCGCGCAGAGACCCCCCCGCCCCGCCCTGCCGGTTTCCCGGAATCGCTCCGGCCGCTTTCGGTTTCCAGCTGACTGAGGCGACCAAGGCCGCCCGGTCCCCCCGCCCCGCCGCGCCCGGGAGGGAACCCAGGAGTCCGGGCCCCGCCCCACGCCCTGCTCCCTCCGCCTCTAGCCACTAGACCGCACCCCCCTCCCCTCGCCCCCCGTGCCCGGGAAAGAACCCAGGCGTCCTGGCTCCCAGCGCCTCCCGGGGGCTCGCTGGTGCGGGGGGCAGCGGAAGTGGGGCAGGAAAAGTGAAAACGCAGGTGAAAGCCCTGCGTGCTGCCCCGCCCTCTCCGCAGGCTGGAGACACCCCCCAAGGCTGCAGGGCGCGGGGTACGGCCAGTAAAGGCTGGGCCTTGGGATTAGCTCCTGCTCTGGGGTTATCCCACGGTAGCACGGCCACATCGCTGGGTCAGAACTAGCTACCAGTGCACCGTGAGCTAATCCACATAGGCAGGGAGTCACTCTGGCATAGGGGGAGCTGTGTCTGAGGATGGGGGTTCACCTCTCAGATTTGATTCCCTTGGTCCAGGGGGGCATTTCCCGGGCACCTTCATCATTGTAAGCAAGTGAGGTGCCACTACCGCCACCCAGGAAAGGGAACAGCACAAAGATGTGAAGGAAAGGAGAAGAACGTGTATTTGGACAGAACGACTTCGGCCAAGAACTTCACCCACCCGCAAACCACATTGCCTGCCCTAGTGAGATCCTCTCCAGCGTAAGGAATGTTCCTTGAGGAGCAGCTGTCCTAACCCTGAACCAAGCACTAGTATATTGTGCTCCTCTCTGCCTTCTGCTGAGCTCCTGTGACCACAATAAACCTCTTCTTCCCAACATGGCAATTTACTGCTGTCCAGGTAACAGTTTAACCTGGACCTGTCTCCTCTCCACCCTTCCCCATTGCTGTCTTCAGGCTGGAGTCAAATCGTGAAGTTCTTGAAGATGAACCCTCACACCCACTGTCTTCTTCTTCATCATCAACAGCAACCGCGGGCTCAGCGTCTGATGCCTCTCTCACTATTTCCTCCCATCTTTCCCTGTTCAGTACGGAGTGGCCTAGTTTCTGTAGACTAGCTCCACACCAAGCTACTATATCATCTACCCATTCTCTGTGGGGTCGGCCTCTCCTGTTCGAACCGTCCATTATGCTGAACACCAGGGTCTTGATTTTTCATAGGTTGTTCATCCTACAAATGTGCCCGAATAGCTGTAACTTCCGTTGTACAACCTTCTGCAACAGGTTCTCTTTCGGCTGTATCTTCCTGTATAATTCCTCGTTGGTGACCTTCTGCATCCATCCTGTTCTCAGGATCTTTCTATAACAACTCCTCTTGAACGCCAGTATTCTTCTCTTTGAATCTTTCGTTATCACCCACATCTCACATCCGTACAACATGCTGCTGAATACACATTTTCAAGACGTTCAGCTTCATGCCTAAACTAATTGCTTTGCTTTTCCAGATCTCATCCATCACCTCCAAACTCGCTCTTGCTTTTGCTATTCTAGTCGCTATTTCCTTCATACAATCTAGATCACACATTATGTTGCTCCCCAGAGGTGTGAACTTCTCTACATTCTCCAGTTCAATCCCACCTACACTGATCGTCCTTCCTATTTCCTTATCTCCAAATAAGGAGATTAGTTATTAGTCCCCTCTATTTGGCACTGGTGAGGCCACATCTGGAATATTGTGTCCAGCTTTGGGCCCCCCAGTATAAAAAGGATGTAGATTTGCTGGAGCAGGTTCAGCGGAGGGCAGTGAAAATAATTTAGGGGCTGGAGCACAAGACCTATGAGGAGGGGCTGAAGGATTTGGGCTTGTTTAGTTTACAGAAGAGAAGACTGAGGGGTGATTTAATAACAGCCTTCAACTTCCTGCAGGGGAGCTCTAAAGAGGAGGGTGAGAAACTGTTCTCAGTGGTGACAGATGGCAGAACAAGGATCAATGGTCTGAAGTTACAGGAGAAGTGTAGGTTGCATATAAGGAAAAAGTACTTCCCCAGGCGGGTGGTGAAGCACTGGAATGCGTTGCCTAGAGAGGTGGTGGAATCTTCATCCCTCGAAGTTTTTAAGTCCCGGCTTGACAAGGTCCTGGCTGGGATGACTTAGTGGGGGTTGATCCTACTGGAAGCAGGGGGTGGACTAGAGACCTCCTGAGGTCCCTTCCAGCCCTATGATTTTATGACATGATGTGATGGAGTGGGGGTGGGGAAGTGCATGTGAGACTTAGGCTGGATGTGTGTGTCAGGCAGAGCAGCTCACAGTGGCCAAGGATGACCCCCTGGGGCTGTAACCTAAACTGGCAGGTATCACCTCTGACCTGAAGAAAGAACAGGGAGGAGCCGAGCAGGGTTGGAATCGGAGGCGGCAGTTGGAAGCTGGGGGAGAGGGAGCTGGAAGGCAGCCAGCCTGGTGAGGGGGGAAGCTACACCCCAGAGGGGCTCCCCTCGGGCTCCTCTCCCCAGGACGGGTTGGAATGACTGTCTCTGCCAGCTGTACTGACACCTCTGTGCTGAGCTGGGCCTCTGTCGCCTAATAAACTTCCTGTTCTACCTGATGAGTGAGAGTCAGTCCCGCCTGCGGACGGGGTGCAGAGCTTGGGGACCCCTGAGCCCCATCACGCTGGTGTCAGCAGTGGGATGCACTGCACCCGCAGATGAGCTCCCAGCAGTGGCTGACTGAGCGCAGTAGAAGGAAGGAGCCTCACAAGAGCCAGGGATGCCGCAGCTGGACCAGAGAGATTCTTGGGAGCCTTGAGGTGCTGCAGCTTCTGCCGGTGAGTGGATCCCCCAGGAGACGGTGGGAAAATGGATTATACCAAACTCCTGAAGGCAGAGCTTGCGGGGCTGTGCCGAGAGAGGGGCCTGACTGTGGAGAAGGTGACATAGGCCCAGCTGGAAGAGAATGACTGATCCAGGGGGCCAGATCCTGTGCCGGCAGGAAGTGGCTGGTCACCCACTTGGGAGCATTTCGGATTCTCAGATGAGTGGGGGCTCGACGCTGTCAGACAGATGTGGTGCCCTCCAGGTCATGCTCAACTAGCAGGAGTCCATTGTGGGTGGAGTCCCCCACGGCAGAGCTGCGACGGCTGGAGCTCAAGGTGCAATTAAAGGATCTGGAAGCCCAGGAACGGGAGAAAGAACATGAACACGAGCACCAGCAACAAGAGAGACAGCGGGAGGAGACAGAGCGAGAGCGGGAGCACAAGTGGACCATGGTGGACAGCAGACGTGAAAAGGCCCCAGCTGTGGTGAGTGGGGAGAGGGCCAGGAGGCTCGGGGTGGCCGTCACTTGGAGAGGCGCGTGCTGGCCCAGTGTCAGGACCCAGGGGACACAGACGGGTTCCTCAACTTGTCTGAGTGAGCCTGCGAGTTGCACGAGGTTCCCCCAGCCGAATGGCTCTGACACTTCACCCCCTTGCTGGATCAGAAGGCTGCAGCGGTGTTCAGCCAGCTGGAGGGGCTGCAGCCGGGGGACTATGAACGGGTCAAACAGACCCTGCTGCATAAGTTGGGGCTGACCCCTGAGATGTACAGGAAGAAGTTCCAGGAGGTGCGGAAGAGGCCAGAGGAAACCTGTGTAGCTGTGGTCTCATGACTGATGCAACACTGCCAAAGGTGAGTGTTCGGGATGGGAGCCCAGCCCGTCAAGGACCTGGTCAAGCTGATGGTCCTGGAACAATTCTGTGGGATGTGCTCACCTGACCTGAGGGTGTGGCTTGAGGACCAGAAGCCAACGGATCCACACAGCGCGGGGAAGCTGGCGGATGACTTCACAAAAAGCTGAGCCAGGTTTGAAAGTGAATCCCAGAAAGACCGGGAGTCTCAGAGAGACCGGTTCCTGGCTGTACGACAGAGGGGATCACCTACTGGGCGAGCCCAGGGAAGAGGGGCCGGCCACCCACCCCCCAGAGGGCCAGCCAGAGCCTGGACAGAGCAGCCGGCCCGAGGGGCACAGCAAGACGCGGGCTGTTATCGCTGTGGGCGGAAGGGGCATAGATCAGCCCAGTGCCCCAAGTTCCCAGACAGGTTGAGCAGGCCGGGGGGTCATGGAGTCAACCGAGTGGAGTCCCAGAAGCCAGAGGGGCTGGCAGCCAAGGCAGGTGGTGCTGACGTGTCCTCTGCTTGGGCCGACCAGCTCCTCAGGGGGCCCCAATGCACAAGGATCAGTTTACAGAGTGGGGGCGGCAACGCCTCTGCAGAGCGAGTGTCTCACACCCCTCGAGGTGGAGGGGAGAAAGGCCACAGGGTTCTGGGACACAGGCGCTGACGTGACACTGGCCCAGGCTGGGGTGGTGGCACTGGGCTGGATGATGCCCAATTCCCACCTGACTGTAACAGGAATCGCTGGGACTCCTTTCAAGGTGCCCATGGTGATGGTGCACCTGAAATGGGGGGATAAGGAAGGCCCCAAGGAGGTGGGCGTACACTGCCATTTGCCTGCAGATGTACTAATGGGGGCGTGATCTGGAGAACTGGCCAGGTGCCCTGGTCTTGACCTGCAGCCAAAGAAGGAGAGGGGTTCTTTCCCCATGTTTGGGGGTGGATACCCAGCCAAAGCCACGGAAGCCACAGGGGCCAACCTTGGGAGAAAGGGGACCCCCAAAAACCAGGTCTCACAGACCGGTGGTCCTGGAGCCAGACAGAGAAGGGGAAGTGGCTTTGGCTCCTGCCCTGGCCGAAGAGTTCCAGACAGAGCTGCAGAGAGACCTCTCCTTGCAGAAGATAAGGGAACTGGCCAGTCTCAGCCCAGCTCCACCACTGGGGGAAGGCTGCAGGGAGAGATTCCTGTGGGAGAAGGGATTCCTGTACTGTACTGGGAATGGGTTCCCAGATGCAAAGCGGAGCCATGGGAGCTCCAGAGGCAACTGGTGGTTCCCCCAAGTACCTTGTCCAACAGCCACAGTCTATACCCCAGGAACAGCAGTCCTGGAACCTTTCCTTGCCACAGAGCCTGCTGCCAGCTTTGTCCACATATCTTCTCTGGAAATACCATCACTGGACCTAACCAGGTTATTCACAGAAACATGGGCACATTCTCATGCTCCTCAACTAACATCATATTTGCCATCATGTGCCAACAATGCCCAGATGCTTTGTATATTGGACAGACTTCTAACTCCCTTAGACAAAGGGTTAATGGGCACAAAACAGACATCAAAACATCCAGATCCACAAACCAGTTTGTCAACATTTTAATGGAGTGGGCCACTCTGTTAATGACTTAAGAGCATGCGTTACTGAAAAAAATATTTCGCACCACTATTCAAAGGGAAACAGCTGAGCTGTCTTTTATATTCAAATTTGGCACATTAACTCGTGCTTTGAACTGGGATGGGAATTTTCTGAGTCACTATTGAGGCTCGTTTGCATACTTGGCTTAATCTAATTCTTGACCTTCCCCTCCTGCACCCCTCCACTCTCTGATTTGCTCACCTTGATCATTTTTTTTTTTTGATTTGTCCTCCTTGATTACTGCTTTTAGTTCTCCATGCCTTAAATATTGAGTCTGTTCTGGTATGGCTATGGTCTGAAGAAGTGGGTCTGTCCCACGAAAGCTCATCACCTAATAAATTATTTTGCTAGTCTTTAAAGTGCTACTTGACTGCTTTTTGTTTTGATAGTATATAGACTAGCATGGCTCCCTCTCTGTTCCTATCAAGTGTGTGCTGTTCAGAGCCACAGGGAGGATGGCTCAGGACATAGAATGGCAGATCGAAGACATGCTGGCTCTGGGGGTGATCCAACCCTCCTCCTGGGCCTCTCCCATGGTGTTAGTCCCTAAAAAAGATGGGTCTGTCCGGTTTTGTGTGGACTATCGCAAACTTAACGCCATCACCGTATCGGACGCCTACCCCATGCCCAGGCCGGATGACCTCTTAGACAAGCTTGGGGGAGACCGCTACCTCACCACCATAGACCTCACCAAGGGGTACTGGCAAGTGCCATTGGATGAAGATGCCCGGCTGAAGTCGGCTTTCATCACCCCGGTGGGGCTCTGCGAGTTCCTGGTCCTGCCCTTCGGCCTCAAGGAGGCACCCGCTACCTTCCAGCGTCTGGTGGACCAGCTACTGAAAGGGATGGAGAGCTTTGCCCTGGCTTACATGGCCGACATTTGCATCTTCAGCCAGATGTGGGAGGACCATGTGTCCCAGGTCAAGCAGGTGCTGGACCGACTTCAGAAGGCCGGGCTGACTATCAAGGCAGGGAAGTGCAAGGTGAGGATGGCTGAGGTGACCTACCTGGGCCACAAGGTGGGCAGCGGCTGCTTAAAGCCAGAGCCAGCTAAAGTGGAGGCTGTCAGAGACTGGGCAATACCACAGACTAAGAAGCAGCTCCAGGCCTTCATTGGGAATGGCGGGGTACTACCGGGGGTTTGTGCCCCATTTTAGTTCCATCGCAGCCCCCCTCACAGGGCTGTGTAAGAAGGGGAAGCCTGAGAAAGTGGTCTGGATCGAGCAGTGCCAAGAGGCCCTCTGTGTGCTGAAGGAGGCCGTGGCCAGGGCTCCAGTGCTGGCAAATCCAGACTTTGACAAGCCCTTCATGGTGTTCACCGACACCTCAGATGTGGGGCTGGGTGCTGTGCTAATGCAGGTGAACGACAAGTGGGAGAGACACCCCATCGTGTACCTGAGCAGGAAGCTGCTTCCCCGGGAGCAGAACTCCGCGGCCATAGAGAAGGGATGTCTGGCCATGATGTGGGCTTTGGGGAAGCTGCAGCCGTACTTGTTTGGACGGCGTTTCACCGTGTACACCGATCACTCACCCCTGACCTGGCTGCATCACATGAAAGGGGCCAACGCCAAGCTCCTGCGGTGGAGTCTGCTCCTGCAGGACTACGACATGGAGGTGGTACATGTCACAGCCGATGTCCTGTCACGCAGGGAGGGCCCTGAACTTCCACAGCTCACTGACTGAGTGACCCTGCTCCGTTCAGTCTGGAATGGGGGAGAGATGTGATGGAGTCGGGGGGGTGCATGTGAGACTCAGGCTGGATGTGTGTGTCAGGCAGAGCAGCTCACAGTGGCCAAGGATGACCCCCTGGGGCTGTAACCTAAACTGGCAGGTAACAACTCTGACCTGAGCACAGAGCAGGGAGGAGCTGAGCTGGGTTTGAATCGGAGGCGACAGCTGGAAGCTGGGGAGAGAGAGAGTTGGAAGGCAGCCAGCCTGGTGAGAGGGAAGCTGCATTCCAGATGGGGCACCCCTCAGGCTCCTCTCCCCAGGATGGGTTGGAATGACTGTCTCTGCCAGCTGTGCTGACACTTCTGTGCTGAGCTGGGCCTCTGTCGCCTAATAAATGTCCTGTTCTACCTCATGAGTGAGAGTCACTCCTGCCTGTGGACGGGGTGCAGAGCTTGGGGACCCCTGAGCCCCATCACACATGACCTCAGCTGAGTAGCTCTGGTCAGCGCAAGTAGCTCTGTGCAGCAAGACTGGCTCAAGCTGGGTGGGAGATCAGAGGATCCTTTGGGCTGTACTCAACGGCCATGTCTACACCTCGCGACAACTTTTCAATGGCCATGCTAATGGCCAGATCGAAGAATACCAATGAGGCGCTGAAATGCATATTCAGCGCCTCATTAGCATGCCGGCGGCCGCGGCACTTCAATATTGCCGCTTTTTGCTGCTGTGCGGCTCGTCCATATGGGGGGTCTTTTTCAAAAGGACCCCACCAACTTCAAAATAGGAATCAGGGATTTCGAAGTTGGCGGGGTCCTTTCCAAAAAGACCCCGGTGTAGACGACTTGCGCAGCAGCAGAAAGCGGCAAATTCAAAGTGCCGCAGCTGGCGGCCTGCTAATGAGGCGCTGAATATTTGTTTGAGCGCCTCATTAGTGTTCTTTGATCTGGCCATTAGCATGGCCATTTCGAAGTTTTTACGAAGTGTAGACAGGATAATATGTGTGGTGAAAGGGAGAGATTGGCTAGTTCAGAAGTGTTAATATCAGTTGTTACAAGGAACTGCCTGACGGCTACTTGGCAGACCCTCTGTCTCTTTGATGAAACAAAAAAGCAGGCCAGTAGCACTTTGAAGACGGACCAAATAATTTATTAGGTGACGAGCTTCGTGGGACAGACCCACTTCTTCAGATCGTCAGTGGGTCTATCCCATGAAAGCTCATTGCCTAATAAATCATTTTGTTAGTCTTTAAAGTGCTACTGGCCTGATTTTTTGTTTTGATAGTGTATAGACTGGCACGGCTCCCTCTCTGTTACTTTTTGAAGAAATATCTCCATTGTAACTGGCATTAATTACCTACCAATGGCCAATCCACTTGGAACCTCGCCCTGTGTCCCTCCCTGCCGTGTCTAAGTACAGCCTGCAGGTGCCTCTGCTCTCTGCAAGCTCCCGCCTGGCGTCCACTGGCCAGAGCTGTGTGGCTGTTAAGTTATGCCAGTTCGCCAAGTGTCCCAGTTACCAAACAGCCGTTACACAAGTGTTTAATGTGGCTAGATTTTAAAAAGCAGCAGTAGCTGGTGCCCAAACTGTGCTGCTGGGAGGTGTCTGAAGGCAAGCGGCCCCCTCCAATGCTCCTGATCGTGTTTTCCAGGCATGTGCAGAATAAATTTTGTTCTGTCCACCGTCCCACACCCACAGGCGCACCACCACTGCAAACACCTGGCGTCATCTGGCAGCGGCGGTGGGCACTCTGCCAATGAGCTGCACAGCACCTGAACCGCTCCTGGGCATCCGCCCCAGTGCTCAGCCTCGAGGGAACGCCGCCCCCACCCTCCCTAGCTGAGACCCCGCACTGCCACCCCGCTCCTTCCAACGCCCGGACCAGAGGCCGGTTTGGCTGAAAAGTAATGAGACTAATAAAATTCACCTTTGTGCCAGGCCAGCAGGCTGGGCTCATCCCACAACGAATTCAGCCTGAGCTGTGGTTTGAGCACTGGCCTGCGACACCCGGGGCGTGAGAGCAACCCTGGGGGGCCCCCTCAGGGTCTGGGGCAAATAGAAGGAAAAAAAAAAAGAGGCTGATGCTCGGCCCTGCCAAGAGGGGACTGGACTCGTGTGTGCGTGTGACAAAGAGACGGGCTCCGGAGGCGGGGGGCCGCCAGGGGGAGACGGGCTCCGGAGGCGGGGGGCCGCCAGGGGGAGACGGGCTCCCGGCCCCGAGTGAGGCGGGGACTGGCCGGCGGGACGAGGCTTGAGTGCACCGGTAGCTTTCAGAGCGAACCGGCAGCTGCGCGGGAGGCCGGTGTGGAGCTGAGGGGCAATAAAACTACCCCCCGTCTGGCCCCCCCGGGCTGTACGCGCCCAGCGGGGGGGCCACACCCCGGGGACTGTTACCCCCTTTGGTCTCTGCGTGCGGGACAGCAAACCCCCCCCCCCCGCGGCTGCCAGCGCCCCCCTCCGCTCCTGCCCCCCCACTTGGCCGCACCCCGCGGGGCTCTGACCCCCAGTGTGGTTGGTTTCTTCCCCCGCCCGCCAGGGAGAGAACCCAGGAGTCCGGCCCCGCCCCGCCCCGCCCCGCCCCGCCCCGGCTGCGGGTGTCTTTGCCGGCGGCTCTTCCTTTCACTTCCCAGCGAGCCGCGGAGAGACGCTGCCCTGGCTTGGGCTTCTCCCGGCGTCTGCCCGAGCGCCCGGCCCCGGTGAGAGACCCCTGCGCCCCGGGGACCAGCCCTGCCCGGGAGAGAACCCAGGAGTCCTGGCAGCGCCCCGTGCCCCCGGCCCCGCCTCTGACCACGAGACCGCGCTCCGCTCCCGGGGCGCAGAGAGAACCCAGGCGTCCTGGCCCCCCGGGCTCGCTGGTGCAGGGAGCGGAGGAAGCGGCAGGAGGGAAAGGGAATGTGAAAGTGAAAGCCCCGAGCGCTGCCCGCCCCTGCCCGGCGCTGGGCTCTCTCCGCAGCACTGGGAGGGCGGGAGGACCAGTGGTGAGAGCGGGGGGGGGCTGGGCGCAGGGGGTCCCCCCAGGGCCGGTGGGCAGAGGTCCCCGGAGTCCTGTGCCCGCAGCCCGGGGCTCTCCCAGGTGCAAATGAGGGGTCTGTGCCCCAGGCGCGGGGCCAGCAGCGAGGCGGACGAGGGGCTGTGGCCTGGGAAGAGCCGGAGGTCAAAGCGGAGATGAGCGTGTGGGCCCCTCCTGACCTCAGAGTGTCGGTTCTCTGGCAGCTCGGGGAGGGGAGAGCGGCCTAGCGGTTACAGCCAGGGGCTGCCAGCGGGACTCCCGGGTTCTCTGCCAGTGGAGGCTGCGGGGAGAGAGCAGGGGGCTGGAATTTGTCCCCAGCCCTGTGGCTGCCTCCTGTGAGCTTGGCCCGGTCCCTGGCGTGGCTGTTTCCCCTCTGTGAGCAGGGCCAGGCAGCTCCTGGGGAGGGGCCGTGAGGCTGGAGAGCGGGTCCCTGCCACACCTCTCCTTGTGCTGGCTGGGGTGGGCCTGGCACTGGTGGTACCAGGCAGCCAATCACGCTGCAGTACCAGCCTCTCCTTCCCCAGCGTGGGTTGGGGCTGGGGCTGTGGGGCCAGGCCGTGGCACCGGGGATCCAAGCTGTGGCCTCTCATGTAACACTGTCCTCTCTCCCCCGAGTGCCAGAAGAGCCATGAAGCCCCTCTGCCTGGTAGAGCCAGTGCCCGTCTCTGGCGCTCTGCGGGTGAACCCCACCGCCTTGGATGTGCTGCAAAGCCTCAGCTGCCCTCTTCATGTCCTGGCCATCTTCGGGCCCTGCGGCACAGGGAAATCCTTCCTCATGGACCGGCTGGCAGGGGACGGGGAAGGTGAAGGGCCCCCCATTGTTCCCTCTGCCACCCCTGTGGTCCAACCCCTCCTGCGTGTC
This sequence comes from Carettochelys insculpta, assembly GCF_033958435.1. Lineage (NCBI taxonomy): Eukaryota > Metazoa > Chordata > Testudines > Carettochelyidae > Carettochelys > Carettochelys insculpta. Next base: position 15,059,815 of record NC_134166.1, read on the forward strand.
CCCTGCCGCTCCGCCTGGGCTTGCTCCCATTCCTCCTCCCCGCACTGCTGAGAGCTGAGCTTGTGGGACTCCTGAGAAAGGAGCTGGGATGGGGCGTCCTGGCAGGAAACCCAAATGTGACTGAAGCAGCTCTCCAGAGTCGGGGGGGATCCTTGGCACAGATGGGGGCTGCCAGAGGGGTCCGGCCTGCCCCAGAGGGCTGGGCAGGGGAGGGGAGCATGGGGCAGGCGTGTAGGACACAGCTGCCAGAGGGGGGAACTGGCAGCACCTAGGCTGGCCTCCTGGCTCCCCTTGTGGAGGTCGTCAGCTGCAGAAGTCAGAGCAGAGCCTGAGGAGCTGCCCTGGAAAAGAGGGGAGCCCCAGCAGGGAGGGGGCAGGTGAGGGGGAGCCAGGTGAGAGCCCCGGTGGGATGAGGAAGCCGGGCTGGGAACGAGGGCTCGGTTGTGACTGATGTGGGGGGCTCGTTCTCATCCTGCGGGCGCATCTCCATGGCTGAGGGCGGCTCTCTGGGCACTGGGCCGGGATGTCAGGAGTCAGGTGGGGCGGTCACAGGGGTCCTGCTGGCCTGGGAATTGGAGCTTTGTGGCTCACTCGGGCCCCCGGCAGCACTGGTCTCGCTTTATGGGGTCCTACTGCAGTGCCGGGGTGCTCTGGCCACCATGCCGGGGCTCTTCCTGGCGGCTCTGCCGGCACCTCCCCGACTCTCTTCTCCTCCCCCGGCTGGCACCTCCCCAACCCCTCCTACCCTGCCTCTGTACCAGCACATCCCCTGACTCCCAGGGCTCCCCTCACCCCTGCTGCCTGGGTCTCCCTTTATTTCCCTGCCCCCCCAGCCTTCCCTCCCCCACCCACCTGGGCCTCTCCAACTCCCCTCCCCCACCCCAGTCAGCACCCCTCGCTCTCCCCACAGGCTTCCCCCGCTCCCCAGGGATCTGGCTGTGGTGCCTGCCCCACCCGACTCAGCCTGACCACACCCTGGTGCTGCTGGACACGGAGGGGTTCCAGGAGCAAGAGGTAAGGGGCTCTAGTGGTGAGTGTGGGGGTGGGGAGTGTGTGCGGCTGGGAGCCAGGACACCTGGGTTCTCTGCCTGGCTGTGGGAGGGGAGTAGGGTGTAGTGGTTAGAGGGTGAGGGTGGCGGCTGGGATCCAGGGTTTTCTTTGAGCGCTTGCTCATGTGGGGCCCTCAGGTGGCTCTGGCAGACCCTGTCCTGCACCCCTCTCTCCACATGGACCAGCCAGAGGTGTGCAGGGCCTGTTCTCCTGCCTGCCAGGCTCACTGGTGGGAGTGGCGCCCCGTGGGAGGGACCAGCCGGTTCCCACCACCTCTGCCCCCAAAAGGCCAGAAACCCTGATGTACTTGGCAGAAAACGTACTCAACGCCCTGCTGGCAGTACCAGGCGGTGAGCCGGCCGGCTCTGCTGGGCCAAACGGTTCCAGCCTCTGGGACGGCCACTGGCAGTTCCCGGCTCCCTTCTGGGGTCAGGCTCAGGAGCTCGGGACCGGGTAGAGGACGGGACAGCAGCAGCCAGTGGTGAATGTGGTCACCTCGGCGGTGTCCGCACGACGTGGCTCCTGGCTCAGCGCCAGGCCTTTCACAGGAGATGCCAGCCTCGGCTCAGGAGCTCCCCTGGCACCGCTGGGCCCTTCTCCAATCAAACGGACGTCGGGCACCACGGGCCAGGCCCAAACGCCGCCCTTCGCCCACTGGCCAGGTGTACCTGCGATCACCAGGAAACCATTCCAGCCTCAGCCCCCGTCAGGCGTGGCCAGCCCAGCAGGGACCTGGCAGGAGATAGGACATCGGGCGTAGCCAACGGTGCCCTTTCTCCCCTCGACTGCCAGCCCAGCTCGCGCCCGCTGAGCACCTGGGGGCCACACCCAGCGTTCCGGGCTGCGCCCGAGAGACACGTCCCTGTCAGTGGCTGGGTCCCACCCATCCATTGCTCAGCCTCTTGTCCCTGCCGCTCGGCCTGGCCATGTTACCTGGAACCCCTGGGTCCCGGGTATAATAGCTCAGGGCTACTTGCTGCAGTTTGTGGAGACTTCTCCTTCCCCCGCTCAGCGACCCTCCTGGGTCAGGCGCTAGACCAAGCTCCTGCACTGGGGGGCCCTGGAGGTGGCTCCCAAGGCCGTGGAGAGAAGAGGATTCTACGCCCAAACCTCTCCAACCCCGGAGGCCACGGGGGCCTCAGACCTCTCCGGCACCGGGGGGCTCGACAGGCCTCTCAAGAAGTTGAAGCTGCACACGGTCTCCCTGGCCTTTGTGGGCCCCGCCCTGGATCCGGGGTCCTGGAGCGCTGCTCCCGACTTGCAGGCGCCTTCTGTAGCTCCACGTTCCCAGGACGCAGACGGCTCCGGCATGTCACAGCGCTACCCCGGGCCTGTCCTCAGCCTCAGGCTGCTCACACAGCGCGAGCTGCTGGGGTGGCTTACGGGAGACGTCGGGGTGTCCAGATCTGCTGTACCTCAGTGCTGGCTCCTCCAGGGCCGGTCTGGGCCGGGGCAGAGCAGCGACCCTCTGGTCTGCTCCGCCTGCTGCAGCTTGAGCCTGGGAATAAGCACAGAGCAGAGCCGTCAGTCCGGGCCTGAGAGCTCCCAGGGCAGTTCTGGTTCCCCGCGAAGCAGGGCCCTCCTCCCAGTCGCCTGCTGCCAGCCACGGCCGCTCTTTGGCCCTGGGAGGAGGCGTCGGTCACCGAGTCCCTCGCTTGCCTGGGGCTGTGGGCCACACGGCAGGAGCACATGTGCTCAGCCCTCCCGGCTTCGTCCGCGGCCCTGCAGACCTGGCCGGCAATGGTCTGCATTCCCAGCAGGCGTCCCCCGCCCGGCGGTCGCAGGGCCAGCCGGCGCTTTCCTCCCCTTTGTGTTGTTACTCACCAGTCTTGGACGTGTCAGATGTGGGCTGGGAGCCCCCGGTGAGCTCAGCAGCCCCGGCCTGTGCATAGCACAACCGGCCCCTGGGATCAATGTCAGGGAGCCCCAGGCGGTGCACCTGCAGCCGGGTGTTTTTACCCCACCTCAGCTGCCAGACTGCCTGGGTTCTCTCCCTGTCACCGGGGGCGGGGGGGTAGTGGGGTGCATGGTTGGGGACTGGGAGCCAGGCTGCCTGGGTTCTCTCCCTGTTACTGGGGGGGTAGTGGGGTGCATGGTTGGGGGCTGGGAGCCAGGCTGCCTGGGTTCTGGCCATGTCACTGTGGGGTAGTGGGGTGCATGGTTGGGGGCTGGGAGCCAGGCTGCCTGGGTTCTGCCCATGTCACTGGGTGGTAGTGGGGTGCAGTGGTTAGGCCGCTGCTCACGTGCCTCTCGGTGCTGTTGCAGGCTGATGAGACAAAGCTCTCCCAACTCTTCGTCCTCAACGTGCTGCTCAGCAGCGTCTTTGTCTATAACACCCGGGGTGAGGACAACCCCCAGAGACAGCTCGACCGCCTGACGTATCCTTCCCAGCACAGCCCTGCCCTGGAGGGGACAGGCCCCCTGCCCCATTCCCTGGACCGTGAGCCCTGGAACCTGAACCAGAGGGCAAAGGATCCAGGCCCCAATGCCCCCCAGCGTGGGTTGGTTTCCGAGGCTCGGCCTGTCTTTTCCTTCACGGCATTCCCTGCAGGTACGTGAGGGCTCTGCCCCAGATGGTACGAGTGCTGGATGAGTGCTCCTGGGAGAACAGCTTCCTCCTGAGCGGCGTGCTGCCCGACTTCGTGTGGTGCCTGCGGGACGTGGCACCTGACCCCTGCCTGGATGAGATGCTGGAAGCTGCAGGCCATGAGCTGGATTCAGCACTCAGCTCGCCGCAAGGTGCATTGTCTTTGTATAAAAAGTCTTCATGCTCCACCCCAGAGGTGGCTGCATCTGCATGCTGGATGAAGGGTGTGTGTAGAAACAGCCCATGCATGCCACCCCAGAGGTGGCTGCATCTACCCACTGGGCAAGGGGTCCTTCTAGAACAGTCCTCATGGCCATCCCAAGGCAGCCACATCTCTGTTCCCAGCATCCCAGGCTGTTCAGTGTGAGCGCAGGTTTACCCACCCCCTTTTCTCTGACCAGACTCGGAGGACTCTCCATCAAGCTGCATACAGAGGTTATTCCCCCACCGGAAGCTCTTCCGTTTCTGCTCCCCCCAAGCAGCTGGTGGGCGCGGCAAGCCACTGTCTCCTGCCGAGCAGCTGCATCCTACGTTCCTGGAGCAGCTGGGGCGTTTCAAGGACTATGCCCTGAGCCGGCGCCCTAAGGCCGTGGTGGGGAACCGAGCGGCTAGTGGGGAGGGTAAGTCTCTGGCCGGGCGGGTGGGCAGCCTGTGCAGTGTCTGTGCAGCACCTAGCGCGGTGGGGCTGGGGATGTGATCATGACGTAGCAGCAGTAATGCCGGGGGAATCACAGGCCCCGGGTTGCTGTGGGGCTCAATGGTCGGTGACAAGCGCAGATTCGGCAGCAGAGACGTTCCCCTGAGCTCCTGTTGCTTTCTCCATGTCGTGGGAGAGGGGAAGCCCCCAGACTCCCCTGCAGGGCAGAAGCCTGGCTTCTCGCAGCAAGGCGACTTGGCGCTCCGAGGTGAAAAGAACAAAAGCCAAACCCTGTCCCCAGAGCTTTGGGCCCTTGGTCGGGGGGCCGGCAGGGTTTGGGCTTCTCCGTTGGCTGGAAGTTTTTGAGCTGCTTCACTCTAGGGTTTGACTCAAAACAGCGTTGTTTGGAATTGCAGAGACCCAAAGCCCCTCAACCCCTCTGGTCTGGCCCCATCCTCAGGCTCGGAAGTCACAAGCCTCAGTTGCCGCAAGCCAGGCGCTCAGCTGCCATAACAGTAATGATCCCTGGCACTTCTCTAGTCCTTCCCAGCCATCCACTTCCAAGGGGTCAGCACCATGGACCCCTTTGTAGGACAGGGGAAACTAAGGCACAAAGCAGGCCCCCCCTCCCGACTTGCCCGCACTCCTCCAGCCCCAGTGCAGAACTTGGACCAGAACCCAGGATTCATAGCTTACCCTGCAGGGGCAGCACAGCCCTCAGGACCTGAGCCAGGCTGGGATGGAGGGATGGACTAGATGGGAACCCCCCCGCCCACACTTAATCCTGGTCTGTCCCCTCTCTCCAGTCCTGGCTGGTTTCCTAGAGTGCGTTGTGGACCTGCTGTCCCGGGATGAGCCCATTCTCCTGAGTGAGATCTGCGGTGCCCTGCAGGTGAGGGAGGGGCTGGCGGATGCTGATGGGAGGTGGATCAGTGCAGCAGATAGGAGGTGGCACCAGGGGTGTCGAGGGGCTCATGGGGGTGGGTCCCCTGGGATCCATGCAATGGGCAGCGGGTGGCACTGGGGGATGCAGAGGGACTACGGGGGGGAGGGTTCCCATGGGATCTGTGTGGTGGATGGGGACTGGGCACGGGTGGTAGGGAGAGGGGGTTACCTGGGGGCAGGTTGAGGGTCCCATGGGATCCATGTGGGAAGTCCTAGGTGGGCACTGGCGGGGGACTCACCTGGGGGCAGGTTGAGGGGCATAGAATCCTAGAACACTAGGACTGGAAAGGGCCTCGAGAGGTCATCGAGTCCAGCCCCCTGCCCTCATGGCAGGACCAAGCACCATTTACCATCCCTGGTAGGTGTCTGTCTAACCTGCTCTTAAATATCTTCCACAATGGAGATTCCTCCCCAGGAAATTTATTCCACTGTTTGACCCCTGACAGTTAGGAACATTTTCCTAATGTCCAACCTGAACCTCCCCTGCTGCAGTTTAAGCCCATTGCCTCTTGTTCTGTCCTCAGAGGCCAAGGAGAACAATTTTTCTCCCTCCTCTTTGTAACCCTGTTTTAGGTGCTTGAAAACCAGTATCTTGTCCCCTCTCAGTCTTCCCTTTTCTAAACTAAACAAGCCCAGTTCTTTCAGTCGTCCCTCATGGCTCCTGTTCTCTCGATCTTTCTTCATTCTTGTTGCTCTTCTCTGGACCTTCTCCAGTTTCTCCACATCTTTCTTGAAGTGCGGTGCCCGGAACTGGACACAATACTCCAGCTGAGGCCTAACGAGGGCAGAGCAGAGTGGAAAAATGACTTCTCGTGTCTTGCTCTCAACACTCCTGTGACTGCAGCCCAGAATCATGTTTGCTTTTTTTGCAACAGCGTCACACTGTTGACTCATATTTAGCTTGTTGTCCACTCTGACCCCTAAATCCCTTTCCACAGGGCTCTTTCCTAGACAGTCACTTCCCACTGTGTATGTATGAAGCTGATTTTATCTTCCCGAGTGCAGTACTTTGCATTTGTCCTGATTAAACTTAATCCTATTTACCTGAATCCATTTCTCCAGTTTGTCCAGATGTTTTTGAGTTGTGACTGTCGTCAGAGTTGCCACCAGCGTGGTGCTCTGCTCTCTCCAATGTTGGTATCACTCGGCTGCGTGCATGTGTTCCCTCTGTGCGCTGCCCCAGCTCTGCAGATAGCCGACACAGCAGACCCGAAGAGAACCCCCAATGACCACAGAGTCTAGTAAGGTGCGAAGGCGCATCGGCCAGGTTTATTGCCGTATTGGATACAATAGTAGTTCCCTGTAGATTTCTTAGTCTAAGTCAGGGCATACTACAAATATGCACCCACGGTCAATGGACTCGGCTCAGTCAGTGGTGGGACTTTCCACTGCCCCCTTGGCCGGACCCAGACCACATCCCAGGATTACATTCTTACACACAGGTACAAACAACTTACACATCACTCCTGACGTATTGAGGTACAACCCTTCTACGTAGTCAGGTGCCGCCTCCCCCTTTGTACATGTTGGTTTGAACAAAACAACTCTATCCGTCATATTACCCTTTTGCCCCTGTCATTGGGATGGATTGGCCTATTCTTTCTTATCTGTGGGATGTTCTGGGGTAGGGAGTTCTGGTACCATGTACCTACTTCACTATGCTGGGTAGATATGTTTATGCACCAGCAACCCTCTTCTTTCCAGCTTCTGTGAGCAATGCATCCCTTTAGCTCACAGCTGCACTTTGCCTTCTGTTAGCAAAGTCTTGACCATTACTTTGGTTCAGGCCTAAGGCCTCATACTGGGCCTGTACTTACTACATTCCCCCACTTTTTGTCTTTTTATGGGGAGGATGTTTACCCATCGCCCCGGAAAAGCGTAATGTATGGACTAAAGATAACCCAGTGAGCTAAACACTGTTGTGTGGTTATCTTAAGTTACCATCCATACACTCGTGCCCCATCTGTCTTTTTAGTCTGCACATTCCCTTGTACGACTATTAGGCAGATTTTATTATCCAATTATTTTTTAGTCCCTTATGGTGGGCCTGGGAATGTTAGGACCAGGACCTTGAGTTCGTGGGGAGGGGGTGTGTCATGCACCTATTTGTTGTCCTACTGAGGGCTTCGTGGGGATATAGAGACTATCCCAAAGATACAAATGTGTGTTATGGAATAAATGTGCATATGGGATATACAGGATGTAGGTTTTATCACTTTGTGATATACTAATGTAGGTTATGGATATATATGGAGTGTAGGTCTTATAACTTCTCACTCCATGTGATGACTGTTTGGGTGTCCCACAGCAGTGTTGATTGCCATTTCCATTCCTTTGTTTACTCGACTTTGTAACTTAGCTTTCTTGGTCTGACGGATCATGTAGCAGCACATTCCTATCAACACAACAACAGTTAGTGCCTGGATCCCCATTAGGAATACGCGTAGAGTGCGGACCACTGGATGTAAAGTCACATCCTCTGGAATCGCCCACCAGGGTGTTTCCACCTCTTGGTGCACCACATCAATTTCACTTATCTGCTGTTGAATCAATTGGGCTATTGGTATTAGGGATTCCTTAGTTCTTGCAACCAAGTCATGTATATCTAGCTGTAAGAACTTCACAGAGGGAAACAGGTCAATTAACAAGCTTTGCAAGCGTTCACGTGGGATGATCATTTTACTGACAGTATTACCCTTTCTTGTTGGCCAAAAGGCAGGGGCTCCTGTTTGAATGGTGCTTGTCACAGGTACACAGTATGAGGCCTTAGGCCTGAACCAAAGTAATGGTCAAGACTTTGCTAACAGAAAGCAAAGTGCAGCTGTGAGGTAAAGGAATGCATTACTTTGGTTCAGGCCTAAGGCCTCATACTGGGCCTGTGCTTACTACAGTGACCCTGTCCTTCAAAGCAGTTGTAACCCCTCCCAACTTGGTAAAAACTGCAGACTTACTAAGTGTACGCTATGCCAGTATCTAAATCGTTAATGAAGATACTGAATAGAACCGGTCCCAAAATAGATCCCTGCGGAACCCCACTTGTTATGCCCTTCCAGCGTGATTGGGAACGATTAATAACCACTCTCTGAGAACGCGTTAGTTTGTATTTTCAGAAACAACAAGAAGTCCTGTGGCACCTTATAGTCTGAGAATGGTTATCCAGCTAGTTATGCACCCACCTTATAGTAGCTGCATCTAAGTTTTATTTGCCTAGTTTATTGATAAGAAGATCATGCAAGACCGTGTCAAATGTCTTACTAAAGTCTAGGTATACCACATCCACCACTTCTCCCTTATCCACATGATCTGTTATCCTGTCAAAGAGAGCTCTCAGATTGGTCTGGCATGATTTGTTCTTCACAAATCCATGCTGGCTGTTACCTATCACCTTATTTTCTCCCAGATGTTTGCAGATGAATTCCTTAATTACGTGCTCCATTATCTTTCCTGGAACAGAAGTCCAACTGGTCTGTAGTTTCCTGGGTTGTTCCTTTTTCCCTTTTTATAGATGGGCACCATATTTGCCCTTTTGTGGTCTTCTGGAATCTCCCCGGACTTCCAGAGCTTTTCAAAGATGATAGTGAAAGGTTCCCGTACCTTCTGTATCTTGGGGTATTCTAGGATGCATTTCATCAGGCCCTGGTGACTTGCAGACATCCAGTTCTTCTAAGTAATTTTTGACTTGTTTTTTTTATTTTATCCTCTAAACCTACCCCCTTCCCGCTAGCATCCTCCATGTAAGGCATTCCTGCATCAGACTTCTTGATGAAGACTGAAACAAAGAAGTCATTAAGCACCTCTGCCATCTCCAAGTTTCCTGCTATTGTTTCTCCCTCCTCACTGAGTAATGTCCCTGCCCTGTCCTTGGTCTTCCTCTTGCTTCTAAAATATTTACAGAATGTCTTCTTGTTACCCTTTATGCCTCTAGCTAATTTGAGCTTGTTTTTTGCCTTGGCCTTTCTGCTCTTGCCCCTGCCTACATGTATTGTTCGCTTATCGTCATCTTAACACACCCGTCTCCTAGAACTGGAAGGGACCTTGGGAGGTCATCTAGTCCAGTCCCCTGCCCCCTTGGCAGGACCAAGCACCATCCCTATTATCTATTTGCCCCAATCCCTAAAAGCCCTAGAGGATCCGTGCAGTGGGTGGGAGGGGGGCAGTGGGGGAGGGGCTCACCTGGGGCAGGTGGAGGGCCCCGGGGTCCATGTGGGGGGTGGGAGGCGGCAGTGGGGGAGGGGCTCACCTGGGGCAGGTGGAGGGCCCCGGGGTCCATGTGGGGGGTGGGAGGCGGCAGTGGGGGAGGGGCTCACCTGGGGCAGGTGGAGGGCCCCGGGGGTCCATGCGGGGGGTGGGAGGAGGTAGTGGGGGAAGGGCTCACCTGGGGCAGGTGGAGGGCCCCGGGGGTCCATGCGGGGGGGTGGGAGGGGGGACAGGCTCCGCTTAGCAGAGGGGTTTTTGCTTCCAGCCGGAAGGCAGCGATTGCTCCCCGCGGCACCCGCCAGACCCTGCTGGGGGTGCCCCACCCAGCCAGGATGCACCCAGCGCTGCCCAGCCCCCGCTGCCAGAGCCCCAGGTGGGTGCGGGGCCAGGAGCCAGGGACGAGCCCGTGTGCTTGGTTGAGAACCACCCGGGCAGGGAGCTGCAGCTGAACCCGAGCGCCCTGGCCCTGCTGCAGAGCATCCGCCAGCCCGTGGTGGTGGTGGCCATCGCCGGGTTGTACCGCACCGGCAAGTCCTTCCTCATGAACCAGCTGGCCGGCCAGGCCCGGAGAGGTGGGGGGTCGCTCTGCCCAGCTGGGGGTGGGGTAGATGTGGGGCTGAGCTGGGCAGGGGAGGGGGAGGGGGACAGTGGGGGTGGAAAGGCCTGTGGGGTTAGCCAGGGCCGGGAGGAGGGTTGACAGGGCAGCGGCAGCTGATCGGTCCCACCGGCCCCTGTGACCCCAGCTCTGGGAGGGCAGTGGGGTCCAGTGGTTAGAGCAGGAGGGGCTGGGCCAAGACCTAAGCTCCCTGTAAGAGCCACCTCCTAAAGACGGGCCTAGTTGCTCAGAGCCCCTGCCCGGCTGCCCTGCTGGGGCAGGGCACCTTTCCCCACCCGCCCCGATGCTGCTGTGGGCAGAGAGAATGGGGGAGTCCTGGGGCAAACTGCACCCCAAGCCCCTCCCCTCTGCCCCTCCCCCCGGCACTGCCTCAGAGATGCACCCCCCACTCCAACCCTCTACCACAGCCCTGAGACCCCTCCCACACTCCCAGAGCTGGGCGTGGCCAGGACTCCTGGGTTCTCTCCGGACACTGGGAGGGCAGTAGGGCCGAGTGTTTTAGTGGGGGCGGGGAAGGGGCCAGGACTCCTGGGTTCCTTTTTGCTGTGTCTGTCCCATCTCTGCCCCTCTCCCCGCAGGGTTCTCGCTGGGCGCCACCATCCAGTCGCACACCAAGGGCATCTGGATATGGTGCCTGCCCCACCCCTGCCAGGCCGGCCACACCCTGGTGCTGCTGGACACCGAGGGGCTGGGGGACGTGGAGAAGGTGAGCCAGGAAGGGGGGCTAGGTCTGGGGAGAACTTGGGGGACCAAGGATGGTGGATGTGGGGAGGGCTCTGGGTGGGGAGACTGGGGACCCAGGGTCGGCACAGGTCCGTCTCCCCTGCCCGAAGCCCCACGATCCTCCCCCTGCCCGGGTGCTCTGCTATGTTCTCTGACTTTGACACCCATCAATTCCCACCCTCTGCAGGGCAATGCCAAGAATGATGCCTGGATCTTCGTGCTGGCCGTGCTGCTCAGCAGCACCCTGGTCTACAACAGCCTGGGCACCATCGACCAGTACGCCCTGGAGAAGCTGCAGTATCCTGCCCCTGCTGGGAGGGACCCAGGAGTTCGGGAGGTGGAGGAAGCTGGGATTCCCCTCCCATAACCAGAGAGCGAGGGTCTGGGATGGGGCCAGTAGCCAGGGCCGTCACTGGGTCCTGTCCCTGGGGAAGTGTGGTCAGGGCTGGGGGCGCTGGGCTCGGGGACACCCCATCTCCTGTTCCTCAGCTGGCCCCAGTTACGTGACGGAGCTGACGGAGCGCATCAGGGTGAAGGCGGCAGGTGAGGGCGGCCAGAAGAAGGGGGAGGATTCAGCCGAGTTTGTGCGGTTCTTCCCGGCCTTCGTGTGGGCCGTGCGGGATTTCTCGCTGCAGCTGATTGTGGACGGGCGGGAGATCACCGAGGACGAGTACCTGGAGAACGCCCTGAAACGCAGACAAGGTGCCAAGCGTGGGCAGGGACTGGTCCGCATGGGCCCGCGGGAGGGTCCGATCTGGTGGGCGGGGGAGGGGGCTACCAGTCTGGCTGGGCCCAGGACTCTGGTCAGGGCAGCTGGGAGGTGCTGTTACCAGATTAGCCCGTTGTGCTCAAGTCTGAGGGCTGCCCTTGTGCGGGAGGGTGGGTGTTTCTGTCAGTGCGCGGCTGGGCACTTGTGTTCTCACTGGAGCTTTAGTTCTCCCCTCTGCCCCTTCCCTCCCAGTGGAGCCGGCCTGTGGGACCTCATTCCCCACCCCAGACTCTGACGAACACACACCCCTCCCCCCAGCACGTCCGAGGGGGGCGGTTAATCCGCACTCAAAAGCTGCCCCCTTAGATGGCCCTGGATTCTGCAGGCTGGTTGCACAGCAGTGCCAAGCTGCGACGCTTGGGTGCCCTGGGGCTCAGACAAACAGCACCTTAAGCTGCCACCTCGTATGCCCCAGACTGAGCACCTCCCTACCACCACTTTCACATCACAACCGTTCTGCCAGGAACCCCTGGATGAGCACAGCCCCTGGCTTTCCAAAGCACAGGCCAGGGGTCAGCAAATCTGGCGCCAGGAGGGCCCCCGGGGCGTCTACACACGTTTTTTTCCCCCAAAGAATCTCCTGATCTGGGAGACGAAGAGGATCACCGAGAAGTGCCGTGCTCTAGGGAAAGATCGCATGTTGTGTGTAGACGCGCCGGGGAAATTTTCATGAGATCCCCAGCTTTTTCAAAAGACTCACTAGTGTAGACGTAGCCCTTAAGGAGTGTTGCTGCAGAGATGGGGAAGCCAAAGCCACACCCCTAAGGGGGTTGACGGGGAAGAGAGAAAACAAAACGAAAGCAGCCAGCTCAACCCCCAGAGTTACTGATTTCCAGGTTGTGACCCTGGGGGAACTTGAAGCTTGAGCTGATGGGGGTTCCCAGGGGGTGACGACAGCTGGGGGTCCAGAATGCTGGCGCCAGGCAGAGCAGCGCCCCCCACGCCACCAGGGAGGCGAAGGTGAAATCCCAACGGAACTGGTGCCAAGCTGAGATCCAGGCACCAGAACCCCTCCTGTGGCCGGGAGTGAGGGTTTCTGCAGGGAAACAGCAGCGGCTCTGGAGGCAGCCCTAGATGTGGTAAAGGGGTGAACGGCGGGTTCCGGGGCGTGTTCTCAAGTTGTTCTGTTCAGGCTGCGCAGCAGGAACTGCTCGTCCCTGGCTCTGGGCAGGTCTCCTTTGGGGGAGCTCAGAATGGCATTAGGCAGTTCCAGTGTTCTGGTTAATGGCAGAAGATCTATGGCTAATATTGGTCTAACAAAACAACCCGCGGTCCTGTAGCACGTAGGACAGCAGGCGAGGGGGCACAGCTGGGAGGAGGGGAGCGAATTGCTGAGGGCCCTGCCTGAGATGGCTGGGAATGCCGAAGCTGGGGAGCTGCTGTGTAACGCGGGAGGGAGCTGGTGTCTCTGTTCAGAGCGAGCCTCAACGTATCGAATTTGAGCATAAACTGCCGTTCACGTGTTTCCCTTTGTATTCTGCTGTTAAAGTCTCTTTCCTGTAAGGTGCAGATTCTCAGGTCTGTAACAGCACGGCCCAGTGCACTGCCATGCTCCCTGACAGCTTTATGTGTCTTCAGGTTCCTAATGTCTGCTCTGTGCCCATTCATTCTTTGGCAAAGTGATCACAGAATCCCAGAGCTGGAAGGGACCTCAGGAGGTTATCTAGTCTCCAGCTCCCTGCTTCAAGCAGGTTCAACTCCAACTAAGTCATCCCAAGCAGGACCTTGTCAAGATGGGACTTAAAAACTTCTAGGGATGGAGATTCCACCACCTTTCTAGGCAACACATTCCAGGGCTTCACCACCCGCCTGGGAAAGCAGTTTTTCCTAATATCCAACCTACACCTCCCCCTCTGTAACTTCAGAACATTGCTCCTTGTTCTGCCATCTGACACCAGCGAGAACAATTTCTCACCCTTCTCTTTAGAGCTCCCCTTCAGTAAGTTGAAGGCTGCTATTAAATCACCCCTCAGTCTTCTCTTCTTTAAACTAAACAAGCCCAAATCCCTCAGCCTCTCCTCATAGGTCTTGTGCTCCAGCCCCTTAATCATTTTTGTTGTCCTCCACTGAACCTGCTACAGGAAATCCACATCCTTTTTGTACTGGGGGGCCCAAAACTGGACACGATATTCCAGATGTGGCCTCACGAGTGCCGAATCGAGGGGAATAACCACTTCTCTAGATTTGCTCAAAATGTTCCTCCTAATGCGCCCTAGTATGCCGTTAGCCTTCTTGGCGACAAGGGCACACTGGTTACTCATATCCAGCCTTTCATCCACCATAACCCCTAGGTCCCTTTCCGCTGTACTGCTGCTGAGCCCGTCGGTCGCCAGCCTATAACAATGCTTGGGATTCTTCCGCCTCCGGTGCAGGACTCTACACTTCTCCTTGTTGGACTGCATCAGATTTGTTTTGGGCCAGTCCTCCAATTTATTCAGGTCCCTCTGGATTCTCTCTCTACCCTCCAACATCTTTACCTCTCCCCCTAGTTTTGTGTCATCCGCAAAATTGTCCAGTCTGTCCGATATCCATAGCAGAGGGGCATTGCTGGCACATGATGGCGTAGATAACATTGACTGAGGTGCAGGAGGATGAGCCCCTAATGCTGTAATTAACGTGGTTCGGTCCAGCAATGGTGTCTCCGGAATAAATCTGTGGACCAAGTTGTCAGCGGGGTTTGTTGGGAGGAAAAGTTCCAGGCTGAGTATCGCTGTGGTGTGGCCTGTGGATGCTGGTGAGAATTTCCTGAGGGTAGGTGGTGTCTGCAGGAGAGAACAGAGCCCCTCGGAGCGCAGCGTCATGTTCCGCTAGAGGTCGTAAGTTGTTGACAATGCACTGGAGGGGTTTGTGCTGGCGGCTCTAGGTGATGTCCCAGCACCAAGGCAGGTGAGGCTCAGAGTGTCTCCTCACCCGTCACCCTTGCTGGCAGGGGGTCGGTGTGCCTGCCCCTCCTTTCCATTCCCTTGGTGCAAGCAGAGGCGGGGCAGGGCGGGGTGGGGATGGGGAAAGGCGGGGCCACTTCCCTGAGTACTAGGCCCGTGTCTCCCACGTACGCAGAGCTGGGGGGTGGCAGTGCTGAGGGTACCAGCCTGGCTGGGCTCAGGAGTAGGATCAGGGCAGTGTGGGGGAGGGCTCAGGGGTGTGATCGGGGCAGTGCGGGGAGGAAGGAGGTACCAGGCAGGCTGGACTCTGGGCTCTGACCCTGGTTGTCTCTCATAGGCCAGCCCGAGAAGCTGGATTTGCCCAAGAAGTTCCTGCGCCAATACTTCCCTTCCCGCAAGTGCTTCGTGTTTGACCGCCCGGCCCTGGCTTGCGACCTGTCCCGGCTGGAGGAGCTCCCCGAGGCAGCACTGAGCCCCAAGTTCCTGGAGCAGGCGCGTCTCTTCTGCAGCTACATCCACCGGCACGCGGGCCCCAAAACCCTCCCGGGTGGCCATGTGGTGACAGGCACCTGTGAGTGGGGGTTGGGGCGCCCTGGGGGTGGGGAGGATCAGGGTGTGGCCCTGGCGGGAGGACGAGTGGCGGGCAGCCCTGGAAGTGGGAATTGGAGTGTGACTCTCTTGGGCAGGGGACGGGGCAGGTCTCGGGGGTGTCCTGGGGGCAGGGAATGGAGACAGGAGTGTTACGGGGTCGCCCTCCTCTCAGGAAGCCACTGAACCTGCCTGTTCCACCAGCCATGCTCCAAACCAGCCCCCCACACCCGGCTGAGCTCCGCTCTGCCTGGCAGACTCGCATGTGCAGCCCATCCCCGCCGGGGTGCAAACCCCAAACTGTGCTGTCTGTGCTGTGCAGAGATTCGAACAGCGCCAGCACCCTGAAATTCACACCCCCCCCCCCCCGCCCCTGCAACCTGCCTGGCTCTCAGCCACCCATTAGGGACGTCACATGCTGGTTCCGAGAGAGACAAATAAGTCGTTCCCCACAAACAGACAAAAGTGGATTCCTGAGCGACTAAACCAACCAGCAGAGCAGTGATTGCGCAGCCTCAGTGTCGTTCGGAGGAGCTGCCGTGTTCTCGAACTCAGTCTGTCCTGGCTTGCAGCTTAGCACGCCAGGTCTTCTTTCCCCAGGCCAGGCACCAGCTAGCTGGGCTTCAGTCCGTCCTTCCCCAGCACAGGCACCAGCTAGCTGGGCTTCAGTCCGTCCTTCCCCAGCACAGGCACCAGCTAGCTGGGCTTCAGTCCGTCCTTCCCCAGCACAGGCACCAGCTAGCTGGGCTTCAGTCTGTCCTTCCCCAGGCCAGGCACCAGCTAGCTGGGCTTCAGTCCGTCCTTCCCCAGGCCAGGCCCAGGGTTTTGCAGCAGTCAGCTGGGGCGGGGCGTCAGTGACAGCGAGTTGCTTCCCTCCCTGGGAAAGGTGTTGCAGATGGCGAGATCCTTTGATCCCCATCGCCCCGAATGGGAACCAGGGTTGCCAACCCCCAGAAATTTCTTTTATGGAGGAAACAGGAAAAATTTACAGACAGACAAATCTTTACAGATGTCATTTTTACACTGTGTTATGACAACGTAAATGGCCAAAAGTGACGAGTAATCATCATTGCTACATCACGAGAACAATAAGCTATTTAACCCCCTTTCACTGTCAGTCCTGTTGCCAGTGTGCTGATGCTAACTCGACAGGAGAATGCGGATAATAACATCATGTGGATCATGTGATTCACGTTACAACACCTCAACCACTGAGCTAAATAAACAGCTAAAATGTCCAGTTGCTGCCGCCCCGCAGGACAGTGGCTGAAGCAGCACAGGAGAAATTTAATTGCTACAGAAGAATTGCTGGATTTGAAATTTTATTGCACTTTTATGAAATTTACAGACACCTACATTTTTTTATGGATGTGTCAAATTTCGGCCAATTTTTTACAGGCTGTCCATGAATTTACGAATGGTTGGTGATCCTCTGGGAACGTGCTAGTTGTCCCAGGCAGAGCCCAGTGCCAAGTGACAGGCTCACATGCCCCTGCAGTGTCAGAGCAGCCAGGAGTCCGGGTTAGCAGCAGCCCAGGAAGGAAGCGGGGAGGTCAGGATCCTTTTGTCATGTGCCAGCCCGGCCCAGCCCAGCCCATCCTGGCTGTGTGCGCTAAGGCACAGCTGTGACAGACACCACATTGCCGCCCAGCTGCAGGAATGAACATACCTGCAAACAGAGTCCTGTGCAGTGCATCGTCCCTTCCCAACCAGTGTCCTGCAAACCCATCCTCGCTGTGCCGGAAGCAAATGGAACGACATCCTGAGCAGAACCTGGGGTGCAGAGCACAGGTGCCTCTGGGAGGGTCGGGGGGAACACATCCCAGGCTCTGCTGTGTGGGCGCTGCAGAGCCAGGGCAGGGAGCAGCTGGCCAGCTGGAGGGGTTTAAGCCAGTACAGGAAGGTGCCTGCCCCTCCGGCCGCGCTGGGGAGTCTGGTGGTGACCCTGCCCCTCCGGCCACGCTGGGGAGCCTGGCGGTGACCCTGCCCCTCCTGCAGTGCTGGGCAGCCTGGCGGTGACCTACGTGGATGCCATTCGCAGCGGGGCAGTGCCCTGCATGGAGAACGCGGTGCTGGCCCTGGCACAGATTGAGAACTCGGCGGCGGTGGGCGAGGCGCTGGCGGCCTACGAGGAGCTGCTGGGGCAGCGGGCGGCGCTGCCCACGGAGAGTGTGCCGGAGCTGCTGGAGCTGCACGCCCTGTGCGAGCAGGAGGCGCTGCGGGTGTTCATGGCCCGTGTCTTCAAGGATGATGAGCAGCGATACCAGTGGCAGCTGAAGGTACCGGGCCCCTGTGCTAGGATCACCAGTCTCCTGTCCCAGCCTGGAATGATGCACGGGGCAATGCAGCGTGGGGCCTTGAGGGGTGCTGGCCCCAGTGTGGGCACTGCTGGCTCCGTGGGGCAGGGTGTGGGGCACAGGACCTTTCCCTTTCCATGGGGGCTGCGCTGCTGGCTCTGTGGGACACCGGCTGCCATCTCCTCTCTCGCAGGACAAGCTGGATTTGAAGCGCTCTGAGCTCTGCGGGCGGAACGAGCTGGCGTCCTCGGACCGATGCAGGGCTGTGCTCATGGAGCTGGCAGAGGACCTGGAGGAGCGGCTCCAGCAGGGGAGCTACTCGGTGCCTGGAGGCTACCAGCGCCTCCTGGATGACCAGCAGGCCGTGGTGGAGAGATACCAGCTGGTGCCAGGGAAGGGGGTAATGGTGAGTTGGCTCGATAGCATCGACGGGGGCTGGGAGCCCTGGGGTCTGGCCCTGGCTGTGAAAGAAGGGGAGAGGGGTCTGCTGGTTACAGCACTGGGAGGAGGGGGAGTTGGCAGCCAGGACTCCTGGGTCCTGTCTCCAGCTGTGGCTCTGGATCCCTTGATTTATTGGGGGCGGAAGGAGGGATATTCCAGGGCAAAGGGAGGGGCTGAGGGCCCCTCTGTTGGGGGGTGCGAGGGACAGGACGAGGGGCTGGGGGCCCCTCTGTTGGGGGGTGCGAGGGACGGAACGAGGGGCTGGGGGCCCCTCTGTTGGGGGGTGCGAGGGACGGGGTGAGGGGCTGGGGGCCCGTCTCACCCCTTTCTCCCTTGTGGCCCCAGGCAGCCGAGGAGCTGCAGCAGTTTCTGAAGTCCAAGGAGACGATGGCCCAGACCATCCTGCAGACGGACAAGAGCCTCTCGGACAGACAGAGGGAGATTGAAGGTGACTCCAGAGAGGGGCCTGTAGCCCTGTGACCGCTGTGGCCTGTGGGTCTGGTGATCCCTGGGCCAGAGACTCACCCCTCCTCCACACACCGTGGCCCCAGCGACCTTTGACCCTTGTGGCCCCATAGCTCCTGCAACTCCTGGGCCCCACAGATGCCCGGGCTCTGCAGGGTGGTGACTCTTCATCCTCACAGCCCCACCTGGGTCCCAGAGACCCAGCGCCCCATGGATGCAGGGACCCCAGGCCAGGGCTCTGCACCCCCAGGACCCCATGATCCTGACCAAGTGTCCTCCCCCAGTGGAGCGGGCGCAGGCCGAGGCGGCTCAGCGGGAGGCCCGGCTGCTCCAGGAGACGCAGGCCAGGGCGGAGCAGCAGCGGCAGGACCAGGAGCGCAGCCACGAGGATCACGTCCAGCAGCTGATGGCCAAGATGGAGGAGGAGAGGAGGCAGCTGGTGGCTGAGCAGACGGGAGCGTTTGCCCTGAAGCAGCAGGTACCTGCTGTGGGCCCCTGGGGAGCTGGGACTGGGCCGCCCAGCGTGAGTGCGGGGGCTGGGAGCCGGACTCCTGGGTTCTCTCCCAGCCGTGGACCCCCTCGGCCCCGTTCCTGGCGCTAACCCGTGGCTCTGTCCCCAGGAGCAGGAGCGGCTGCAGCGTGAGGGGTTCCACAGTGAGGTGCAGCAGTTAAAGCAGCAGCTGCAGAGTCTGAGAGAGGAGATGAACCGGCCCCGGCCCTGGCCCTCCATCTGCGTCGTCTGCTGAAAACGGGAACGGCTGGGGGGACAGGGCTGGGCTGCCTCCCCTCCCTCTGCCCTGGGACGTGGGGCGCTGGCCAGAGTCCACCACCAGGGCGGTGGGACATTTGGGGGCGGAGGGGTTCTGAATTGGCACTGACACTTGTTGTTGGCAAGTATCAGAGGGGTAGCCGTGTTAGTCTGGATCTGTAGAGCAACGAAGGGTCCTGTGGCACCTTATAGACTAACAGAAAAGTTTAGAGCATGAGCTTTCGTGAGTTAACTCACTTCTTCAGATGCTGGACCAGCATCTGAAGAAGTGAGTTAACTCACGAAAGCTCATGCTCTAAACTTTTCTGTTAGTCTATAAGGTGCCACAGGACCCTTCGTTGCTCTACTTGTTGTTGGGTGTCCCTTCGGTACAGGACGGTGTGTTATTGTAGGGTCTCCCGTAAACACCAGAGCTGCTGCTTGCTAGGGAGCCTTACTGTGGGGGCTGTGACAAAGGGCTGCCTGTAAAAGGTTAAACCCAGAGCGAGGGGGTTCTCTGCTGGCGAGCAGCCGGGGAGCTAAGGGCGAGAGAGAGCTGCCGAGATGTGTTACTCCTCTGCAGGGCTGGATGATCCCAGCACGACTCACACCCCGAGCTGGACGTGGGGCAGAAATGTCTCCTGGGGTGGGATCAGGTTCGTTTAGTTCAGGTTTGGTGCAGGAGGTGGGAGGCCGGCTGGCGAACCCCCCCCCCGCCCAGCTCCCCTAGGCGGTAACTTCTGCACTGACTCCCAGGGGAGGAATTCCCTGAGCTTCTCGCCGCCTTCGCGAGTTGCTGTGTGAGCCTAGCGGCCGGGGCCTATAGAAAGGTGTCAGCTGGTGTCAAGAACGTCCATTGGGCTCGTGTGAGAACTCACCACACAGGCGCTCCTATTACCACTGCACATTGACCCTGCGCCTGGGGGCCTAGGGAGTGAAATCCTCACACCGCCCGTTTGGTCACATCCCCCTCACCCATCAGCCTCCGACAGAAGCAGGACGGAGGGGGTCCCCACGCATTGGCCCTTGGCTCTGGGACGGGAGTGGGGCCTAGTGGTGAGGCAGGGATGCAGGGTGCCTGGTTCTGAGCCCCGCATGCTGTGTACCTATGGGCTAGCCACGGTGAAGGTCTGTGCCTCAGTTTCCCCTGCCCCCTGGGGCAGTGTACAAGGCGCTGAGGGGATGGTGCTATTTACATGCATGGCGTTAACAGGCGTTAGCAGGGATCAGCTCCCATTCCACTTCGTGCCCCTACAGCTGTGAAAATGCACCTCCTGCTCCCAGGGTCCGTCCCCTGCTGCTGCCGTAACCGGACCACTGAGTCCCCAGAAGCCCAGGGCCAAAGCACCTGACCTGGGGGGGAGCGGTGGGAAGACTCCTGGGTACATCTCAGGTCAGTCCCAGCCCACGTCTGGTGGTTGAGCTAAAGTGAGCCTGTCGGAGGCTCCTGTGCCAAAGCCCTTATCCAGACCCCAGCGAAGCCTCTCCTGTGGGCTACCTGCCCCAGGCAGTCTCCATTCACACGGGCGCAGACCTCCTGTGCCAGCTGTTCCCTTCATTGGAGCCGACCTGGAGGGCTGGGACTGGTGTCTGGGTGTGCCCAGAGGGCAGGACAGCAGCCAGGGTCCTGACAGCTCAGACACAGGGTTGGCTTTGGCCCATCTTCCAGCCATTGAATTCCTGCAGTGGTGTTGGAGAAAAGTCTGCGCGCCGTGTATGATGCAAGCAGGAGGGTTTATTAAACACAGCGGTGGTGGAGTGTCACTTCCTCGGTAGCCTCAGTGAGCACTGCCAGAAAATAGGTTACAACTGATTATATCAGATGCTGATGGGTCGGGGGGAACAACAGCAGGGCCGCGTCTACACGTGCACGTTACTTCGAAGTAGCGGCGCCAACTTCGAAATAGCGCCCGTAACGGCTACACGTGTTGGGCGCTATTTCTAAGTGGAAATCGACGTTAGGCGGCGAGACGTCGAAGTCGCTAACCCCGTGAGGGGATGGGAATAGCGCCCTACTTCGACGTTGAATGTCGAAGTAGGGACCGTGTAGCCAATCCGCTTCCTGCAACATTGAAATAGCGGGGTCCGCCATGGCGGCCATCAGCTGAGGGGTTGAGAGACGCTCTCTCTCCAGCCCCCTGCGGGGCTCTATGGTCACCGTGTGCAGCAGCCCTTAGCCCAGGGCTTCTGGCTGCTGCTGCAGCAGCTGGGGATCCATGCTGCAGGCACAGGGTCTGCAACCAGTTGTTGGCTCTGTGGATCTTGTGTTTAGTGCAACTGTGTCTGGGAGGGGCCCTTTAAGGGAGCGGCTTGCTGTTGAGTCCACCCTGTGACCCTGTCTGCAGCTGTGCCTGGCACCCTTATTTCGATGTGTGCTACTTTGGCGTGTAGACGTTCCCTCGCAGCGCCTATTTCGATGTGGTGCTGCCCAACATCGAAGTTGAACGTCGACGTTGCCAGCCCTGGAGGACGTGTAGACGTTATTCATCGAAATAGCTTATTTTGATGTCGCTACATCGAAATAAGCTATTTCGATGTAGCGTGCACATGTAGACGTAGCCCAGGGGTGTTATCCAAGCCTGAATAGGTTCTAGCAGCAAGAGGAGATGAGCACAAGCCAATAAGCTAAAAAGGTTGCAGAGCGTCCCTGCCCATGGCTCCCAGACCTCCTTATCTCTAGTACGGGTGGTTTTGCTAAACAAGTTATTTAAACAAAGTAGATGTTTAATGACAACTATGTGGCTAATTGCATTAAGGCTGCATCCACTGGAGTAATGATGGTGCCTCACACAGGCCATATCCAGGGGTGCGTTATCGAGAAGATTAAAGGAAAAGAGCCTGTTCTCAGTGGTGACAGATGGCAGAACAAGGAGCCATGGTCTGAAGTTGCGGAGGGGCAGGTGTAGGTTGCATATTAGGAAAAACAACTTCCCCAGGCGGGTGGTGAAGCACTGGAATGTGTTGCCTAGAGAGGTGGTGGAATCTCCATCCCTGGAGGTTTTAAGTCCTGGCTGGACGAGGTCCTGGCTGGGATGACTTAGTGAGGGTTGATCCTGCTTGAGGCAGGGGGCTGGACTAGAGACCTCCTGAGGTCCCTTCCAGCCCTGGGAGTCTATGATGGTAACGCCATAGAGCACTTGCACGTTTGGTTTGAGTACCAGCCTGGCCTAGTCCTTGGGCTGGTGCTACATCCCGGCTCTCACGTGCAAGGCCTCTTCTTCGAATGCGGTCGCTGGGGCGACTGTCCCTCCCTCCAAACTCCAAGGCCCTGTCCACGCTGGGACGCCCTCCCCTGGCTCTTGTGAGTGAGATGGGGGGGAGCGGGGGTGACCTTCCACTCATGCTGACTGGGTTTCTGACCCTTGGCCTATAGGGCTACTCCAGACTGGAGGAGTGGAATAGGGTTGTTAGCAGAATACCAGAGCCTGCCTCAGAAATTTCCATCCTACAACTGGGCAGCACTCGTGGGAGCAGCAGCCCTGGAGCCACCGTCCTTGGGGCGTGAGCGATCTCAGCTCCCTAGGGCCGTGCTTGGGTTTACCACTGGGTCCCCTGATGGCAGTCTGCCCTTCGCCCTGCCCGGAGCTGGGAGAACTGGGGCCGGGCGGGGGGTTGGAAAACACCCATGTGGGATGGGGTTTGGGCATCTGCTTGTGGGTCGACCCCCGTTTCCAGTGGTGTTGTCCCCACTTGCCTGCACTGTGCAGAGTGGGGATCTGAGCCAGGGGCCGCAGCAGCCTTCCCAGGATGCCAGGCGAGGACTCCCTCGGGTGCCCCCCACTGCAGAGAAGCCCACGGGGTGCCTGGGAGCAGAGCTGCACCAGGTCGCTGTGCGGCCAGGACCTCAGAGCCCGGCGTGCCTGTGCCAGCAGGGGACTGGGGTGCTGCTCCTCCGAGCCCAGGTCTGCTCCCGGCTGGCTCTGCAGGCTGAGCCGTGGCCTTGCTCCCGAGCCCCAGCAGCCGGCTGGGAAAGGTCAGGGAGTCACAGCACCCGCTTGACCTCCAGAGAGTTTGTGATGCGCTGCCGTTTAGTCTCTGGGGTGGTTCTCCCCAGGCAAAGCCAACGGAGCAAGAGAAACCTGCCTGGAGTAACACCTCTGGGTGCACAAACACCCAACCCCCCCAGCTTGGACCCGCTGGGCCCCACTTCTTTCCTGGAGCCAGGGAGAGAACCCAGGAGTGCTGGTCCTCACCACCTCTCTCTATGTTGGAGTTCAAATTTTATTCTCTTTATACTTTGAATTTTAGGGTTAATAATGCAGCAATGTAAGCGTAACATGACCACATTTACCATTTTATTGATCAAGTTCTTTAATTGAATATGTCTCTTTGTTTTGGAGTGTAGTGTGTTTAGTGGGTAAGGAGTTTTAGTATTGTGTCTATGTTAATAAGATTAGAGGATGATGCTGAAGGCTGAAGCCTTAATTGTTTGATTCATAGTGCCTTTTGCTCTGCTTTTCTCTGAGTCCTTGTAAGAATTGTTTACACGTGAAAGTGGTAAGTCTGTGTCCAGACAAAGGTGGGAAGGTGATCCCCAGAGCCAGATGGCTAAGAAAGGAGGGGAAATGCATGGGTGAAGACAGACTTCGCAGCACCAGGAAAGCACCATCAGTGCGTTCCCTGGTCAAGACGTGATCGGCTTGGCAGATCGATGACTCTCAGGCATGGAGCAGGCGCCCCTAAGGACAATCGATTACAGGCTGAGCCTCTCGGAGTTGTTTTGAGAACAATTGGCATCGAAAAGAGACATGCCAGTCCCAGACTGACACAGCAAACAGTGCAGGAAAGGACTATAAAAGCAGGGTGCTTTGCCATGGGACTTTGGGTTCGTCTTGCTGCCAGCTCCAGGAGAGCATCGGATTGTGACGGACAAGGCCCTGCTCCTCCTCTGTGATCGATCCAGCTGGCCGCAAGATTGATCCAGGCTCTGGACTGATAACTGTAATATCGTCCAGCAGGACTGTGCATGGTGTGTGTGTGTGAGACTGAAAAGTATATGCTACTGTTGTATTCTCAATAAATGTGGCATCCTGCCTTTTCCCCTGTAAAAGATTGTGTGCTGGTCCCCCCCGCTGGGCCCCAGTCCCCTCCCAGAGCTGGGGAGAGAACCCAGGTGTCCTGGTTCCCACCCACCATGTCTACTCCACTGGGCCCCAGGCCCCTCCCAGGGCTGGGGGAGAACCCCGGAGCGCTGGCTCCCAGCCCTGTGCTCACAACTTTCTCACATTTTGTCATCCCTGGTCCATGCCCCGCTCAGGGGATTCAGCGCCTGACCTGGGGGCGGGGCACAGTACAAGTCAGGAAAGACCCAACTGCTCCCAGCAGGGTGCAGAGTGGAAATGGGGTCCTGGCACCCCAGCCCATCTCACAGTGCTGCCCCCCCAACAAACAGCCGGTCTGGGAAGCCCCCAGGCGCCGCACAGGCAGCTCAATGCCCCCTGGCTGCTGCCAGCAAATGCCCCTGCCAAGGCTGAGCCGGGGGGTCATCAGGCCCAGACCCTGGCCTCGGGGGAGCTGCACCCACAGCACCTGGGTGGCAGCTCCACTCAGCTACAAGCCTGCACCATGTTCAGGCTCTGGCACATGGAGCAGCGGGTTCCAGGCCTGCCCGGGCTGTGACTCACAGGCACGGCAGCAGGTGCCCTGGCCGGGGGCTGAGTCAGGCAGCTCTAAATCCCTGACTGCCTCATCAGACGGAAACCGAAAGCAGCCGCCCGCAGCCTTTCCGAGCCCAGGGCCCATTCCGGGAAATGAACCGGCAGGGGCGGAGGGCGTCTGTGTGAGCTGTGAGCTCATCTGGCCCTGCAGGCACCCAGCTGCTGGAGAGGGTCCTGCTGGGGTGTTTCTTCCATCCTGAGCTGCACACTTAGGTTCATTGGCACACGTCCCTCCTTCTCCTGCACTGGCTGGTCCCCTGGACACCCCGACCCAGCCAGCTTCCCTGTGAGGTCAAACAGCTCTTTCACGTTCTCTGTCCTGCAGCTCATTTGGCTTCTTGTGCAGGTTTTCCACACCGTTCTTCCTGTCCCGTTCTACAGCCATTTTAACTTCTCCGTTGGCTTCTGAGTACGGCCTCTCAGCTTCCGCCTTGGCTGCTCTCGTTTCGCTGTTGCTGACGGCTGCTTTTCTGTCCTTTCGCTCCTTCACTTTTCTCAGGGTTTGTGCCGTGATCCAGTCTTTGTGATGCCTTGTCCACTTTCCCAGTGTTTTATCACAGGTTTCTTTCCAGGCTGTTTTGGTGTGTTATCAAATTAATGCCGTGGCAGCATCTTTCGGGATGAGGTTTGCCAGAAGTGCCTGTCTGCTGGAGAGCTCCAGGTGCAACCCAGCTCTTGTCTCTGTATCCTTCAGCTGCTCCGTGTTGAATCTCAATCCCGGTTTGGTCGCTTTTGTGGAGTATCTCTTAAGCTTGAACTTGAGTTTTACCATGACCAGATAGTGGTCTGAACTGACATCTGCCCCTCTTCTCACACGGGCATCCTGCACCCATCTTCTGAAAGAGCTGCTGATGCAGATGTAACCAATCTGGTTTTCTGACTGATGGTCTGGTGAACCCCCCCACGTGACCTTATGGATCCTGTTGTGTGGAAAACCACCACCACCACCTGTCACCAATCGGCTGAAGGAACAAAAGTCACTGAACCACTCTCCATTTTCATTCATGTGGCCTAGGCCGTCTTTTCCCATGGGCTGTTCTCTGCCTGTGTTTATGCTTCCAACCTTTGCACTGAAGTCGCCCATCAAAATCAACACCACGTCCTGCTGTGCTTTCTGGTTCACCACACTTTGCAGTTTCTCACAGAAGCCTGTTTTACAGTCCTCAGCTGCTTCCTTGGTTGGTGCATAACACTGCACAATCAGTACCTGCCGCACGGCGGTGGAGAATCTGGCGGTGAAGATGCGTGAGGATACTGCTGTCCGCTCCATTAAAGCACCAGATGCCGCTCGTGATAACATCAAGCCCACAGCTTCTGTGTGTGGTGTGTCCTCTTCTCCGAGTCCTGAGTAGATGAGGTTTCACCTGCTGCCAGGTGTAGCTGCCCAGATTGGGTCCTTCTTGTCTCATGCAAGCCCAAAACCATGAGCTTGCACCGTTCCATCTCCGCTGCAGTCTGTGCTGCCTTCCCCACTTGCTACATGGTCTGAACGTTGCACATACCCAGCTGGGTGGTTGTCCTGGGCGAGAGAAGAGTCATCTGTGGGGCAGCTTCCTTTCGGCTTTCCCGACCACACCTCACACGCAATCTGTGCAGATCGCCAACTCCTCCCAAGACTTGTGGTTCTTTTAGATGTTCCTGTAACTTTTGGCTCTCATGGTTCATTGCTGGTCGTGGTGAGGTGGCTTGCATGTCTCCAGGACCCGGAGAGCTGAGCCAGCTGGAGCTCCAGGTACGGGTCCTGGAAGGGTCACCCAAACTGGACAGGTCAAAGGGTCGAGACCATACAAATTTGGATCACCTCTCCCCCAGGTACAAGGGGCTGGCTTAGGGCTAACAAGCCTGTCAGTAAAAAATGAAAGTTACAGAAACCTCAGTTGGGGACAGGTGGCCCTAGCTGATTTCTTGCAGCCACCACCCAGCTGTCCCCACTCTGCCTCAGTGCCAGGACTGTTTCTGCTTTTTGCAACCGCTTTTCCCCTTGCAGGTTACACCTGGGCCTCACCTTGCCACAAGCAGCTGAGATAAACATCACTTTAAGCTGCCACCCTTGCAGGCCCCCGATTCAGCACCACACTACCCCCCACCTTCACGCCACAACCATTCTGCCAGCAACCCACTGCATGAGCACAGCCCCCGGCTTCTCTGGTGCTGCACGGGTCATTAGCTTAGATCCAAGGGGTGTTGCTGCAGAGAACAGGTTTGCCAAGTGGGGGGGCATGCCCCCTGGGGGAGACATGAAGGAATTCTGGGGGGGGGCATGAGGTGACTCAGCCCCCCCCCATTTATCCCCCCCCCCCAAGAAAGAGCCACTCTCAACCACGGACTCAGTTGGTTACCTACCAGCTGAGTCCTTCCTCCGTCGGCACACGGGGGTGGTGTGAGCAGCCCCTGCTGTGGTACGTGGGCAAACCTGCAGCTGCCAGAAAAAGGAGGTGGCTGCGAAGACCCCCAGGGGAGCACCCTCCTGCAAACCTGAGTGAGTGGGGGGGGGGAAGGGAAGGACAGAGGAGAGGATGTGGCCTGGGGGTGTCTGGCCGAGGGGCTGGGGTAAGGGAGGGGACTGGGGGTGCCTGGCTTGGGGAAGGGGAGGGGCTCTAGCAGCTGGACCGTGGAGCAGGCTGGCAGGGGGCATGTGGGGTGGGGCGGGCTCTGGCTCGGGCAGCTCAGGCGCTGGTCTGTCAGTGGGTGGCCCCTGGCTCGGGCATCAGGCCTGTGGCTCGGGTGACAGGCACGTGGCTAGGGCCTGGCCATGGCTCCAGCGACACAGGCCTGCAGCTGGCGGGGCTCCGGTGTAATGCAAAAAGCGCAACCCCACAAGGTTAGCGCCTGGTGTTGTATTCTGACGTACGCCAAAGCCAGACGGCGCCGTCCTTCAGCCTTCGCTACCGGGGGCTATTGTCGGGGGGGCTGTTTCTGCAGCAGGGGTTCACCTCTCAGATTCAGCTCCCTGCCAACCTCTCTGCTGTCCTGGTTACAGTCCCCGTGCAGCCCCCGACCTTTACCCATGCTAGATGGTCACATACAGGGCTAGCAGCACTTCCAAACACCGGCTTCGTGGTACAGCACCACCGGCATTCACACCTTCTCCAGCCACTCAAAACCTGCAGCACCTGTGCACGCACACGCACACTCTCTCTCTCTCTCTCTCTCTCTCTCTGTAGCCAGGTGCTGTGGCCTCCCCTGGACTCAGAGGCAGAGGTGGTGGCTCACAGGCTCTGGTGGGTGGGCCCAGAGCTGGAACCCCTGTGCCCCGCCCCTCAGAGGGCGGTGCCCAGAGCCAGAAGGGTCGGGGGGGTGGGGCTTGGGGCCCATTAAAGGCCGGGCCGCTAAGCAGGGAGGAGGCGGCTGACCAGGCTCCTGGGTGCCAGGGGTGGGGGACCCGCCACCGCCCAGCCCGTGGGCAAGAGTTGCCCCCCAGTGGCCCAGTCCCACCTGGGCAGCCACAGCTCAGGCTGCCATTGGCCACTACCCGGACTTCCTGGCTCTACCGGGGTCCTCGTGCCAGTGGAGGGCTCCCCCTCCCACCCCGAGGCCCGGCCCGGACCGGACCAGAGAGGCTGCCCGGGGCTGGCTACCCGGGGGCCCCAGGAGAACAAGGCCCCGGGGTTCTGCCGGACGCCCGCAGCGCAGAGGCCTCCGACCATCCGGAGCCCACGGTCCCGCCGCCAGGGGACTGTCCCAACGACATCGAGACGCCCAACTGGCCGGAGCCACTGAGGGCCGACTCCCCGGCTGAGACCCACTGGGGGGCCCGGCCGACCAGGCCGGCTGGGACCCCCGCCGATGGCGGCGGAGGTGGAAAGCGGCCTGGGGAACCCCCCCCCAAGCCAGTCACAGTCTGGATTGTGGGCGGGGCCCTCAGGTTGCTCCCGTGCCTCCAGCCGGCCGTTAAAGGGGGCCCGGCCCAGGGTCGAGCGGTATCGGCCTGCGCCGCCGAGAGGGGGCACTGTCGCGGGCCAAAGTTGGTTTTACACACACACACACACACACACACACACACACACACACACACACACACACACACACACACACCCCTCCCCCCCCCCCCCGGCCACGTTCCTACCTTGGCTCTGCTCCCAGTGCTGACAGCACACCCACCTATCTTCCACCCTCCCCTTTTCCTTTGTGGCCCTGCTATCACCTGCTGCAAGCAGCTGCTGGGGGCACAGGCCCAGTCGAGGCAGGAGAGATATGGGGTGTG
Source organism: Carettochelys insculpta (assembly GCF_033958435.1). NCBI lineage: Eukaryota > Metazoa > Chordata > Testudines > Carettochelyidae > Carettochelys > Carettochelys insculpta. The sequence goes on from NC_134166.1 coordinate 15,088,621, forward strand.
GTGGGTACACCACATCTAGCCTGCCCAGCCCCCTCCCCCTCGCGCAAGCCCAGGGGGAAGCAGACATAGCGCCCCCCCCCCCCACCACCCCAGTCAGCATAAGCAGTGTGTTGTTATTGCTATTGTTATTGTAATCGTTATTTGGTTTTTTTCCCATTTTTCTAAGCTCTGACTCCTGTGAATGCATGAGGGGGCTTAATTATATATTCTCGCCTCAGGGTACTGTGATTGGCCGAGAACCTCCTGCTGTAGAGAGCAAGACGAGTTTTTATTCTGAAATAAAAATTACTTTGCTCTGCTCTAAACACACGAGCACGGAGATCGCTCCTCAGACAGAGGTTCTGGTCAATTTCCCTCTGGGCGAAATCCTGGGTGTCATCTCTGCACTTGTCAAGTAAATGAGCCGTATGTGCTTGAACAGCTGCACTCACGTCTATGTGCACATACTGCTGCTGGGAGGTAGAGGTACATCGACATAATAGCAATTAGGGCTTTGCTGGTTCTGACTACTCTTATATTTGCAATGTAAGGTACAGGCAGTTCTCATTCTGTGATGCGCACCTGATGCAGCCTATGGCAGATAACACACACTGTGCTTCCTCTATGCTCCCACCCCTAAGAATGACCTATTTACTATTTCTTCTGTGTCTTAAATCTCAAAGAAGTCTTTCATTGTTGAGAATGTAGGATCATTCTTCATATACGGCGAAACATGGCTGGCCTTGAGCTTTGCGTAGGCAGGACGTCTAGCTTTGGGGTTCTTAAGCTGGTTGATTGTATAAGCACTAAAGTCCCAGTAAAATATTCATCAGAACAGAGAGGAGGAGGATGACTTTAAGTGAGGAAGGGGGCAAACAGCAGGAGAATATAAATGCCAAAGAAATAAGTGACCATTTTTTACAAATGAGAAAGCTGACCTGAAACTCCCTCTCTCACACACGTTACCAAAACGCCTCATTCCCAGTAGGAACAAATATCCTTTGGACAATAAGCAGCACCTGGCATATATTAGACCAGTGGGTCCCCAGTCTTTTTGGTAATACAGCACACTTCAAAGAGACAAACAATTCCACGGCATGGCCTCTTTTTTTACCTACGCTATTGGTGATAGATGTCACCCCTTCCTGCCAGCCCATTGGAGCATGGACCTTGCATTTAACCTGCATTCCTTTTCCAACAGGCTCCCTTCACTCCACCCTTGCTCCAGCAGGGCCAGGGGGGGCATCTCGCCTGCTCACTCAAGCATGACAGCAGCATTTCAGATGCCACTTGGCACAAACTGGTGCAGTATTTTCCCTTGCGGTGGCTGTGCAAAGGGGCACTGGGAGCGGGGTAAGTTGATGAACCCTGTGCCAGCTGGAACTCAGGCACACTGTCACGGGGCCATCAATTCCACCCCCATGGTGGCTTCCGAAAGAGCCACAGCAATGGGAAAATGAAGCCATCTCCTAGCACACTTGCATGTTTCTCATGGCACACCAGCGTGTCATGGAACACTGGCTGCAAACCACGGTCCTACTCCTTCCCAGTGTGCATTACCTACAAGCATCTGTGAGACAGACTGTGTCCAGGGCACGAGCCAACTGTCCAGTAGCACAGGAGAGTGTCACGTGCCACCAAGCTGAGTAGCAGAGCACTCTGAGCCACCCTCAGTGCGCAGCACGTGTTCCTGTTGGGGCCGCGCACCTACAAATGCCTTGGTGAACATAGCATAATTCACTCGCCATGTGGATGGAAAGAATTAGAGGGAACCCTGGCAGGGGGGTCTGGAAGACGGGAGACAGGCCAGGGCTGGGAGTGGATCTTGGTAGCAGAGAGCCCAGCCAGGGGTAGGAGGGCAATCAGGGGGCATGGGGGGAGACCCTGACTGGGGACCAGCGGCCAGGAAGGGAGACCAGTGGCTGATGACATCCTGGGGCAGCACAGAGCCCGCAGCATAGGGGCCAGGATTCACCTCCCCGGGGCCAGTAAACTGCATGGTTGGGTCTGGTCAGTTTCTGTGCGTGCAGAAGCAGGAAGGTCTGACCTGTTCCGCCTTTGTGCAGGACATTTCTTAGGAGTTTATCTGAACTCTGTTAATCTGCATTAGAAAATTGCCCTTCAATTTAGTGCAAACACTATGAACAGGCTTCGATTTCCTTACAAGAAATTTTCCCCTTTCGAACTTCTCATGATTGCCACCACTGCTCTTGTTCCAGTAGTGGAATGCTGTAGTCACACAGCCCAGCTCCAGCTGCAGGGATTTTTAGAGTGTTCTGTGACATTGTAAGTACAGCTGCAGTGGCAAGTCTCGTACACTCAACACAAGACAGTGGAACTGTACTCATATTAGTACTACCATGAAGCTAGAAGCTAAAGCGCCTGTTTCTCATTACCTGAAAGTTTCAGCTGGGTTTCAAGTGGTGTTGTTGAAAGTACAAAAATATGTAACAGAACCCCCTGAACTGAAGACCTCTAATGAGGTGCTGAGATTGATGAAAATTGAGGCTAGCTGTGTATCTGAAATAGAGGTTCCTTATTTCTCATGTACAGCTGATGTTTCCCTTGTGGTTCAAGGCATCCCTGTCTTGCATGGAGTAGGCTGCAGTATAGATCGCATCACCATCGATTTTGGATACATAGCTTAACATTACAAAGTTGAAATGTTGCAATCCATTATTCCTGGAAGGTCATTGGTGCCGACAGCTACAATTGATCCATCTAGTTATGTTCCATGTCCTGTGGTCAATCCTGTCTTGGAACTACTGCCACAGACAGGCAGGAAGTGAACACACATGGGGTTCACTGTTACAGATGTTCTCTTGCATCTGCAGACCCAGTCAGACAGCAGTACTTTCCCATCGCTGAAAACCGGGTTTTTTTTTCACCCAGAGCTTTAAGCCACAGTCAATAACAGGACTGAAATCTCAGCACAAACCCAAAAACTTTTCTTAGACTGATATAATACTTACAAATGTTTCTAATGTAGACCAGCTTTAACCTTGTACAACGGTTTAACCACTCAGCTTTTCAGGAATGAAACCTCCGCAACATGCAGAGACAGACAAACTTCTTGCCTTTACTGGTGCAATACTTAACACCGTGTAACGTACACCAAGTATATCAGTGTAAGCCAGTGCTTTTGACACAGTATTTTACAGCGACACAGACCTACACAAACTGTACCCCTTTACTGACATAACATACACAGTTTCTGCAGTTGTACTCTGTGTCGGCAGCAGTAACCATTTCTGGGTTGGTTAGGCCTGGAGTGCTGGGAACGTGCACCCACCTCTTTGCAACAGTCACACTGCACCTTAGAACGTAAACATGTGACAAAAAAGAAACATCAGTTCCACCGAGGCTACACATAAGTTCTGAACCCCCCTAAAGCATTGCATAAGAATTGGGTAACAGCAGAGATTACGCTTTGTACTGCAGCAGCATTAGAGTCATCATCCTTAGGCACCTTGTTCAATTGGTGCAATGGCTAGCGTGTGCTTGACTATTATAATTTGGTCTTACCATCATGACATCATTGCTTTCTGTCTGACAGCTGCGGTGGTTGCAGTATATGCAGTAGTCCTCCGTGTTTTCTAGAAAAAAAATGGTCAAAAATCCCAAAACAAATCCTTACTTCGTAATTGCTGCTGTTTGCCTCAGTTATGGACCTTGATTTCAAAGCTGTTTCCAGTCAATCACTGTAATTTTCAGCTACGTTGTACTCCTTATACAATGTTTGTAAATAAGCTACTGGACAGCCCTTACATACTGCAGCTATGTCGTGTCAGTGTCTTAATTGGCTGGCACAAATACTGACTGTAACCCGGAAGATGCTCCTTCCTTATGGGTACTGCAATGAATGATTCTTACCTGACATAAATCCATTATTCCTTTCGCATTGGGATGTTAAACCCCAAGCCCACAATACTGAGGACAAATATAGTACCTGACTTTTTCATTGGCAGAATCATAATTTTTCTTCTGAATCCACTGACAGGTTCTTCCGTGGTTTGCACAGTTTGAATTTGAATATAAAAGCCAGCTTGGCTGTTTCCCTTTGCAGAACGGTGCGATAATTATTAGTATTATTATTAAATAATATTAATAATCAGTATTAAATAATTATTATATTTAATTATCACACCGTTCTGCAAAGAGAAACAGCCGAACTGGCTTTTATATTCAAAGTCGGCACATTAACACATGGTTTAAATCGTGATGGGAACTTTCTGAGTCACTATAGGTGCTCATCTGCATACTTGGCTCAATCTAATTCTTGACCTTCCCCCCCACCCCTCCACTCTCTGATTTGCTCATCATGATTATCTTTTTCTGATTTGTCCTCCTTGCTTACTATTTTTGGTTCTCTGTGCCTTAAATATTGAGTCTGTTCTGGTCTGGCTATGGTCTGAAGAAGTGGGTCTGTCCCATGAAAGCTCACCTAATAAACTATTTTGCTAGTCTTTAAAGTGCTACTTGACTGCTTTTTGTTTTGATACATTAAGCAGAATTTCAAAAGTTTATTACAGGGTTACTGTTTATCATTCTACAGTACAATTAATGATTAAGTATGACAAATGATTAAGAGTCTGGAGCACAAGACCTATGAGGATAGGCTGAGGGATTTGGGCTTGTTTAGTTTACAGAAGAAAAGACTGAGGGGTGATTTAATGGCAGCCTTCAACTTCCTGAAGGGGAGCTCTAAAAAGGAGGGTGAGAAACTGTTCTCAGTGGTGTCAGATGGCAGAACAAGGAGTAATGGTCTGAAGTTGAAGAGGGGGAGGGGGAGGTTAGATATTAGGAAAAACTACTTCCCCAGGTGTAGTTGGAATGTGTTGCCTAGAGAGGTAATGGGTTCTCCATCCCTTGAGGTTTTTAAGTCCCGGCTGGGCAAGGTCCTGGCTGGGATGACTTAGTGCGGGTTGATCCTGCGTGAAGCAGGGGGCTGGACTAGATGACCTCCTGAGGTCCCTTCCAGCCCTGTGATTCTGTGAGTACACATTTCATTGTATGTGTGGTTTCAGTGCATGAGACCAGGTGAGTGAACATGATGTTTGCTGAAGTAGCTTCCACCCAGCTCATGGCACTTACCTTTCTCAGTCTAATTTTCTGTTTGCTCTCTGAGAAAACGACAGTGGAAACTCCTGCAGAGACTGCCTGTGCCTGTACAGAGTTCACCAAACAGGTGATTTTGAAATCAACATGCTACATAAAGAACATAAGCCATGTTATATAGACAGACATACAAAGGATGCTGACAGCTTCAGCTATGCTTTGTAAGATGGGTAACATTTTCTCCTTTTCCATGACCCTTTGTACTCACATACAGTATTTTAAATCTAATATCCCATGAATAATCTTGTGAATAAATCACAGTCCCACCAAAGCAATTTGCCTTGAGTAATACCTGTGGCCCTCAACACAGCAAGGATTATACTTCCAACCACTTGTCATTATACAGGTGACAGTGTTACGTACCCAAAAGTGTTGGAAATCCTGGTTGTCAATGGCATCGAAAGGGTATTGGGACATGGATGTGCTGTGCCTTGCCTGATGCTGGCTGTTTACCTAGTGGTGCAACTGAGGATTTCGTGTTCCATCCCAGCAAGTGACCGACCTTTCCAGCAGCTTTGTCAATGGCACAGAACAAATATGCATCAATCGTCTGAAGCAGAGGATGAGTAACATTATTACAAGTGGGTTAGATCTTGTCAGCCTCCACAGTTAGTGAACATATGCACTGGAATGTCTGTGTACCTCATCAGTCAGCCATTGCCTTGGCAGGAGAGAACGAAATGAGGAGCTGCACAAGCAGAAGGGTCCTACTTTGGCCTCCAATCTGTCTGTCTCCGCGGGCATCACTGCAGTTTTCACTACAGTGAGGTCTCAGAGTACGCGACCTCGCTCATGTGTCCGACACCGATTCCTGTTGTAAACTGTGTTCCGTGATTCCCAGTTCTGCTTAAATCGCGCTCCCTGCCCTGGATCAAACTCCCTCAGCTCTGCATGGCCCCAGAGCAGCTCCCCCACCAGCTCCACTCACCATGTGCATGCCCATGCCTGGCTCTAGCTTACGACGACTCTCACATGGCTCCAGCTCACCCCCCAGCCCCTGGCCTGGTTTAAACTGCCTACAGGCGGATCTGATTCTAGCCACCACCCCACAGCCCCGTGTGGCTCTGGTACCACCCCCCGTCGGCTCACAAGCCTCCCGTCTCCCCCCCGCCCCGTGGCTTCGGTGCAACCCCCCGGCTCACAAGCCACTCACAGAATCATAGAATCCCAGGGCTGGAAGGGACCTCAGGAGGTCATCGAGTCCGGCCCCCTGCTTCAAGCAGGATCAACCCCAACTAGGTCATCCCAGCCAGGACCTTGTCCAGCTGGGACTTAAAACCCTCCAGGGACGGAGATTTCACCACCTCTCTAGTAACGCATTCCAGTGCTTCACCAGCCGCCTGGGGAAGCAGTTTTTCTAAATATCCAACCTACACCTCTCCCCCTTCAACTTCAGACCATTGCTCATTGTTCTGCCATCTGACACCACTGAGAACAGTTTTTCACCCTCCTCTTTAGAGCTCCCCTTCAGTAAGTTGCAGGCTGCTATTAAATCACCCTTCAGTCTTCTCTTTTATAAACTAAACAAGCCCAAATCCCTCAGCCTCTCCTCATAGGTCTTGTGCTCCAGCCCCTTAATCATTTTTGCTGCCCTCTGCTGAACCTGCTCCAGAAAATCCACATCCTTTTTGTACTGGGGGGCCCAAAACTGGACACAATATTCCAGATGTGGCCTCACCAGTGCTGAATAGAAGGGAACAACCACTTCTCTAGATCTGCTCCAAATGCTCCTCCTAATGCACCCTATATGCCGTTAGCCTTCTTGGCTACAAGGGCACACTGTTTACTCATATCCAGCCTTTCATCCACCATAACCCCTAGGTCCCTTTCCATCATGCTGCTGCTGAGCCAGTCATTCCCCAGCCTGTAACAAGGCTTGGGATTCTTCCGCTCCAGGTGCAGGACTCTACACTTCTCCTTATTGAACCGCATCAGATTTCTTTTGGTCCAGTCCTCCAATTTATCCAGGTCCCTCTGGATTCTCTCTCTACCCTCCAACATATCTACCTCTCCCCCTAGTTTTGTGTCATCCGCAAACTTGCTGAGGGTGCAATCCAGTCCCTCATCCAGGTCATTAATAAAGATGTTGAATAACACTGGCCCCAGAACCGAGCCTTGCGGCACTCCACTTGAAACAGACCGCCATCCAGATATTGAGCCATTGACCACTACCCATTGGGCCCGACCATCAAGCCACCTTTCTATCCATCTTATCGTCCAAGGATCCAATCCATATTTCCTTAACTTATGGGCAAGAATATTGTGGGAGACTGTATCAATAGCTTTGCTGAAGTCAAGGTATATCACACGCCATGTCCACAGAGCTTGTTACCTCGTCATAGAAGCTAATCAGATTGGTCAGGCAGGACTTGCCCCTGGTGAATCCATGTTGGCTACTTTTGATCACTTTCCCCTCTTCCAAGTGCTTCAAAATGGATTCCTTGAGGATTCCCTCCATTATTTTCCCAGGAATTGAGGTAAGGCTGACCGGTCTATAGTTCCCTGGACTGTCCTTCTTTCCTTTTTTAAAGGTGGGGACTACGTTTGCCTTCTTATAGTCATCTGGTACCTCCCTCGATCTCCAAGAGTCTTCAAGGATAATGGCCAAAGGTTCAACAATGACCTCTGTCAATTCCCTCAGTACCCTGGGGTGCATTAAATCCAGACCCATGGACTTGTGCACATCTAGTTGTTCTAGATAGCTCAGAACTTGTTCCTTCCCCACAGATGGCTGCCCTCCACCTTCCCATACTGCATCATCTAGGACCGTCATGGGGAAGTTGACTTTGTCCGTGAAGACTGAGGCAAAAAAAGCATTGAGACCTTCAGCTTTTCCTACATCATCTGTCACTAGGTTACCTCCCTCATCCAGTTATGGCCCCACACCTTCTCTGATAACCTGTTTATTGTTCACATGCCTGTAGAAACCCTTCTTGTTACTCTTCACATCCCTTGCCAGCTGCAGTTCCAATTGGGCTTTCGCTTTCCTGATTACAGCCCGGCATTTTCCAGCTGTATGTTTATACTCCTGCTTAGTCATCTGTCCACGTTTCCATTTCTTGTATGCATGATTTTTGAGTTTAAGCTGACTAAGGATTTCCCTGTTAAGCCAAGCTGGTTGCTTACCATGTTTGCATTTCTTACTATGCAGCAGGATGGTTTGTTCCTGTGCCTTCAGTAAGGTTTCTTTAAAATACTGCCAGTTCTCTTCAACTCTTTTGCCCTTCATCTTCGTTTCCCAAGGGATCCTGCTCATCCGGTCTCTTAGGGAGTCAAAGTCTGCTCTCCTGAAATCAAGGGTCTGTATGTTACTGCTCACCCTTCTTCCTTTTGTCCGGATCCTGAAATCTATGATCTCATGGTCGCTGCAGCCCAGGTTCCCTTCTGCTTCTATTTCTTCTACTAGTTCTTCCCTGTTTGTGAGCAGCAGGTCAAGTTGTGCACGGCCCCGGTCAGTTCCTTCAGCACTTGTACCAGAAAGTTATCCCCAACATTCTCCAAAAACTTCCTGGATTGTCTGTGTGCTGCTGTGTTGGTCTCCCGACAAATGTCCGGATGATTAAAGTCTCCCATGAGAACCAGGGCCTGTGATTTTGAAGCTTCACTTAGCTGCCTGAAGAAATCCTCATCTACCTCATCTCCCTGAGCTGGCAGTTTATAGCAGACACCAATTGCAACATCACCTCTGATCTGATCTGATCAGCAGCATCTGATGCAGTGAGTCTGCGCTCACGCAAGCTCATGCTCAAAACTTTTCTGTTAGTCTATAAGGTGCCACAGGCCCCTTCGTTGCTGTAGCATCACCTCTGTTACTTCCACCTCTAAGCTTAACCCAAAGACACTCAACTGTCAAGTGTGGTCAAAGTGCTCTCCTCTGTCCTCATCTTAAACACTGAAGCTGGAGGAGAGTCACACTTGGGCTGGGTGGGAGTCAAACCAAAACATGAAAACTGGGCAATCATCTCTATAAAAGAGAAGGGGGAAGGGCCAGGAGCTAGGAAGGGGCAGGAGAGGTGAAAAGTACTTCCAGAGTTGGCTCAGTGGCTTGCCTGGGACTAACAGGAGCATCACAACTGTCTTTGTAATGCCCAATGCAGGGGCGTCCAATGACTTTTTCACTGTGCACCACATGGCAATTTTTAAATGGCAGGGGCTGAACACAAAACAGCCTCGCCCCAACAGCCAGCCCTCGCCCCCAGGCTTAACCGCCCTCAGAGCCCCAGGCGGTCCCCAGACTTCAACCTGCTCATCACTGCATGGGTCAAAACGCCTCCCCACCGCCTGCTGCCCCTGGCCATACAGACCTGCTTCCCACTGCCTGCCGCCCCTGGCCGTACAGAATCGCTCCCCACCGCCTGCCGCCCCTGGCCATACAGAATCGCTCCCCACCGCCTGCCGCCCCTGGCCACACAGACCTGCTCCCCACTGCCTGCTGCCCCTGGCCGTACAGAATCGCTCCCCCCCGCCTGCCGCCCCCCGCCGCACAGACCCGCTCCCCCCACCCATATAAAAGCACACCCCCCCACCACCTACCGCCCAGAGGTTAGGACTCCCTGCCTTTCTCTGCAGAACAGCTGGGATGCACAACGGGGCTTGGGATGGAGGGATGTTGGGGGATGCTTTTGAGACAGAGGCTGCCTTACTATTCTTACTAGGATTAGGTGCATCCTGAAGTCATGCCAGAGCCACAAATGTTGTCCTGGAACCAAAGTCCTTTACTTGCCTTGAACCTCTTCCTGCACCACAGTCACCGCACATGGCTCTCATCAGAGCACGGATCTCACTCCAAATCCCTCAGCCAAAGAGCAGTTTTCTATCTATATTCTACCTCTGCCTGGTGAAAGGCAGGAAGCGTGTGGAGGGAATTAGCAGGTGCAGAGTGAGCCGGGCCAAAGCATTGTGGCAGGGGTATGGAGGACTATTGGACAAGAGTATTTGGGTAGAAAGGATCTTGCAGTTAAACACTTGCGAACCACTCTTTTCCCATAGTGAACCAGGGTACTGTGTTTAATGGACCTTTTTTCCTATTAGAATCGAAAAAAAAATCTTTTGAAGACAAAATTGCTAATGTTTCGGCCTATCTGTTGATGTCCACCCCAAAGGAATGAGCAAGTCGGGCAGATTGACTCTCCGTTGCTTTGCAAGCAAGTCTTCTTTGGAAGGCGAGGAATTCCCTTCTTCTATTATTTCCGTGAGGCATTGTAATGCAATGTTTAGCCTACAATTGATGCTCCTGGTGTTACTCCACTGCCAGTGCACTGAAACCCCATCTTATGCACTGGTTGTGTTTCGACCTAATCACTGGAAGTTGTATTTCAGACTAGTTGGGTGGGGTGTTAGCACCCCTTCCTGCTCCACAGTGGAGCCAGCTGCTGCACCTGCTGGCTCTAGCCCCTCGACCCCCCAGCACATATGTTCCAGTTTGATTGGATTGAATTAGTTGATTATGGGAGATTTAACATCCTTCCTTCTAAGCATTTACAGCAATTGATCCCTTGCAGTTAATCCATTATAACCCCTGTGCTACAGGAGGCAGATACTTGGGATAGTCATCTAAGCTACAATCATTTAAGGCCTTTTCATCATTGCTGCATCCTTCGTGGAATACTGGGATTCATTTTGATAAGGGCACAGCCTTATCTGAATTGGTGGGATGGCAGGGAAACCAGAATGTCCTAACCTTTCCCCTAGCTGAAGTGCTGGGTGGAGCATGATGCTGACACCTAGGGAAACCCTGCAACCATGCTACTCCAGCAGCCCGGCTACTCCAGAACTTCTCAGTCGCTTGGACAGACCTAAGGCTCTAGCTCAGGATCGTATGTGGGAGGAGTTGCAACTGCTTTGAAGGATAGGTTCTTAAGTAAAAATTATTAAAACTGCACAACAGGTCTGAGGGAAACAGGATGAAGTTTAATAAGGACAAATGCAAAGTACTGCACTTAGGAAGAAACAATCAGCTGCGTACACATTGAGTGGGAGGTGACTGTCTACGGAGGAGTACTGCAAAAAGGGATATAGGGGTCGTAGTTGACCGCGAGGTTAATATGACTCAACACTGTGAGGCTGTTGGAAATAAAAAATTCGGTAATGCATGAACTGGACTGTGGTGGGTAACACATGAGACGTTGCTCTGCACTGATCAGACTTTCACTGGAGTACTGCGCCCAGTTCTGGCTACCACATTTCTGCAAAGATGTGGAGAAATTGGAGAAGGTCCTGAGAACAGCAACCAGAATGAGTGAAAGGCTACAGAACACGAGCTATGAGGGAAGACTGAAAGAACTGAGCTGTTTTAGTTTTTAGAAGAGGAGACTTAGAGGGAACATGATGGCTTATTGCCATTATGTCTCAGAGGGTTACAAGGAGGAGGGAGAGAATTGCTGTCCTTGGCCTCTGAGGATAAAACAAGGACTAATAGTCTTAAACAGCAGCATTGGAAGTTTGGATTAGACGTTAGGAAAAACTGTCTGACTGTCAGAGTGGTTAAATACTGTAATAAATTGGAAGAGGAAGTTGTGGAATCTCCAGTGGTGGAGACTTTTAAAGAGCAGGTCACAGTGACATTTATCGGGGATAGTCTAGACAGTGGTTGGTCCTGCCGTGAGGAGAGGGAGCTTGACTTGATGACTTCCCCAGGTCCCTTTCAGTTCTAGTGTTCTATGATTCCATTTCTTTATCCTTTCTTTGTTTCTTTACTTCAGCTCTGTGGCCGTGTCTACAAGAGCCCCAAACTTCGAAATGGCCACGCAAGTGATGGTCCTTGTACCTGTGCGGCGAAACAAGCTGCAAGCGGCCTGGGAAGGGCCCTTCAAGGTTGTCAAACAGCTAAATAACGTGAATTATGTGGTGGAACTGTCGAACCGGGCCCACAGCCACCAGGTCTATCATGTGAACATGATGAAACCTTACTGGGACAAACAAAACTTGGTGCTGGCCATGTGCAGACACTGGGAGGGGCAGGGGAATGATCCCTTGGTGGATTTACTCACAAGAACTGGAGCCAGCTCCTTGCTGGAGTCTATTCCCCTCTCAGACCAGCTAACCCCTGCCCAGCAGACGGAGATCAAGGAGGTGCTGCATTCGCATCAATAGCTGTTCTTAAACAAACCCGAACGCACTAACCTGGCTGTCCACCGAATAGAGACAGGCACCCACGGCCCTATCAAGTGTGTGCCATTCAGAGCCACAGGGAGAACGGCTCAGAACATAGAGCGGGAGGTTGAAGACATGCTGGCTCTGGGGGTGATCCAACCCTCCTCCAGCACCTGGGCCTCTCCCGTGGTGTTAGTCCCTAAAAAAGATGGGTCTGTTCGGTTTTGTGTGGACTACCGCAAGCTTAATGCCATCACTGTCTCGGACGCCTACCCCATGCCCAGGCCTGATGACCTTTTAAACAAGCTGGGGGGAGCCCGTTACCTCACCACCATAGACCTCACCAAGGGGTACTGGCAAGTGCCATTAAACCAAAATGCCCGGCTGAAGTCAGCTTTCATCACTCCTGTGGGGCTCTACAAGTTCCTGGTCCTGCCCTTCGGCCTCAAGGGGGCACCCGCTACCTTTCAGCGTCTGGTGGACCAGCTACTGAAAGGGATGGAGAGCTTTGCCCTGGCTTACATGGACAACATTTGCATCTTCAGCCAAACGTGGGAGAACCATGTGTCCCAACTCAAGCAGGTGCTAAACCGACTCCAAAAGGCTGGTCTAACTATCAAGGTAGGGAAGTACAAGGTGGGAATGGCTCAGGTGACCTACCTGGGCCACAAGGTGGGCAGCGGCTGCTTAAAGCCAGAGCCAGCTAAAGTGGAGGCTGTCAGAGATTGGCCAACACCCCAAACTAAGAAACAGGTCCAGGCCTTCATTGGAATGGCGGGGTACTACCGAAGGTTTGTGCCCCACTTTAGCTCCATCGCAGCCCCCCTCACGGAACTGTGTAAAAAGAAAAAGCCTAACAAGGTGGTCTGAACAAAGCAGTGCCAAGAGGCCCTCTGCGCGCTAAAGGAGGTTCTGGTCAGGGCCCCAGTGCTGGCAAATCCAAACTTCAACAAGCCCTTCCTGGTGTTCACCGATGCCTCAAACGTGGGGCTGGGGGCAGTGCTAATGCAAGTAAATAACAAAGGAAAAAAACACCCCATCGTGTACCTAAGTAAGAAGCTGCTGCCCCGGAAGCAGAACTACGCGGCCATAAAAAAGAAATGTCTGGCCATGGTGTGGGCACTGGGGAAGCTGCAGCCGTACCTGTTTGGACGGCGTTTCACCGTGTACACCAATCACTCACCCCTAACCTGGCTGCATCACATGAAAGGGGCCAACGCCAAGCTCCTGCGGTGGAGTCTGCTCCTGCAGAACTACGACATGGAGGTGGTCCACGTCAAGGGGAACAACAACACCATAGCCAATGCCCTGTCACGCAGGGAGGGCCCCAAACTTCCCCAGGTCACTGGCTAAGTAACCCCGCTCAGTGCGGTCTGGAAGGGGGGAGAAATGTAATGGAGTGGAGGGAGTGCATGTGTAAGTCAGGCTGGATGTCTGAGGCAAGCAGCAGCTCCCAGTGGCTAAGGATGACCCTGGGGCTACAACTGGCAGGTAACACCTCTGCCTAAACAAAGAGCAGGGAGGAGCTGAGAGGGGGTTTTGAATCGGGGGTGGCAGTTAGAGGCTAGGAAAAGGGAGAGCTGGAAGGCAGCCAGCCTGAGGAGGGGAAAGCTACACCCCAGAGGGGCACCCCTCGGGGTCTTCTCCCCAGGACAGGTTGGAAGGACTGTCTCTGGCTGCTATGCTGTTGCTTCTGTGAAAAACTGGACATCTGTTGCCTAATAAACCTGCTGTTGTACCTGCTGAGTAAGAGTCTCTCCTGCCAGTGGACGGGGTGCAGTGCAGGGGGACCCCTGAATCCCATCATAACTTGTGAGCCTAGATGAGAACTGGTAAGTGTTGTGGGCAGCTGAGGGGGCTGAGGCTGGCGGGAGAGACTGAGCTTTAGGGCACCTGTAGCTTTAGGAGCACAGAGGAAGCTGCGCGCTAGAGAAATGGGTGTGAAACTGAGCGGGGCAATAAAGCTGCCCTTTGTGCCCCCATGCAGGCTGCACACCCCCCTGGGGAGCTGCCGCCGCCTTTGGGCTCTTCCTGGGGTGTGGGGGGGGGCTGCAAAGCAACCAGGCCCTGTGGCTGCAGGTTACTGACCCCCCAGTTTGGTTTGTTTCTGCCCCCCGGTGACAGCCCGCCCCTCACCCTGCTGCAGTAGGCCCCAGGGAACACTTTGGGGGAGTGTGAACACTAGGCTGCAGGTGTGAAGCCCAGTAAGGGCAAAAGTAAAGGCAGCAGCTGCAGCCCTGAGTCCCGAGCATGCGCAGGACGCCCTTGGTTGCACAAGCTGACGGACACCCCCTTTTTGACATTACAGGTCGAGACCCAGACAGCGGGTCGGGGTCTCAGCGTGCCCTGGCAGCATCCTCCACGGGGTGGGAGCTTGGGGCCCTCCTAAGCTCAGTGACCCTGCAAGGAGCAGATAAGGGCCCCTGTGCTGCACAGGGCAGGTGGGGAGGGGGGGTGCTGTGCCACTTGAGAGGGTCAGAGAAGAGAGCGCAGTGCCAAGCTGTGGGGAGCCAGGACGGGGGTTCACCGGGGCGCTGGGATCCCAGGAGGGGAGATTTGCACTGGGCGAGGTGGGGAAACTGAGGCAGGGCTGGGAAACGAGGCAGAGGCTGGCTCTGAGCTTGCCGGTGCAGTGGTGCTCATCTGTGTCCTCTGAGTGGAGGGAGCACGCCGGCCGGGTGTGTTGTGTTGTGTGTCATGGCCCCTGTACTGCCAGCAGTTGCCTCCTCGTGAGGAACCTGTGGTGGCGAGCCCGGCCTTAACACCCCCACGGGACACTCCCCCTCTCCGGACACCACTGCTCCCGAGACAGGGAGAGAACCCAGGAGTCCTGGCCCCCCAGCCCCTCCCCTGCTCTAACCACTAGACCCCACTTCCCTCCCCCAGACGGGGGAGAGACCCCTGCAGTCCCGGCCCCCAGCTCTCTACCCCGGCCCCCAGCCGCCTGGCCCGGACCCCGGCGTGGCGAGCCCGCCGTTAACACCCCGGCGGCTGGGGGGCTGCAGGGCCCGGCGGCTCCGAGCGCGCAGAGACGCCCCCGCCCCGCTCCGCCCTTTCCCGGAAACGCTCCGGCCGCTTTCGGTTTGCAGCTGCCGGAGGCGACCAAGGCCGCCAAGTCCCCCCGCCCGGGAGAGAACCCAGGAGTCCGGCCCCGCCCCGGCCCGGCTGCGGGTGTCTTTGCCGGCGGCTCTTCCTTTCACTTCCCAGCGAGCCGCGGAGAGACGCTGCCCTGGCTTGGGCTTCTCCCGGCGTCTGCCCGAGCGCCCGGCCCCGGTGAGAGACCCCTGCGCCCCGGGGACCAGCCCTGCCCGGGAGAGAACCCAGGAGTCCTGGCAGCGCCCCGCGCCCCCGGCCCCGCCTCTGACCACGAGACCGCGCTCCGCTCCCGGGGCGCAGAGAGAACCCAGGTGTCCTGGCCCCCAGCGCCCCCGGGGACCCTCCCCCTGCGCTCCCCGGGGCAAGCCCCCAATTCACCCCGCCCTGCAGCGGGCCCAGCGCCGCCAGCTGCCCCCCGCCCCGCCCCGCCCCCGAAGCGCCCAGGCGGGGTCACCCCATGGCCCCTCCAGCCCCGCTCTAGTGCAGCTGCCGCGGCGGGACGGACGGCGCAGGGCGCGTAGCGGTGACCCAGCCCCGGCGCCGAGCCACGGGGGTCCCCGCTCCAGGGGCTGGGCCGCGTGGCGGGGGCGGAGCTGCCGGGAGTCCCAGCTCCAGCCCCCACCCCCCGTCCCTCCCGGGGCCAGGTCGCGCCGCTCCCGCCTGCTCGGTCGCTCTCCTGGTACCGCTGCGCCGCGCCGCGCCCGCCCCGCCCCGCCCCGTCGTCGGGCGGAGCTCCGGCTGGAGCAGCGGGTCCCCACTTCCGCTGTACCAGCAATTCCGGGGCCACCCGCCCCAGCCCCTCCCCCGCGAGCCAGGCACCTCCCATCTAACCCCATCCCCCTCCCCCGAGCCAGGCACCCCCAACTCTCACCCCACCCCCCTCCCCCAGCCAGGCTCCCCACCCTCATCGAACCCCATCCTCCTTCCCCTCCTCTCGCACCCCACACTCACGCACCTTTGCAGGAGGCAGCCAGCTCCACGTGGGCCTTCACCGGCTGCCTGCTTTTTCTAGCGGCTGTGCCGGGTCACCCACATGAAAAGACAGGGGCTGAGCCGGAAGCAAAGGCCGGCTCTTTCTTTGGGGTGGGGGATTGACGGGGGGCCTGGGTCACCTTGCGCCTTCCCCCTGGAATTTCTTCAACCCTCCCCCTGGGGGGCACACCCCCAGTTTGGGAAGCCAGAAGCTAGAAGGGGGACCAGCAGGGGGGAGAGGAGGGATAGATTGAGCCCCACAGATACACTGCAGCAGGGGTTCCCCTGCTGACCCAATGGGGGCTGCTAAGGGAAACCCACCTAACGCCCACACACACAGTGCATGTCTGTCTGGAGTGCATGGAAACAGCACATCTCAGAGAGCAACTGGGGAGTGTGAGTGTCAGGGAGCATGGGGTCCCCAGACTGCACCAGACTGCAGGCAGCACGCCTGCACCTCGCTGGCCCCCCCTTCTGTCTCCTGTGCCCCAGTCACACACCGCTGGATGCTGCATCCATGGGGTGCTGTGCATCCCACCGCTGCCACCAAATGTCCTGGCCCGTGGGGTCCCCAGGCCCTGCCCCATCCGTAGGCAGATGTGGCTGTCACTCTGCAGCTGGGAGAGAAGGTTGATCATGCAACTGGGACACAGTGTAGAACAGACTTGTCAGCACAGAACCCATCAATACCATCCACCTTGGGGAGAGGGGCCCTGAGCTGGGCCCTGGTGCCCCCTTTGTTCCTCTTGAGCCAGAAGCCAGACCCCCCTTCCAACTGCCCAGTTCCCGTTTGAACCAGCCAGGCCCCTCCTCCTGCCTTTGCCCTGTTTCCTGGGGAAGAAAGGGGTCACCTGGGGGCTCCCATTGCACTACACACTGGGCCACTTAGGGAAACGTAGCCTAGCCAGGGGGTAAGATCCGCACACACCCCACTGCCTCCCATCTGCTCGTGCCAGCTATGGGTCAGCCCGGGCACCGCACCCCAGATTGGAGCCATTCAGAGCTGGCAAGGACGTGGCATGAACACGCCCCTTGCGTGTGCCTCTGGGGTGGAGCACTTCAGACCCCCGCTGCTCTCCCTGCAGGGCTCTCCACTGCTCACCTCCCGCAGCCGTGGCCATGGAGGGCCCCGTGTGCCTGGTGGGGAACAGTGCAGACGCGGAGCTGGCGGTGAATCCCACAGCACTAGAAATCCTGCGTGGCCTGTCCGAGCCCGTGGTGGTGGTGGCCATTGTGGGGCTGTACCGCACCGGCAAGTCCTACCTCATGAACACCTTGGCTGGCAGGAAGAGAGGTGAGACTGTCCCCGTTGGTCCCTGGCTGGAGCTGGGCCCGCGTGCAGGGCATGCCCAGCGCTGGCTCTCACCCCTCTCTCCCCAGGGTTCTCGCTGGGCGCCACCATCCAGTCGCACACCAAGGGCATCTGGATGTGGTGCCTGCCCCACCCCCGCCGGGCCGGCCACACCCTGGTGCTGCTGGACACCGAGGGGCTGGGGGACGTGGAGAAGGTGAGCTGGGGCCGATGGGAGGCGGCCGGGAGCTGATTCCCAGACCCGAAAGCAGAGGGGCCCTGTGGGTCCCTGGATAACCCAACCCAGCCCCCAGGACCCCTGAAGCGACTCGTGGGGAAGAGCCTGTCGAGGGTTGAACACTGTCAGAGACAGGGTCCTGCGCCCCCGACCCAGCTATTCCCAGGCAGGCGGGGGGAGCTGGGCCCACGCTGGGTGGATGGGTGGGGCGTGGGGGAACCGAGCCCAGCGGCAGGTGGCTGGTCCTGTGCTGAGCAAACATCCAGTGTTCCTCCCCGGGCCAAACCCAGAGGGGATCCCCCTGCCCTGCGCCCTGCAGTGCCCATCGGTGCAGCCCTGGCCAGCGCTAGCGGGGGCACCAGTGGGCCTGGAGCAGCCCCCTCCCGCCCTGTGCCGGGCGCCTGTCTCAGATCCAGCCCCTACACGCCCAGGGCAACACGAAGAATGATGTCTGGATCTTCGCGCTGGCCGTGCTGCTCAGCAGCACCCTGGTCTACAACAGCAAAGGCACCATCGACCAGTACGCCCTGGAGAAGCTGCAGTATCCTTGGTCCTGGGGGGCAGGTTGGAGGGTGGCCCCTGGGGGGACATGGGGCAGGGAGTGCTGGGGAGTGGCCCCTGGGGGGCATGGGGCAGGGAGTGCGGGGGGGTGGCCCCTCGGTGTCATGGGGCAGGGAGTGCTGGGGTTGGCCCCTGGGGGACATGGGGCTGGGAGTGCGGGGGGTGGCCCCTGGGATCATGGGCTGGGAGTCCTGGGGGTGTGGGGCTGCCCCCCCTCAGCCCCACCCCAGATGGCAGCGCCCTGGTCTGCCCGTTTGAGCCCTCAGCCCCCGCCCAGCTTCGTGTCAGAGCTGACGGAGCACATCAAGGTGAAGGCGCAGGCCGGGGCCGACGAGGAGGAGGACACGGAGTTTGTCCGCTTCTTCCCCGGTTTCGTGTGGGCCGTGCGGGATTTCACCCTGGGGCTGCAGATCAATGGGCAAACGGTGACAGAGGATCAGTACCTGGAGCATGCGCTGGCCCTGAAGAGAGGTGAGCTGGGTCAGCCGTGCCCTGCCCCTCCCTGCCCCATCCGATCAGACCCCTGGGCCCATTTACCCAGCCACTGACTTCCCAGCGTGGGGCCCACTCCAGACCCAGGAGCCCAGCGCGCTGTGCAAACAGAGCCAAGATCCGGCCCCACCCCAGCGAGCCCACGGCCAGACGTGCGGCGGGGAGAGACGGACAGGACCAGCTTGGGCAATGGGACCCAAACAGTTCTCAGCCTCGCGCCTGCGGGCGCCTGGGCCCAGAGGGAACCCTGCCCTGTGCCAGCGGCTCCGCACTCTGCGCCCCCACTGGACGCTGCACCGAGGGAGACCTGCGTTTGGCTGACGTGGTCTTTGGGAGGAAAACAGCTATTAAAAAAGTCCAAAAAACTGGATTTTTTTTGCTTTTGGTTTTTAACCCCTTTTGGCTCCAAAATCGCCCTCCCCCAATCACCCCGTTTCCTTCTTCCCCACGGGGGGGTTCAGCTCTTCCCCTGATGGGGGCCGAATTTTCCCCGGTGTTTGGGACCCACCGAGGAGCCCAGACGCTGTTGTTTGCCAACCTAGAGCTAATCTCTGGCTCCTTGGCTCTCCAGGCACCAGCCGGCAGGTGATGGAGTACAATCTGCCCCGGCAGTGCATCCGCAGCTTCTTCCCCACCCGCAAGTGCTTCGTGTTCGTGCAGCCGGCGGCGACGCAGGACATGGGCTGCCTGGAGTCGCTGCCCACCACCGCCCTGGACCCGGGATTCCTGGCACAGACCCGCTGGTTCTGCGACTACATCTTCCAACATTCCCAAGTCAAGACGGTCAAAGGAGGCATTCCGGTGACCGGGCAAAGTACGTCCGCCTTGTGGAGGCGCCGGCCGAGGGAAACCCAGCCCTGGAGAGGGGAGAATTCCCCTGCCTGTGGGGCTGTTTCTAGGTGTGGGAGAAGCTGGGTCCTTGGTCTCTCCCTTGGGCCTTGTCTGGCAACCAGCCGCTTGCTCGACCTGGGGCGGGGCGGTGGGGGGCAGGGGGAAGTGGAACAGAGCTGTCAGGAGCCAGAAGCAGGAGCAGGTACCCCTGGAGCTGGAGAGATACAGGTGCTGGAGCTCAGACCCCCTGTGGTCGGGGTGGGGACGGTGCCCATCACACGTCTGTCACCATTGTGTTCTGTGCGCGTGGCGTGTGCGGACGTGCACCGCCCGGAGAAACACAGGCTGCCAGCTGCGGGCTCTGCTGCCAGCTGGGCGGCACCTGCCTTTCTCCCGGGCAGCTGCCCCAGTGCCCAGGTCCCAGGGAAGACCGCCCATGACAGGCTGCAGTGGGCTGCACCCAGCCTTGCAGCAGGGCAGAGACGGGGTTCTCTGGCATTCAAGTGCCCGGCTTCCGAGTCGGATGACGAAGCTCATCTCCCAGGCAACCTGCAGGTCAAAGGGCCCGGCCCCGACCCGAGAGCCCCAGTGAGATGGTGCTGGTGTGACCCGCCAGACAGCTGGTGTGATGGGCACCTCCTCCCCTCCTCTGCCCGTCCCACGCTGAGCTGCTGAGGAGAGGAGCGTGGCCTGGGCCTGGTTACGGAGCCCTGGCTCTGCTCAGGGGATGCCGGTTCCCAGGCTCTGGCTGTTCCAATCCCAGAAGAGCCCGGTCGGCCGGGGGTCCCCAGAGTGAAGAGCAGCAGCCCGGTGTCCGGAGCCCCTGGGAGCGATGGGTGCGTCGGACACACTGCCCAGCCACGGCGCCAGGGGCTGTACAAATGTCTCTTCCGCTCCCGCCCAGGGTTCAGCTCCTTGGTGCAGAGCTACGTGGAGACCATCCGCAGCGGGCAAGTGCCCTGCCTGGACAACGCGGTGATGGCCATGGCCGCCGTGGAGAACGAGACTGCGCTCAAGGAGGCGTTGGCGATGTACGTGGCAGGGATGGAGGAGCTGCAGCTGCCGGCGGAGCTGGGAGAGCTCTCGGAGGCACATGGGAGGTGCGAGGCGGACGCCCTGCGGCTCTTCATGCAGCGCTCCTTCAAGGACGAGGGACAGAGCTTCCAGAAGCAGCTGGTGGTAGGTGGGGGCAGCTGGGCATGGCCTGTTGGGATGGCGCTGCCTCCAGGGCCGCTGGGCACCCGTGGGGGGCAGGGCCCCTTTGCGCTGGCCAGAACCCCACTGAAATTGGGCCCTGGCCCCAGGCACCAGCCAGCCCCAGCAGCTTGATTGGCCAATGGCCTTTGGGCTCCACTCCTCTGATTGGCCAATGGCCTTTCGGAGTTATGCCTAGAAGCAGCAGACGGGTCGTTTGTGGGAGAAAAGGCGACGGGCTGCGTGCGTTGAGAACACAAAAGAAAAGCCGTTAGCATCTGTTCCCCCTTTCCCCCCCAGAGCACTGGGGGTGAGCCCCCCACGCATTGCCCTGCTCCCAAGCCCGTGATTGGCCAGTGAGCCTGGCACCCTGCAGACCCCTGAACGACCACTGAGCACGAGGGGCCAGTGAGCCCCAGTCGAGCGCAGAGGTCTGGGGAGGGGAGCGCTGGACCCGGCCCTGGGACGGGCTTTGTCCCCTTCCTTGCCCAGGCCAGGATAACGGAGCAGTACGGAGACCTCCTGGCCAAGAACGAGGCCGAGTCGGAGCAGACCTGCTGTGCTCTGCTGGAGGAGCTCTCGGCGGCCATGCGGCAGAGACTCAGCACCGGGCTCTACTCCCAGCCCGGCGGGTACCAGGCCTACGTCAGGGACCAGAACCAGGTGGTGGAGAATTACCGGGCGAAGCCCAACAAAGGGGTCAAGGTGAGCATCCCAACCCCTCCCCCGCTCCCCCTCCCGGCCAGCTACCCCACGGAGCGCAGCTCCCAGAGATGGGGCTGGATCTGCTCCAGCCCCACCACTAGAAACTGCCCCCAGTCCCCCGCCTGGGGAGCCTTTGCCTTGAGGGCTTCAGCTCCTCTCCAGCCCGTCGCTTGCTCCCTCGCCGGGCTCTGCGGCCCTGTCAGGAACCCCCAAAGTGGGAGCAAATTGCGGGGGTTGGGACTGTCCGTCTGGGGGGGGGTACAGCTGCAGAGGGGCAGGATCAGCTGCTAACACTGCCCCTCAACTCTGCCCCACGCGCTCTGTCTTCACGGGGGTGTTTTACCCCCAGGCGGAAGAGAGCTCCCCTGGGAGGCAGGTCCCCCCCAGCAGGGAGCTCATGGCATATTGATGGGAGCACACGACTAATCCAGTGTGTGCCCATCTCTGGCGCCAGGCGGAGGAGGCCCTGGAGCGGTTCCTGGCCAGCAAGAAGGCTGAGGCAGAGGTGGTGCTGAGGGCTGACCACCTGCTGACGGAGGCAGAGAAGCGCAGGGCTGGTGAGCTCCCATTGCTGCACCTTCTCTTTGCACAGAACGGGTCTGTGTCTTTGCAGTGGGGCTGTGCAGCGCCGCAGGGCTCGGGCCAGGCCTGGGGCCGTGCAGCCCCCCCCACCCCCCACGCTGGGGTCACAGGCTGCAGAGCGTCTGTTGGCCAAGCTCAGTGCGCCCAGGGGTGCCCTCTCCATCCCCCAGCAAACCCCATGGGTCCCCCTCCCACCCCCTTATTTCAGGGACTCCATGTAACCCGCCTGCCCCTCCTTCCATAGCAGGGCTCTGTGTACTTACCACATCCCGCTGCAGCTGGCACTGTGTGCCACGCCACGCCTCTCCCAGAGCTCTCTGTGCCCCCCACTTCCCCAATCCCAGGGCTCTCTGTGCCCCCCACACCCAGTCTCACTGCCCCCTCCCCACTCCGTGATCTCCGTCCAGACTGCCCTTCAAGCCGTTCCTGGGTAGGTTACACGCTGGGATGCTGGTGCCAGGACTCGTTCCATCTCACACTAACCAGCAGGGGTGGGGGTTCGTGGGGTGCCCGGCAGCTGGGGAGGGCTTGTGCCTCTCTTACTGTCCTGTGCCCCCAAAGAGGAGCAGCAGAAGGCTGAGATGCTGGAGCAGCAGCGGAAGGTGGCGGAGGAGAAGCAGTTGCAGGTGGAGCAGCTGATGAAGGACCAGGAGCGCAGCCACCATGAGAACATAAGGCAGCTGGAGGTCAAGATGGTGGAGGAGCTGGCCAGCTCCCGGCAGGAGGCGGAGCGGGCGCTGGAGAGCAAGCTGCAGGAGCAGGCTGCCCTGCTGCAGAAGGGCTTTGCCGAGAGAGCCCAGCTGATGAAGGACGAGATCTCAGGCCTTCAGCGGGAGATCAACGCCACCAGCAAAACCGACTTTCTATCGACTGTTTTTGGCACCATCCAGGAGGGGCTGAAAGCTGTTTCCAGCGTGGCCGACTACCTGAATGCCCGGCACAAGTCGGGGAAGGAAATGAGGAAACCCAGTAAAACCCAAACTTGAAAGTAGCCAGGCCGCTGTGGGTCCCACAAACGCTGCTGCTCTGCACAATGGACAGCTTTGCTAGCTAATTCCTGCAACGTGCTACCACCACCCCTCGCTGCTCACACAGGGCCTGCAGGGGTGTGCACCAGGAAATCACAGGGCCCTTGGGTTCTGTCCCCAGCTGGGGGAGAGGAGCGCAATCTAGTGGTCAGAGTATAGCTAAAGTGTAGTATTGGCTCTGTCTACACTGCCGGGGTTTACAGAAAGGAGCGTTCACACTGCAGAGCCAATTTCAAAATAAGAGCGATGATGGGCTGTCTCCCTGGAGGCCAGGGAAGTCATAATTACTCTGCTTAGCATGCACTGAATCAATTTCCAAATTGTAAGAGGGGTGGTTGGTGAAAGCCGCTCGTTTGGGTGGAGTTACTATTTCACGTTCAGCACCCTGTTATTCCAGAATAACCAGTTCTGCAGTGTGGACACAAGGGTGTTTTGTCTGGGAAAAGGGGATTTTCCGCAACCCCCGACCCAGTATAGACAAGTTGTCAGGGATCCTCCCCAGTTCTGGCACGCCGAGTGCAGAAAGTGAGGTACCACCAAATCTTTAAAACACCTTGCTGTGTGCAGGCTTTACTTGAACACTTCCCCAGGGCGCAGATCCCCTGCTCCCTGGAGGGTATCATCACCCAAGTGAGAAAAGACTGCCTCCCTAATCCAGGCACGCGCACCTGGGACATCTCCCTTTGGGGCACCCCAAGCACTTAACCCCCCTCAGGAGAGACCTTAGACACAGGAACTGTAATTTAGTAGCTGACCTTTCAGTCTGAGGCATGCACATACACAGCCCCTTCTTATGATACAGGAGCAGAACAATTGGTTACAAAGAGTGATTTATTCACAAAATAAGAGCAAAAGAAGTCGTGGGTTGCACGCAGCAAAAGTATTTCCGTGGGATTCAGCTTAAAAGTTTCAGGGGAAAAATCTCAAGTCAAACAACAACACAGAAGAGAAAAAAAGAGCAGCCAGTCCAACCAAATTCAAAACAACCACAACCCGATCACGTCTAACTCTACATTTCTCTTTTACTTACACCTTGAGGGCTGGTTTTGCAATGGTCAGGATATTACTGATTTTCATTCCAGATTGCCTGCCTGGGAGATGCGTTCTTCCCCCAGACTTTCTCTCTGCTGTTAGGCAGAGGAAAAGCCTCCAAACAAAGCTACTTTGTACCCATTGGCTCACCTGTACTCAAGTTACATCTGGAGAGATTAACCCCTTCCCGGCACTCAGTCATGACAAAAGTCCAGTTAGTGTTAATATAAGAATCTAGGTATAATCATGGTCATAAAGCCCATATAATGATTTGGTGATAAATTCTGTGTGCTCCTCTTTCACCTGCCAGCCACCATTCATGATTAGCAAGAAGCCCATTTTTGTATCTTACTACATGGTCTTATTACAGTTATCAGAGGGGTGGCCATGTTAATCTGTATCTGCAAAAACAGCAAGAAGTCTGGTGGCACTTTATAGACCAACAGGTTTATTGGTGCATAAACTTTCATGAAAGCTTATGCTCCAATAAATGAGTTAGTCTATAAGGTGCCACAGGACTTCTCATTCTTATTAGTGTTTACTGTACAGTCTCTATTCTTGTTACGATTAAAATTAAGTTGTGCCTCTTGTCTGCCCTGCAAAGTAAGCTAAGAGTCTTTTGCTATGTCTATAGTAACTCTATTATCCTTTCCAAAAGGACCCAGTGGCCAGACCCTGCTGCCATCTGTAACCCGTGGTCCCGCAGCCTGACCCTCTCTGGCCCCACGGCCCCAAACCGCAGCAGCCTGACCTCCCTGCCGCCTGTACTCCCACACAGCCCTGCAGCCTGACCCCCCTGCCAGCTCCCTGGCCTCAAACCACAGCAGCCTGAACCCCCTCCACCGAACCTGCCACCAGATTTTAACCCCCACTCTGGCTCATGGCCCCAAATTGCTCCCCCAGCCTTTAACCCTCCCCAACCAAGTTTCGCTCACCTTTCAAAAGCAGCGCCACCTGCTGCCACTCCTTCACGGATTTGGGAGCACTAGGAATGAATCAGAGACTTTTACATAGGAATTTGGTGTCCTTCTTATGAGTTTCTGCCTACAAGCAGAAAGTTGGGAACCAGTTGTGCTCATATAGTGAGGGATGAGTGTGCAGAATACTATACTTGGCAATGGTTATTTGTATCTTGCTTGACAATAAACCCTGGCTGGGCGCCTTCATCCTTATCTGGTCTGTGGTCTTTAGGGAACCTCTGCTGCGGTCAGTGGGCCTGCATATCTCTCTCTCTCTCTCACACACACACACACACACACACACACACAATATATTTCTGGCTGGGTGGTGGAAACTGTAACCTTGGCAGAGTTCCGTTCCGATGAACTAGCCAGTCTGAGCAGGGGATCTGTCAGGACTGGAATTTGCTCAGTACGTTGCTCCCATGCCCCCGTACAATCAATCTTTTACCTCCTGGTTTTACTCTCAATAAGAAAACTCTGCTGCACAGCGGTAGCTGTGCCATGGTACTGGAGAGACAAGGTGGGGGAGAGAATCTCTTTTACTGGACCAGTTTCCTCTGGGAAGACTGATGCCTGGGGGTGTCTATACAATGAACGAGCTCCTCCATACCCTCACCATCTCAGGTTTGTCTGATGTGGGGGGAACCCCCGGCTGGGTTGCTTTAAGGTTACTGTGTATTTTTTGGCTTCTTGGTAACCTGTGAGGAGCTGTAGGAGCAGTTTGTAACTGGGTTGGTGAATCTAATGATAAAACTAAGCCGCAGTCTGCGGATCAAAAGGGAGAAAGGTGAGCAGTGACATACAGACCCTTATTTCAAAAGAGCACAATGCGACTCCGTGAGGGTACTGATGGGCAGAATCCCCTGGGAAATGAAGATGAAAGGGAAAGGAGTTCAGGAGACCTGGCAGTATTTTAAAGCAGTCTTGCTGAAGGCACAGGAACAAACAACCCCACTGCATAGTAAGAAATGCAAATATGGTAGGCAACCAGCTTGGCTTAACAGGGAAATCCTTGGTCAGGTTAAACTTAAAAAGGATGCATACAGGAAATGGGAACTTGGACAGATGACTACGGAGGAGTATAAATATATGGCTGGAAAATATGGGGCAGTAATCAGGACAGCAAAGGCACAATTGGAACTGCAGCTGGCAAGGGCTGAATAGCTGCCTGTGGGCCTGAGCATTTTGTTTTGCACAGAGGGGCAGCTGGAAAGGGTGTTTGGCAGTTTGGCAAGTTTGCAAGATGTGAATTGGGAGATCTTCCTTCCAGGTGGGCCTCCAAGGGCTGATTAGATTGGAGGCAAAGGCTTTGAGCTGGCCCTAACCAGGTAGCAGCTTTATAAGAAGGCAGCCACAGTAACACTGAGCAGCGAACAGAGAATTTTCCAGGGAGTTGCCTTTGGGGGTAGCCCTGTATCTGTTTTCCCTTTTCTTATAGGTTTATTTTTCTTGTGCCCTTCAAGGTGGCACGAGAAACGTCTAAGGGAACTCTCTGAAAAGGAAAAGAATGGACAGTGACATGACTAGTGAGAAGGCTGCTATTGTGACCTGCCCTGCATGTGCCATGTTCGTCTTCTTCCCGGATGACAGAAAAGATTTTCTATGTACTAAGTACAAAGCTGGTTTCAATTTTGGAAGAGAAGGTTAGAGGAATTGAGGCCCAAATATCAACCCTCAGGTCCATCAGAGAAGGCAAAGACTTTCTGGATAGAAGGCACCAGATAATACTGCAGGAGCAGCAGGCTGCTGTTCAAGACAAGAAGGAGAACTGGAAGCATGTTACCTCCAGGAGGAGAAAACCAGTTCAGGTGTCACCAATTCCAGTGGAGTTAAGTAATCGCTTTCAGCCTCTCTGCACACGTGATATGGCAGAGATAGCTGGGGCTGATACCTCACAAGGACCGGATCAGGACACCCCAGGGTTTCCAAGGCATGGGATGTGCAGTCCTAGGGATGGGGGTTCTACGACTACCACTCCTAAGAGAAGAAGACGGGTGGTGGTGGTCGGGGACTCCCTCCTAAGAGGGACAGAGTTATCCATCTGCCATCCGGACCTAGAATCCCAGCAAGTTTGCTGCTTGCTGAGAGCTAGAATCCCGGATGTAACAGAGTTTCTACCAAAAATCGTTAAACCTGCAGACTCTTACCCCTTCCTACTTCTCCAAGTAGGAACCAATGATACAGCCAAGAGCGACCTTGACAACACCATGGTGTATTATGTAACCCTAGGAAAGAAGATCAAGGAATACGGAGCACAAGTGGTGTTCTCGTCCATCCTCCCTGTGGAAGGAAGGGGTCCGGGTAGGGATCGTCAGATCACAGAAGTAAACGTGTGGTTGTGTAGGTGGCATCGCAGAGAAGACTTTGGTTTCTTTGACCATGAGATTCTCTCACATGAACAGGGATTTCTAGGAAGAGATGGGATCCACCTAATGAAGAGAGGAAAGAGCATCTTTGTCGGCAGGCTTGGAAACCTAGTGAGGAGGGCTTTAAACTAGGTCATTGGGGGAAGCTGACACAAGCCCTGAGGTAAATGGGGAAGGAGGAGGGAACAATAAAGTAGGTTTCCTGGGTGAAGAGGAGAAAGTGGCCAATCAGTCACTTCCTTAAGGTGCTTGTACACAAATGCCAGGAGCCTGGGGAACAAACCGGAAGAATTAGAGGCCCTGGCACAGTCACACAAGTATGAGGTGGTTGGAATAACGGAGAATCAGTGGGATGAGCTGCATAACTGGAGCAGGTCATGGAAGGTTATAAACTGTTTAGGAAGGACAGACGGGAGAAAGGAGGAGGAGTTGCGCTGTGTGTGAGGGAGCAGTGTGATTGCTCAGAGCTCCAGTATAAGGAGGGAGAAAATCCAGCTGGATGTCTTTGGGTTAAGCTTAGAGGCGGAAGTAACAGAGGTGACATTGTAGTTGGTGTCTGCTATAGACCCCCAGATCAGGGAGATGAGGTAGATGAGGATTTCTTCAGACAGCTAAGTGAAGCTTCCAAATCACAGGCCCGGGTTCTCATGGGAGACTAGTACAGCAGCACACAGACAATCCAGGAAGCTTTTGGAGAATGTTGGGGATAACTTCCTGGTACAAGTGCTGAAGGAACTGACCAGGGGCCGTGCACAACTTGACCTGCTGCTCACAAACAGGGAAGAACTAGTAGGAGAAATAGAAGTGGGTGGAAACCTGGGCTGCAGCGACCATGAGATAGTAGATTTCAAAATTCTGACAAAAGGAAGAAGAGTGAGCAGTAACATCCAGACCCTTGATTTCAGGAGAGCAGACTTTGACTCCCTGAGAGAACTGATGAGCAGGATCCCTTGGGAAACGAAGATGAAGAGGAAAAGAGTTCAAGAGAACTGGCAGTATTTTAAAGAAATCTTGCTGAAGGTACAGGAACAAACCATCCCGCTGCACAGAAAGAAAAGCAAACACGGTAGGCAACCAGCTTGGCTTAACAGGGACATCCTGGGTCAGCTTAGACTTAAAAAGGCTGTGTACAAGAAATGGAAATGTGGACAGTTGACTAAGGAGGAGTATAAACATAGTGCTTGAGAATGCTGGGCAGTAATCAGGAAAGAGAAAGCACAATTGAAACTGCAGCTGGCAAGGGATGCGAAGGGTAACAAGAAGGGTTGCTAACAATAAAAGGGTTATCAGAGAAGGTGTGGGGCCATTACTGGATGAGGGAGGTAACCTAGTAACAGATGATGTGAGAAAAGCTGAAGTACTCGATGCTTTTTTTGCCTCTGTCTTCACAGGCAAAGACAGCTCCCACACTATGGTGCTAAGTAACGCAGTATGGGAAGGTGGAGGGCAACCGTCAGTGGGGAAGGAACAAGTTAAGAGCTACTTAGAAAAACCAGATGTACACAAATCCATGGGTGTGGATTTAATGCACCCAAGGGTATTGAGGGAATTGGCAGATGTCATTGCCGAGCCTTTGGCCATTGTTTCTGAAGATTGGAGATTGGGATAGGTCCTGCATGACTGGAAAAAGGCAAATGTAGTGCCCATCTTTAAAAAAGGAAAGAAGGATGATCCAGGAAACTATAGATTGGTCAATCTTACCTAAGTAGCTGGGAAAATAATGGAGGGGGATCCTCAAGGAATAAATTTGGGAGCACTGGGAAGAGGGGAACGTGATTAAAAGTAGCCGACATGGATTCACCAGGGGCAAGACCTGCCTGACCAATCTGATTAGCTTCTATGATGAGGACACTGGGTCTGTGGACATGGGGGAGGGTAAGTGGATGTGACATCCCTTGACTTCAGTAAAGCTTTTGATACAGTCTCCCACAATGTTCTTGCCCATAGGTTAAGGAAGTATGGATGGATACATGGACAGAAAGCTGGTTTGATGATCAGGCCTGACAGGTAGGGGATAATGGTTCAACATCTGGATGGTGTTTGGTTTCAAGCACAGTGCCGCAAGGCTTGGTTCCAGGGCCGGTGTTGTTCAACATCTTTATTAATGACCTGGATGAGGGACTGGATTGAACCCTCAGCAAGTTTGCGGATGATACTAAGCTAGGGGGAGAGGTAGATTTGTTGGAGGGTAGAGAGAGAAACCAGAGTGACCTGGATAAATTGGAGGATTGGGCTGAAAGAAATCTGATGTGGTTCAACAAGGAAAAATACGGAGTCCTGAACTTGGGACGGAAGAATCCCAAGCATTGTTATAGGCTGGGGACAGTCTGGCCAAGCAGCAGTACAGCGGAAAGGGACCTAGGGGTTATGGTGGATGAAAGGCTGGATATGAGTAAACAGTGTGCCCTTGTGGCCAAGAAGGCCAATGGCATATTAGGGTGCATTAGGAGGAGCATTTTGAGCAGATCTAGAGAATTGGGTGTTCCCCTCTATTCGGCACTGGTGAGGCCACATCTGGAATATTGTGTCCAGTTTTGGGCCCCCCGATATAGAAAGGATGTGGATGTGCTGGAGCAGGTTCAGTGCAGGGCAATAAAAATTATTAAGGGGCCGGAGCACATGAGGAGAGGCTGAGGGATTCGGGCCTATTTAGCTCACAGAAGAGACAACTGAGGGGTGATTTAATAGCAGCCTTCAATTTCCTAAAGGGGTTCTCTAAAAGGGATGGAGAGAAACTGTTCTCAGTGGTGACAGATGGCAGAACAAGGAGCAATGGTCTGAAATCACAGAAGGAGAGGAGTAGGCTGGATATTAGGAAAAACTACTTCACCAGGAGGGTGGTGAAGCACTGGAATGTGTTGCCTAGAGAGGTGGTAGAATCTTCATCCCTAGAGGGTTTTAAGTCCTGGCCTGATCCTTCTTGGGGCAGGGGATTGGACTCGATGACCTCTTGAGGTCCCCTCTAGCTCTGTGATTCGATGATCACCTGCCCCATTTGCTGCAGTTTGCCCCATGTCACAACTCAGAACATCAGGTCAGATTGCTGAGAAATACCTAGCTCTGCCCCAACATGCTAGTGATGATTTTCGCAGAGGACGTACCAAACAAATCACAAAATAACTTTTGTCTCGTCATTCTGGCTAACAAGAAGTCTTGGAAGAAGTTTCCTTGGCATTCCAGCCTTCCTGTCACCTCTAGAACCACTGGGTCTAGAGACAAGAAGTTCTTTAAAACCAATTTTGTCAAACAACAGGTTCTTCTGATCCCCAAGGACCAGCCACACTCCTGGATCAGACCTAACATCTAGCATCTAAAATCTAAAGAAAGAAAGAAAGTTAAAATTGGACTCGAATGCCTGTAAGAGTTGCAAAGGGCTTGCTTCGGGGCTATAGCAGTGATAGAACCAACTAAATCAAGTCTGTGCAATAGCAGCTGCTGGGGGGCTGCCGGTGGGAGGGGGACCAGCCACCTGCCTCATTCCAACCCCACCCATCACTTTCTCTGGAAGTGCCCTGCCACTTCTGGTGAGTGCAGGGATGGTCCTGCCCAGGGGTCAGCAACCCCCAGCATGGCTGCCAAGAGCAGCACCCCAGGCAGGAGCTCGGATTCGCTCCTCCTCCTGCATGCAGCTAGGACCTTGTTCAAAGCCAGGCCGCCTGCAGATTAACAAAAGACCAGCTCATGTTCCTGACCACCCCCGAGCGGTAACGCTCTGAACCGTCCTTGATTTCCGAACAAAGCTGTCGTAAGTAGCACTATTAGTGACTTTAAAAAGTATCAGCGGCACTCGGACTGTAGAGGTCAAAGGTCACCTTTTGGCACGCTGCCTCGGCAGGGATGCTGACCCCTGGTTTCTTTCCTAATCTGCTTTGAGCTCTTTGCCGTTGCTTGCACTCCTGCCTTTGCGGTTAGCCAGCTTATTTTGAGTTGCCCCCAAACCAGCCTGGCATGGTGTGCTGGGAAATTCCAGCTCACTGAGGGCTGTGGCACATCGTCCCGGTGGCCAGGAGGAAGCAGCGACCTTGACTCACAAGCATCCGTTGAGCAGATCCCGGCGCAGGGCAGACAGTAGAGTTCAGGGGCTGTGCTCCAAGCGGGAGGCGGGAACCTGTCTGTGTATCCTGTGGTGGTTGGCAGAGCCCTCTAACTGGCTGTGCAGCACCACCTGCTGTCATGTTGGGTGATAACAGGGCCAGTGACAGGCCAGCCCAGCTGGCGGGGTTACAGCCCTCGGCAGTTCCCATGGCTCCCAGACTGTGCCCACGGGTGATAACCCATCGCTCCCGCCGTCCATCACAGGGAGGCCCCTTTCCCCAAGTCCACGGTGGTTCCCACGGCTCCTCGGCTGCTGGGACACCCCTGCCGCCTTTGAGGTGGATCTGTAACAACCCTGGGTGTGCACAGGAGGGCCCAGAGGACTGGGAAAAGCTGGCAGGTCAATAGTGAAAGGGTTGGACAGGATGAGTCAGGAACCTCTGGGAGTTATTTCTAGGAGCCATCTTGTGAGGAGAAGTAGGGGAACACCAACACCCTGGATTACCTCACCCCACCCTTTAAATAGGCCAGTGGTTCCAGAACTTTTCAGCTTCATGCCCCCCCTTTAGATTTTTGAGAAACCCTCATGCCCCCTCACCTCTTCCTTACCATCACCCAACCCCCCTTAACAAACAATTCAATTCCTAACCTAAAATAAATACAAAAGCCTGATATAAAAACATTATTGAAAATTAAAAACAAGCGCAAATAGTTTTCCTTGGCCCCTTGTGGGTGCCTGGTGCAGCCCCCACTGGCCAGCTGCCTGCCAGCCCAAGCCCTGCACCGCCAGGGCCAGCCACTCGCTCACCAGCCACCTGCCTCGGCTGCAGGCCAGATGCCCGAGCCACCCGCCCAAGCCCCATGCTGGCAGGGCCAGGCGCACACCCGCCAGCCTGAGCCACCCAAGCCCCACGCTGCCAGGACCCAGCTACCTGAGCACTGCCAGGACCCAGCTACCTGAGCACTGTAAGTCCCACAAGCCAACCACCAGAGCCCCTCCCCTTTCACAAAGCCAGGCACCACCAGCCCCCTGCTCCTACTCCATTCCCGTCACCCAAGCCAGGCACCTCCAGCCTCCACCTAACCCCCATCCTCCTCCTCCCCACCCCACACTCACTCACCTTTGCAGGAGGCAGCCAGCTCCACGTGGGTCTTTGCCGGCTGCCTGCTTTTTCTAGTGGCCGTGCCGGGTCACACCCATGAAATGACAGGGGCTGAGAGCCGGAAACAAAGGCCAGCTCTTTCTTTGGGGTGGGAGGCATTATGTGGGGGTTAGGTCACCTCGCACCCCCCCTGTAATTTCTTCATGCCCCCAGGGAGGCACACCCCCAGTTTGGGAAACCATGAAATAGGCTTTGAATAAGGTGGGCCTCCTTTGTTGCACAGTCTGACAGTCTCCCAGCTTCTCCTGGAAAAGCACAGAACTCAGGATGGTTTCTGGTAATAGATACCAGGGTGACATGTCTCTATCGGGTCCCTTGAGCCATTTTTTACAAGTGGACCCATATGTTTCAAGGCAGGCTAATTTCTTTTAGAGTTCACTGTCATGTGACCCAAAGCAGCAAATACAAAATTACAGATGCCCACATCAAGACTCCTAATTTAATCCACAAAGATGCTGCACGACTGTAATATGATCAGGCTTCTGGCCACCTCTGAGAAAACCAATCCTGGTAATTTGAATAATAGACTCACAGAGCTGAAAGGGTCCTCAAGAAGTCATAGCGTCCAGCCCCCTGCTCCAAGCAGGATCAACCCCCACTAAGTCATCCCAGCCAGGACCTTGTCAAGCCGGGACTTAAAAACCTCAAGGGATGGAGATTCCACCACCTTTCTAGGCAACACATTCCAGTGCTTCACCACCTGCCTGGGGAAGTAGTTTTTCCTGATATCCAACCTACACCTCCCCCTCTGTAACTTCAGACCATTGCTCCTTGTTCTGCTATCTGTCACCACCGAGAGCAGCTTCTCTCAATCCCTTTTAGAGCTCCCCTTCAGGAAGTTGAAGGCTGCTATTAAATCACCCCTCAGTCTTCTCTTCTGTAAACTAAACAAGCCCAAATTCCTCAGCCTCTCCTCACAGGTCTTGCTGAATAGACCTTGTCAGCTCTGGACCTCCCTCTTACTGGGACCCCACTCTTTAAATACCCCTCTGAAACCACCCCCCAACTCGTGCATCTGATGAAATGGGTCTTTGCCCATGGAAGCTTATGCTCCAAAATATCTGTTAGTCTATAAGGTGCCACAAGACTTCTTGTCGTCCTCAAAGCCTCTTAATCATTTTCGTTGCCCTCTGCTGAACCTGCTCCAGCATATCCACATCCTTTTTATACTGGCGGGCCCAAAACTGGACACAATATTCCAGACGTGGCCTCAGCAGTGCCGAATAGAGGGGAACAACCACTTCTCTAGATCTGCTTGAAAGGCTCCTCCTAATGCACCCCATGCACTCGTCCTTGGTGAATCCATGCTGAATACTTTTGATCACCTCCCACTCTTCCAAGTGCTCCAAAATGGATTCCTTGAGGATCCCCTCCACTAGCTTCCCAGGGACTGAGGTAAGGCTGACTGGTCTATAGTTCTTTGGATTGCATGTCTTTCCTTTTTTAGAGATGGGCACTACATTTGCCTTTTTCCAAGCATCTGGGACCTGGCCTGATCTCCAAGAATCTTCAAAGACAATGGCCAAAGGCTCGGCAATGACGTTTGCCAATTCCCTCAGCACCTTTGGGTGCATTAAATCCAGACCTGTGGATTTGTGTACATCTCGTTTTTCTAAGTAGTTCTTGTGTCATTCTTTCCCCACGGAGGGCTGCCCTCCACCTTCCCATACTGCATTGTCTAGCTCCGTAGCATGGGAGCTGTCCTTCCCCATGAAGACTGAGACAAAAAAAGCATCAAGTATTTGAGCCTTTCTTAAATCATCTGTCACTACGTTACCTCCCTCATCCAGTAACGGCCCCACCTTCCCTGATAACCCGCTTATTGTTAACAAGCCTGTAGAAACCCTTCTTGTTACCCTTCATATCCCTTGCCAGCTGCAGTTCCAATTGTGCCTTTGCTGTCCTGATTACTGCCCCATATTTTCCAGCCATATATTTATACTCCTCCGTAGTCATCTGTCCAAGTTCCCATTTCCTGTATGCACCCTTTTTAAGTTTAACCTGACCAAGGATTTCCCTGTTAAGCCAAGCTGGTTGCCTACCATATTTGCATTTCTTACTATGCAGTGGGGTTGTTTGTTCCTGTGCCTTCAGCAAGACTGCTTTAAAATACTGCCAGGTCTCCTGAACTCCTTTCCCTTTCATCTTCATTTCCCAGGGGATTCTGCTCATCAGTACCCTCACGGAGTCGCATTGTGCTCTTTTGAAATCAAGGGTCTGTATCTCACTGCTCACCTTTCTCCCCTTTGATCCCCAGACTGCAGCTTAGTTTTATCATTAGATTCACCAACCCAGTTACAAACTGCTCCTACAGCTCCTCACAGGTTACCAAGAAGCCAAAAAATACACAGTAACCTGAAAGCAACCCAGCCTGGGGTTCCCACCACATCAGACAAACCTGAGATGGTGAGGGTATGGAGGAGCTTGTTCATTGTATAGACACCCCAAGGGATCAGTCTCCCCAGAGGAAACTGGTCCAGTAAAAGAGATTCTCTCCCCCACCTTGTCTCTCCAGTACCATGACACAGTTACCGCTGTGCAGCAGAGTTTTCTTATTGAGAGTAAAACCAGGAGGTAAAAGATTGATTGTACGGGAGCATGGGAGCAACGTACTGAGCACATTCCAGTCCTGACAGATCCCCTGCTCGGACTGGCCAGTTCATCGGAATGGAACTCTGCCAAGGTTACATTTCTTGCCACCCAGCCAGAAACGTTAGATAAAAACTGTTCAACCCTGTTGCTGGAAGGCTGCTGCATAACCAAAACCAGAGAGAGACAAAGAAGGCTGCTCCCAAAGGCAAAGAAGACCAGCTCCCCTCACTTTGCTCTGGCCTGGTGCTACAGAGACTAACTTGGAGCCCACACGCTACCTTGCAGGCCGCTTGGACAGGCAGCAAACCCACAAGGATTAAATCATCATAGAATTGTAGAATTCTAGGGCTGGAAGGGACCTCAGGAGGTCATTGAGTCCACAAGAACATTGCATCTTCACATCTGAACATGGGTGTAATCCAGATTGCGACTGTGGGGTCCTCACGGGTCTCTGGCTCCATCAGTGATGCTAACCAGAAGTCTGCTCGTGTGTGTGTGTGTGTGTGTGTGTGTGTGTGTGTGTTCGTGTTCAGTGATGCTGGCCCACTGAGAGCCACAGAGGTTCCCCAAAGACCACGGATAACATAATGATGAAGATACCTGGCCAGGACGCAGACTAACACGGCCACCCCTCTGATAACTGTAATAAAACCGTGTGGTAAGATACAGAAATGACCTTCTTGCTACCCAGGAACGGTGGCTGGCAGGGTGAAAGAGGAGCACACAAAACTTACAAGCAAATCATTACATGGGCTTTATGACCATCATTATACCTAGATTCGTATATCAATGTGTAACCCTTCTGCTGGAAGAAGTCGGCAGCAACCAGGGCCGGGTTCCACACCTAGGGGTTCCTTTTCATCCATCTCACACAGAACCGGCTCGAGCCACCACCCAGTAGCCTGGGAAGTTCACACACCCCTGGGCGCCTCGGAGAGGCAATGCTTCCCCACTTGCTAGCACAGCCTCTAAGCGTAGAAAAGGACTTTTAATGAAAGGGGCAGAAAGATCAATTAGCATAAACTTGGGAAAATCCCACACCCAGAGTTCATAACCAACCCTCAAGTAACTGTCCCAGCTCAAATGCATTGAGCAGTGTCCTTGGCCTCTGAGGCTCACCAGTCCAATACTGTAACCAGCCAACCCACACACCCAACTTTCTCCACACCCCCAATTCAAATGCCCCACTTACCACTTGGTCCAGTCCATGCGAGCACTGACACCTCACGCTGAAGCATTCCCTCATGGAACTTGAGGCAATGCCCCCTTTGCACTGGTCCAGCGTTCTGCTTGCTCCTTGCCAGCTGCTACACTGGCTGGCCGCTGGCAACGCCATCCATCCACCTCTCCTACCGTCCGTCTGCCGCTCCTCCTACTAGCCATTCGCTGGTCATGCCATCCATCCCTATGTCAGTTGCACTGTCTGCTGTGGGTTTGGCCTGAAGCAAAACCCTGTGATTTCTGCTCTTAGTAGCCTTAACTGCTATCCTGTGATCTCAGCTCACAGCATCTATCAAAGTACACTCTTAGATAACATACAGGCTACGTCTACACTAGCACACTACATCGAAGTAGGCTATTTCGACGTAAGAACATCGAAATAGGCTACTTCAACAAGTATCTTCTACACGTCCTCCAGGGCTGGTGCCGTCGATGTTCAACGTCCAAGTAGCAACAGAGAACGTTGAAAGGAGCCGCCCTGGAAGGAACCACACACACAAATGCTTTCCATCGAAATAAGGGGCCATCAAAGCCCCAAGCCTCTCCCTTAAATGGCCCCTCCCAGACACACTCGGCCTGCACAGCACGAGATCCACAGAGCTGACAACCAGTTGCAGACCCCGTGCATGCAGCATGGACCCCCAGCTGCAGAAGCAGCAGCAGCCAGAGGCCCAGGGCTAAGGGCTGCTTTGCGTGGTGACCATAGAGCCCCACAGGGGCTGGACAGAGTGTCTCTCAACCCCTCAGCTGATGGCCTCCATGGAGGACCCCATTATTTTGAAGTACCGGGACACGGATCGTCTACACATGCCCTACTTTGACACTGAACATGAAAATAGGGCGCTGTTCCTACCTTCGGATAGGAATAGCAATTTCGACGTCTAGCCGCCTAATATCAATTTCAACATCAAAATAGCACACAGCACATGTAGATGCGACGTGCTATTTCAACGTTGTGCCGGCTACTTCAAAGTAGCTGGCTAGTACAGATGCACCCACAAAGACAAGCACCCAGCTCTATCTTTTAACAGGTAGGGTGGATTAGCCACACCAGAGTTATAACTATGCAGCTAATGCTTAAACATGACCAAAACACTCAGCTAACTAGTTCAATCCATATCTCTTCCCTTTTATTTTGTAGTGCGTTAAACCAGGGGAGCCATGTGTAATCCACGTCTTAATCAGCCATGATGACTGCCCTGTCCCCCACAATGACTTGGAGCATTGGTGAGATTTCACAATTCTTATACTGAGTGTTAGCATAAATTGTGATTTTCCAATGTGTTTACAATAGACATAATGTCATTGCCTCCTTGCTACCCATCAGGCTTTGTTTGCAAGGTATCACCTATGCACACCTTTGCATTCTCATGCAAATGATCTCTGCGAAACACATTCCTCCCAGCCTTCAGCAGCACTGAGCAGCTGGCACAATCCTTACATCCACAAACTGGGCTTGTGTCATGACTGAGTGCAGGGAAGGGGTTAATCTCTCCAGATGTAACTTAAGCACAGGTGAGCCAATGGGAGTGAAGTAGCTTTGTTTAAACTGAAAACAATTGCAGCTTTTGGGGGCTTTTTGTCTGTGTAACAGCAGAGAGAAAGTCCGGGGGAAGAACGCATCTCCCAGGCAATCTGGAATGAAAACTGGAAATATCCTGACAGTTGCAAAACCAGCCCTCAAGGTGTCAGTAAAAGGGAAATGTAGAGTTAGACACGATCGGGTTGTGGTTGCTTTGAATTTGGTTGGACTGGCTGCTCTTTTTCCCTCTTTTGTATTGTTGTTTGACTTGAGATTTTTTTCCCCTGGAACTTTTAAGCTGAATCCCAGGGAAATACTTCCGTTGCATGCAACCCATGATTTCTTTTGCTCTTGTTTTGTGAATAAATCACTCTTTGTAAGCAATTATTCTGATCCTCTGTCATAAGAAGGGGCTATGTACATGCATGCCTTAGATCGAAAGGTCAGGTACTAAGTAACAGTTCTTGTGTCTAAGGTCTCTCCTGAGCGGGGTTAAGTGCTTGGGGTACCCCAAAGGGAGACGTCCCAGGTGACCTACCCAGTAACGGCTTGAAGGGCAGTCTGGACGGAGATCACGGAGTGGGGAGGGGGCAGTGAGACTGGGTGTGGGGGGCACAGAGAGCCCTGGGATTGGGGAAGTGGGGGGCACAGAGAGCTCTGGGAGAGGCGTGGCATGGCACACGGTGCCAGCTGCAGCGGGATGTGGTAAGTACGCAGAGCCCTGCTATGGAAGGAGGGGCATGCGGGTTACATGGAGTCCCTGAAATAAGGGGGTGGGAGGGGGACCCATGGGGTTTGCTGGGGGATGGAGAGGGCACCCCTAGGCGCACTGAGCTTGGCCGACAGACACTCTGCAGCCTGTGACCCCAGCGTGTGGGGTGGAGGGGCTGCATGGCCCCAGGCCTGGCCCAAGCCTTGCGGCGCTGCACAGCCCCACTGCAAAGACACAGACCTGTTCTGTGCAAAGAGAAGGCGCAGCAGTGGGAGCTCACCAGCCCTGCGCTTCTCCGCCTCCGTCAGCAGGTGGTCGGCCCTCAGCACCGCCTCTGCCTCAGCCTTCTTGCTGGCCAGGAACCGCTCCAGGGCCTCATCCGCCTGGCGCCAGAGATGGGCACACACTGGATTAGTTATGCGCTCCCATCAATATGCCATGAGCTCCCTGCTGGGGGGGACCTGCCTCCCAGGGGAGCTCTCTTCCGCCTGGGGGTAAAACACTCCCGTGAAGACAGAGCACGTGGGGCAGAGTTGAGGGGCAGTGTTGGCAGCTGATCCTGCCCCTCTGCGGCCGTACCCCCCCGGAGGGACAGTCCCAACCCCCGCAGTTTGCTCCCACTTTGGGGGTTCCTGACAGGGCCGCAGAGCCCGGCGAGGGAGCAAGCGATCGACTGGAGAGGAGCTGAAGCCCTCAAGGCAAAGGCTCCCCAGGCTGGCTTGGGGGAGGGGATGGGGTTAGATGGGGGCTCCGGGTTCTTGGCTCGGGGGAGGGGGATGGGGTTGGGGGGGCTGGGGGTGCCTGGCTTGGGGGAGGGGATGGGTTTAGATGGGAGGATGGGGGGTGCCTGGCTCGGGGGGGAGGGGCTGGGGCGGGTGGCCCCGGAATTGCTGGTACAGCGGAAGGGGGGACCCGCTGCTCCAGCCGGAGCTCCGGCCGACGACGGGGCGGGACGGCGCGGGCGCGGCGCAGCGGTACCAGGAGAGCGACCGGGCAGGCGGGAGCGGCACGACCTGGCCCCGGGAGGGACGCGGGGTCCAAGGGGGGCGGGCTGGAGCTGGAGCCGGGACTCCCGGCAGCTCCGCCCCCAGTTCGCGGCCCAGCCCCTGGAGCGGGGACCCCCGTGCCTCGGCGCCGGGGCTGGGTCACCGCTACGCTCCCTGCGCCGTCCGTCCCGCCGCGGCAGCTGCACTAGACCGGGGCTGGAGGGGCCATGGGGTGACCCCGCCGGGGGGGGCAGCTGGCGGCGCTGGGCCCGCTGCAGGGCGGGGTCAGTTGGGGCCGGGGGAAGGGGGGGCCTTGCCCCGGGGGCGCTGGGGGAGGGGCCCCGGGGGG
This sequence comes from Carettochelys insculpta, assembly GCF_033958435.1. Classification (NCBI taxonomy): domain Eukaryota; kingdom Metazoa; phylum Chordata; order Testudines; family Carettochelyidae; genus Carettochelys; species Carettochelys insculpta. The sequence continues at coordinate 15,128,740 of NC_134166.1, forward strand.
ACCTGGCGGCCTTGGTCGCCTCCGGCAGCTGCAAACCGAAAGCGGCCGGAGCGATTCCGGGAAAGGGCGGAGCGGGGCGGGGGCGTCTCTGCGCGCTGGGAGCCGCCGGGCCCTGCAGCCCCCCAGCCGCCGGGGTGTTAACGGCGGGCTCGCCACGCCGGGGTCCGGGCCAGGCGGCTGGGGGCGGGGGTAGAGAGCTGGGGGCCGGGACTGCAGGGGTCTCTCCCCCGTCTGGGGGAGGGGAGTGGGGTCTCGTGGTTAGAGCAGGGGAGGGGCTGGGGGGCCAGGACTCCTGGGTTCTCTCCCTGTCTCGGGAGCAGTGGTGTGCGGAGAGGGGGAGTGTCCCGCTGAGGTGTTAAGGCCGGGCTCGCCACCACAGGTTCCTCACGAGGAGGCAACCGCTGGCAGTACAGGGGCCATGACACACAACACAACACACCCGGCCGGAGTGCTCCCTCCACACCTCCACTCAGAGGACACAGATGAGCACCACTGCACCGGCAAGCTCAGAGCCAGCCTCTGCCTCGTTTCCCAGTCCTGCCTCAGTTTCCCCACCACGCCCAGTGCAAATCTCCCCTCCTGGGATCCCAGCGCCCCGGTGAACCCCCGTCCTGGCTCCCCACAGCTTGGCACTGCGCTCTCTTCTCTGACCCTCTCCCAGTGGCACAGCGCTCCCCCTCCCACCCGCCCTGTGCGGCACAGGGGCCCTCATCTGCTCCTTGCAGGGTCACTGAGCTGAGGAGGGCCCCAAGCTCCCACCCCATGGAGGACGCTGCCAGGGCATGCTGAGACCCCAACCCGCTGTCTGGGGCTTGACCACCACTTCTAGTCCCAGTGCGCACAACACACTGAGCACAGCACTCAGCCCCTCCACTAGGGCCGACACACACAGTAGGAGAACCGGTAGGAGTGACTGTAAGGGGGTTCAGGGGTCCCCAAGCTCTGCCCCCCACCTGCAGCCAGGGTGACTCTCGCAGCAGGAGGAGGAGGAGGGCGACAGGGTTACAGCATGGTGCAGAGCTGCCAGCACAGCAGCCAGAAGGGTTCTGTCCGACCCCTCCTGGGGGCCAAGGAGGCCCTGAGAGGGGATGCCCAGGCCTGGGGATCCTGCCTCCCTTGTTCCCTTCCAGACTAACACCCCTAACTGCCCCAGCTTCCCAGTAAAACACCAGCCCAGCACGGCCCCCTTTTTGTTCTGGGGCCCTGGGAGGCAAAGGTTACAAATACCCAGGCCCAGGTCACAGCCAGCTGGAATTCCCTACCCCATGGGAGCTACTCACACAGGCAGGGACCCCCACTTTGGCACATCTCTCCCGCTCCCCATCTCTGCAGGGCCGGGCGCTGAGCGAGGGGAAAGCCGTTACGTAAAGCAGGGAGGAGGTTAATGGGGCAACTATTGAAAGACACAACCACAAGGGCGGCGAGTTTTGAATTCCTACTGGAAAGTGCTGGTTTAGGCACCCTGAGAACCTCCTTCAACCGCCCCTCTAGCCCCTAACAAATCTAGTCGTCCCTCCAGAGCCTCTGGCGTTTGCCCACAGATCCCACCCACCCACTCCTGCCCAAGTGAGGGGTCCTGGTGCTTCAACTCAGCAACAGTCCCACTCGGATTTCACCTTCTCCCTTAGGGTGTGGACCCCCAGCTACCACCACCTCCGGAAACCCTGATCAGCTCAAGCTGCAAGTTCCCCCAGGGTCACTGCCTGGAAATCCATAAGTCTCAGAGTTGGGCTGGCTGCTTTGCTCTCGTTTTTCTCTCCCCTGCAGGGGTGCACCTTTGGCTTCCGCATTCTCTAGCCTACAGCAACACCCCTCGGATCTAAGCTAATGACCCGTGCAGCTCCAGAAAAGCCGGGGGCTGTGCTCATGCAGTGGGTTGCTGGCAGAATGGTTGCGGCATGACAGTGGGAGTAGGGAGGCGCTGAATCTGAGGCCTGCGAGGGTGGCAGCTTAAAGTGTTATCGCAGCTGCTTCACCACCCTCCTGGGGAAATAGTTTTTCCAAAAATCCAACCGACACCTCCCCCTCTGCAACTTCAGACCATGGCTCCTTGTTCTGCCATCTGACAACCACTGAGACCAGTTTCTCACCCTCCTCTTTAGAGCTCCCCTTCAGGAAGTTGAAGGCTGCTATTAAATCACCCCTCAGGCTTCTCTTCTGCAAACTAAACAAGCCCAAATCCCTCAGCCTCTCCTCACAGCTCACACAGACGCCCTCCGCCCCCGCCGGTTCATTTCCCGGAATGGGCCCTGGGCTCGGAAAGGCTGCGGGCGGCTGCTTTCGGTTTCCGTCTGATGAGGCAGTCAGGGATTTAGAGCTGCCTGACTCAGCCCCCGGCCAGGGCACCTCCTGCCGTGCCTGCGAGTCACAGCCCGGGCAGGCCTGGAACCCGCTGCTCCATGTGCCAGAGCCTGAATTGCCCCCAGCCCAGGGCGATGCTCAGACAGGCCACAGCCACGGGCTGGAGGGGCTCCTCCTGCTGCAGCAAAGGAGGGAGGGATCGGCGAGGGGCTCTGTGGGGCTGGAGGGGGGTCATGCCGCAGGCAGCAGAGAGGGAGTTTCAGCAGAGGTGCTGTGGGGCTGGGAGGCTTGGTGGGGGGGGACAAGTGGGGCCAGAAGGCTTGTAGCCAAGTGGAGCTGCCACCCAGGTGCTGTGGGTGCAGTTCCCCCGAGGCCAGGGTCTGGGCCTGGCAACCCCCAGCTCAGCCTTGGCAGGGGCACTTGCTGGCAGCAGCTGGGGGCCACTGAGCTGCCTGTGGGGCACCTGGGGGCTTCCCAGACCGGCTGTTTGTTGGGGGGGCAGCACTGTGAGACGAGCTGGGGTGCCGGGACCCCATTTCCACTCCGCACCCTGCTGGGAGCATTTGGGTCTTTCCGGACTTGTACTGTGTCCCCCCATGCCAGGGTCAGGCACTGAATCCCCTGAGGGCGGCACGGAGGAGGGATGACAAAATGTGAGAGAGTTGTGAGCACAGGGCGGGAGCCAGCGCTCCTGGGTTCTCCCCCAGCTGGAGGAAGGGAGTGGGGCCCAGCGGGTCCAAGCTGGGGGGGTTGGGTGTTTGTGCACCCAGAGGTGTCACTCCAGGCAGGTTTCTCTTGCTCCGTTGGCTTTGCCTGGGGAGAACCACCCCAGAGACTAGACGGCGGCGCATTGCAAACTCTCTGGAGGTCAAGCAGGTGCCGTGACTCCTTGACCTTTCCCAGCCGGCTGCTGGGGCTCGGGAGCAAGGCCACGGCTCAGCCTGCAGAGCCAGCCGGGAGCAGACCTGGGCTCGGAGGAGCAGCACCCCAGTCCCCTGCTGGCACAGGCACGCCGGGCTCTGAGGTCCTGGCCGCACAGCGACCTGGCGCAGCTCTGCTCCCAGGCGCCCCGTGGGCTTCTCTGCAGTGGGGGGCACCCAAGGGAGTCCCCACCTGGCATCCTGGGAAGGCTGCTGCGGCCCCTGGCTCAGATCCCCACTCTGCACAGTGCAGGCAAGTGGGGACAACACCACTGGAAACGGGGGTCGACCCACAAGCAGATGCCCAAACCCCATCCCACACGGGTGTTTTCCACCCCCCCGCCCGGCCCCAGTTCTCCCAGCTCCGGGCAGGGCGAAGGGCAGACTGCCATCAGGGGACCCAGTGGTAAACCCAAGCACGGCCCTAGGGAGCTGAGATCGCTCACGCCCCAAGGACGGTGGCTCCAGGGCTGCTGCTCCCACGAGTGCTGCCCAGTTGTAGGATGGAAATTTCTGAGGCAGGCTCTGGTATTCTGCTAACAACCCTATTCCACTCCTCCAGTCTGGAGTAGCCCTATAGGCCAAGGGTCAGAAACCCAGTCAGCATGAGTGGAAGGTCACCCCCGCTCCCCCCCATCTCACTCACAAGAGCCAGGGGAGGGCGTCCCAGCGTGGACAGGGCCTTGGAGTTTGGAGGGAGGGACAGTCGCCCCAGCGACCGCATTCGAAGAAGAGGCCTTGCACGTGAGAGCCGGGATGTAGCACCAGCCCAAGGACTAGGCCAGGCTGGTACTCAAACCAAACGTGCAAGTGCTCTATGGCGTTACCATCATAGACTCCCAGGGCTGGAAGGGACCTCAGGAGGTCTCTAGTCCAGCCCCCTGCCTCAAGCAGGATCAACCCCCACTAAGTCATCCCAGCCAGGACCTCGTCCAGCCAGGACTTAAAACCTCCAGGGATGGAGAATCCACCACCTCTCTAGTAACACATTCCAGTGCTTCACCACCCGCCTGGAGAAGTAGTTTTTCCTTATATCCAACCTACACCTCCCCCTCCGCAACTTCAGACCATTGCTCCTTGGTCGGCCATCTCTGAGGCCAATGGACATTCCTGACACCAGCTCTCCCCACAGCAGCATCGGGGCGGGTGGGGAAAGGTGCCCTGCCCCCAGCAGGGCCAGCCGGGCCGGGTCTCTGAGCGACTGGCCCATATTTAGGAGGTGGCTCTTACAGGGAGCTTAGGTCTTGGCCCAGCCCCTCCTGCTCCAACCACTGGACCCCACTGCCCTCCCAGAGCTGGGGGCACAGGAGCCGGTGGGACTGATCGGCTGCCGCTGACCTGTCAACCCTGCCCCCGGCCCTGGCTAACCCCACAGGCCTTTCCACCCCCATTGTCCCCCTCCCCCTCCCCGGCCCAGATCAGCCCCACATCTACCCCACCCCCAGCCGGGCAGAGCGACCCCCCCATCTCTCCGGGCCTGGCCGGCCAGCTGGTTCATGAGGAAGTACTTGCCGGTGCGGTACAGCCCGGCAATGGCCACCACCACCACGGGCTGGCGGATGCTCTGCAGCAGGGCCAGGGCGCTCGGGTTCAGCTGCAGCTGCCTGCCTCAGTGGTTCCCAACCAGGCACATGGGCTCCTCCCTGGCCCTTGGCCCTGCACGCACCTGGTGAGCCCCTCCTCCACTGCCCCTCCCACCCCCCTGCACGGACCCCTGGGGCCCTCCACCTGCCCCAGGTGAGCTCCTCCCCCACTGCCTCCTCCCACCCCCCATGGACCCCTGGGGCCCTCCACCTGCCCCAGGTGAGCCCCTCCCCCACTGCCCCTCCCTGTGGTGGTTCCCTGTGGTGGGGGAATCTCCTCTCCTCACCATACAAGAGACAAGCCTTCTGACTATTGCGCTGACAGCTTTGCACCACCCTGTATCCCTATCACCGAATAAACCTTCTCTTGCACATGCTGCGTGAGAATCACTCCTGGCTGCAGGTGGGGAGCAGAGCTTGGGGACCCTTGAACCCCTCCACAAGAAGGAAAGCCTGACCTAGGTTTGCAGGCTTTAAAAAGCCAGAGGCAGAGTGACCAGGGGAGGAAAGCAGCCAGGGTCTGCAGATGGGAGTTTTAAGAGAGGGGGTGACAGAGGGGTTCCACTGTGGTGAGGAAGACCCACAACACCTGTAGCAGCACTGCTCCCGTCTCCTCCACCCACGCCTGCAGTCAGACAGACCTCCCGGCCAGGGATGCCTCCACCCAGCCCCTGGTGTGGATTTGCATGGACTGTGACTTGCAATTCCTACTTACTGAGGTCCAGGCTGTGGGGACCCTGCCCCAGGGAAGGTGTCTTCTGGTGGCATCTCTCAGGAAGTGGGTGGGCGAGCTACGGGGGAGGTGGCGAGGCTAAGGAGTAGCCGTGTCCACGAGCAATTCCTGCACAGTGTTCGCTGGAGACAGCTGAGGTTAAAAGAACTGTCCCACCACCAAAGACTGACACCACTGGTGGAGGAGGAGATGGCTTGCGGGGGACACTGGCAGCTGGTCACTTCCGGCAGCGCTCCACTCCTGCTCCCAACCCTCCCACCATTGTACTGGGAAACCGTTACGCCATTCTGGGTGTGGGAGATACAGGAGAAATCTCTCAGGCAGCAGGCGGAAGAGCTGCAGGAGGAGGTGGCGGCTGAGGAGGATCCGAATCCACTAGCAATTCCTGGACGCTATTCATGTGGAGACAGCCAAGGTAGCCGTCCCAGTACACAGGACTGCTGACCCACCCCTGGTGGAGGAGGAGATGGCTCAGGGTGGACATGGGCAGCTGGTTACTTCTGGCAGCAGGCAGTGCTCCACCCCTGCTCCCAAACCTCCCACTCTGGTCCTAGGAAACTGTTATGCTGTACTTGATACAGGAGACAAAGCATCACCCCCTACAGCAGAGGAGGAGCCTCGTACCCCCACGGCTGGCAGGTCAGCTGCCACCACTGCGAGGAGGAAATGTAGAGTGGTGGTGGTCGGTGATTCTCTTCTGAGGGGGACAGAGGCGCCCCTCTGTCGCCCTGACATTTCATCTCAGGAGATATGCTGCCTGCCGGGGGCCCGTATCCGAGACGTTATGGAGGTGTTGTCGAGGATCATCCAGCCCTCTGACTACTACCCCCTGCTACTCACCCATGTGGGCACTAACGATACCGCGAGGTGTGACACTGAGCGGGTCACGAGTGACTACAGGGCTCTGGGAGTGCGGGTGAGGGAGTTTGGGGCGCGGGTGGTTTTCTCTTCAAACCTTCCTGTCAAAGGCAGGGGCCCAGGCAGAGACAGGTGCATTTTGGAGGTGAATGCCTGGCCGTATAAATGGTGTCCCCGGGAAGGCTTTGGCCCCGGCTCTGGGGGCCCCTGGGGGCCTCCTCTCCCCAACATGGATTGGACTGGCTGTCTCTGCCGGCTGCACTGACTCCTCTGTACGATGCTGTGTCCTGTCGGCTAATAAACCTGCTGTTTTCCTGCTGAGTGAGAGACTCTCCTGCCTGCGGACAGGGTGCAGAGCTTGGGGGACCCCAGAACCCCATCACACTGGTGTCAGGAGTGGGATGTTCCGCACCCCGAGGATGGAGCATCCAGCAGTAAGTGACCGGGGCCCCGGAAGAAGTGGGGCCTGCGAGACCCAGGTGTGCTGAAGGGCAGTGAGGTGCAGTTCCCCAAGGCGGAGGGGCCTGCGGCCAAACCCAAGCAACTGCGGTTGTGGTCCTCGAGAGTGGGTGTCACACCCGAGGAGGGGTTACTCCTGGGAATCTGTTGGAGTCGGTCCCAGAAGGTGGAGGGGCCGAGAGCCCAACCCCCAGGAACAAGTGACCCCTGAGGAGACTGACGCTGAATGAGTCCTTCCCAAGACAGGGTGCTCATGGTCCCTGAGAGCGGGTGTCACACTGAAGAAGGGGTTCCGCTGGGAGTCTGTTGGAGTCGGTCCCAGAGGGCAGAGGGGCCTACGGCCTAACCCCAGGCAGCTTGTGACCCTCAAGGAACCTGGCACACTGAAGGGATTCTTCCAGGAATCGTGGAGTGCAGAGGGCATCAGCCTGAGAGCCTGCAACCACGCTGAGCAACTCTGCTGTGAAGTGGCAGCACCTGGAAACCGAATCGAGATTAAAGAAGCTGGTCAAGGCAGCGTGGATGTGCAGTGGCAGAGGTGAGGGTTAAGAAAAATCCTGCAAAGGTGAGCCCGGATCGGGGCAGGGAACCCTGGACTGCCTGGAGCTCTGAACCGAGTGGCCTGCCGCAGCTCAAGGAGGGAAGGAGCGATTCCAACCCATCATCTACTAGTGGCCAAGACAGACCTGCGAAGAGTTTTCCAGGCCTGGGCCGAGGAAGGTGCCTGTGTGTCTGTGCAGAAAAGCAGCTTGTCCACTGGGAATGGCAAGTTGTCTGTGAGAGAAGCTGCTTCACCTTCTGTGTGTGTGTGGAGACCAGCCAGGGGGCTGGGACAAAGGAGAGAGTGTCTCCCATTGTCTGTCTGTGTTGAACAGCAGCAGCAGCCTGGGGAGAGAGCAGAGCCTGCGTTTGGAAAAGGTGCCAATGAGGAAACTAGCCCATTGTCTGAGGAGGATTCCTCAGCCTAGGGTGGCTGGAGAAGGATCCACCAGAAAAGAGCATTCCAGGTGTGTCTCTGAATCCAGCCATGGGGGCTGGAGCAGAGGGAATGGCTCTGGGATGGGCAGTGGTATCCCTGCTAAGGACACTGGTCCTTGGTGCAAGAAAAGTGCTTCTGCTTCTGGGGAAGTGAGTCCTTTGCCTGAGCCTGTGGGGGCTCGAGATGGAGCCAAGATCCCAGAGCTGGATCTGAGGGCAGCTGAAGCCCAGATGGGAAGTGGGCCTACCTCTGTGTCTCTCAGGGGGGATGATGCTTTAACTTGGTCTAATCCAGTTAGGATCATCAGGGAATCCCAGAGACCAGACGATTCTGGTACTTGTTCTTTGCCTGATGCTGAGGTGTTATTGGGAGGGGGTGAGAGGACTCTGTCCTACCAGAGTCATCCTCTCGCCAGGACACAAGAACAGACGGGCAATGGAGTTACACTGACTGATGAAATAAAGGAGCTGGTAGCAGAAGGGAGGAAAGGGATCCTAACCTTCTGTCCGGTGGTACTGGCTGTCTGCCTGGAGGGGGATTACGTGGGAATCTGCCTAATGGGCCAGAAGTGATCCTGGGCGACCGGGTGCTGGCAAACAGGGTGCGTGCTAACAGGAGGGAGTTTGGAGAGGCTCTCCTGGAGGAGGAGAAGGAAGGAGCAAACTAAAGCACCTTGGGGTAAGTGGCTGCTTATATTTGGAGGTTTTGGGCTTGTGTGTTTGTTTGGAGTTTGGAGTTTGGAGTTTGTTTGTTTGGAGTGCTGAGCTGAGTGTTTGTTTGTTTGTTTGAAAGGCCGTGTGCTCAGGCAGGCAGGCAGTTGGAAGCTGATTAGGTTTGAATTGAAACAACGTGTGCTGATTGGCTGAGCTGTAGGCAGAGGGAGGAGCTATCAGGGAGGCCCAGCACTTAAACCCTGCTAGTAAGCAACCAGGGAGCTTTGCAACCGGGGTGTGTGCTAACAGGAGGGAGTTTGGAGAGGCTCTCCTGGAGGAGGAGAAGGAAGGAGCAAACTAAAGCACCTTGGGGTAAGTGGCTGCTTATATTTGGAGGTTTTGGGCTTGTGTGTTTGTTTGGAGTTTGGAGTTTGTTTGTTTGGAGTGCTGAGCTGAGTGTTTGTTTGTTTGTTTGAAAGGCTGTGTGCTCAGGCAGGCAGGCAGTTGGAAGCTGATTAGGTTTGAATTGAAACACCGTGTGCTGATTGGCTGAGCTGTAGGCAGAGGGAGGAGCTATCAGGGAGGCCCAGCACTTAAACCCTGCTAGTAAGCAACCAGGGAGCTTTGCAACCGGGGTGCGTGCTAACAGGAGGGAGTTTGGAGAGGCTCTCCTGGAGGAGGAGAAGGAAGGAGCAAACTAAAGCACCTTGGGGTAAGTGGCTGCTTATATTTTGAGGTTTTGGGCTTGTGTGTTTGTTTGGAGTTTGTTTGTTTGGAGTGCTGAGCTGAGTGTTTGTTTGTTTTGAAAGGCCGTGTACTCAGGCAGGCAGGCAGGCAGGCAGGCAGTTGGAAGCTGATTAGGTTTGAATTGAAACACCGTGTGCTGATTGGCTGAGCTGTAGGCAGAGGGAGGAGCTATCAGGGAGGCCGAGCACTTAAAACCTGCTAGTAAGCGACCAGGGAGCTTTGCGACCGGGTGCTGGCAACCAGGGTGCGTGCTAACAGGAGGGAGTTTGGAGAGGGGAGTTTAGAGGGGGAGCTTGGAGGGAGCCAGTGACTTACTTCTGTTGCCCTTAAACTAAATCCTTTATAACAACCTCTATCTGAAACATTTAATTAACCCTCATATATAACTAGAGTAGGAAATGGAGGCAGAAGCCCAGCAGCAGAGTGGGGGCTATCCTGTTTATTGTGTCGAGTGCAGTATGTATGACTACCTACCCTGTGGGCGGGTGGCGTATGTGTGCGCTCGATGCAAGGAGCTCCTGGCCCTCAGAGACCGAGTGCGTGCTTTGGAGGCCAGGGTGGCTGAACTGGAGGAGCTAAGGAAGGCAGAGGTGTTTGTGGATGAGACTTTCCGGGACATAGTAGGGCTGTCCCACCTCCAATCTGACAGTCCTGAGGCTGTTACGGAGGATGAAAGGCTCAGGGAAGGAGAGCAGTCAAGGGGAGCAGAGGGAAACCATCCCGTAGTTGGGACCCTCCTTCCAGAGGGTGATGTTGTATCCTCTCGTGCCGAGGATACTTCTCCGGGGGAGGGAGCACCAGCTGTTAGGAAGAAGCAGGTTTTAGTAGTGGGGGATTCGATCATTAGAAATATAGATAGTTGGGTTTGTGATGACCGGGAGAACCGTATGGTGACTTGCCTGCCTGGTGCGAAGGTTGCGGATCTCTCGAGGCATCTAGACAGACTTATGGGCAGTGCTGGGGAGGAGCCGGTCGTCGTGGTACATGTTGGTACCAATGACATAGGGAAGGGTAGAAGAGATGTTCTGGAGGCCAAATTTAGGTTACTAGGAAAGAGACTGAAATCCAGAACATCTTTGGTGGCATTCTCTGAAATGCTTCCAGTTCCACGCGCAGGGCCAGATAGACAGGCAGAACTTCAGAGTCTCAATGCGTGGATGAGACGATGGTGTAGGGAAGAGGGGTTTAGATTTATTAGGAACTGGGGACACTTTTGGGGTAGGGGGAGCCTATACAGGAAGGATGGGCTCCACCTAAATCGAGGTGGATCCAGACTGCTGGCATTAAACATTAAAAAGGACATAGAGCAGTTTTTAAACTAAGAGGTGGGGGAAAGCCGATTGGTGCGGGGGAGCACCTGGATCGGACGGAGACTTCTCTTACACGAGGCTCCATAGACAGGGATTCCCTAGAAGTTAGTCAGATAGGGAACGTGGGAAATAATATATGGGCAAGATCAGATGTGAAACAATCGTGCATAAAAAAATCCACCACGTCTGTGAAAGGCGGACATATAAATAGTGGTAGTTTTCTAACATGCTTTTACACTAATGCTAGGAGTCTGTCTAATAAGATGGGTGAACTGGAGTACCTCATATCAAAGGAGGAAGTTGACATAATAGGCATCTCAGAAACATGGTGGAATGAGGACAATCAGTGGGACACTATCATACCGGGATATAAATTATATCGGAAAGACAGAAGAGGTCGTGCGGGTGGCGGAGTGGTACTATATGTGAAGGATAATATAGAATCAAATGAAGTAAAAATCCTAAAGGAATCAAAATGTTCCATAGAATCATTATGGATAACAATTCATTCCTCTAATATGAATATGGCATTAGGAATATATTACCGACCACCTAACCAGGACAGTGATAGTGATGCTGAAATGTTAAGGGAGATTAGAGAGGCTATCAAAATAAAAAACACAGTAATAATAGGAGATTTCAATTATCCCCATATTGATTGGGTGCATGTCACCTCAGGACGGGATTCAGAGATTAAATTTCTTGATGCCTTAAATGACTGCTTCTTGGAGCAGCTAGTACAGGAACCCACAAGGGGAGAGTCGATTCTCGATCTAGTCTTGACTGGAATGCAGGATCTGGTCCAAGAGGTAACTGTTACTGGACCGCTTGGAAATAGTGACCACAATATAATAACTTTTAATATTCCTGTGTTGGGAAGAACACCGCAGCGGTCAAACACTCTGGCATTTAATTTCAAAAAGGGGAATTACACTAAAATGAGGAAGCTAGTTAAACAGAAACTAAAAGGTAGAGTAATTAAACTAAAATCCCTGGAAGCTGCATGGAAACTGTTTAAAGACACCATACTAGAGGCCCAACTTAAATGTATACCCCAAATAAAAAAACACAGTAAGAGACCTAACAAAGAACCACCATGGCTAAACAGCCATGTTAAAAAGGCAGTGAGAGAGAAAAGGGCAGCTTTTAAAAAGTGGAAGTCAAATCCTAGTGAGGAAAATAGAAAGGAACATAAACACTCCCAAATTAACTGTCATAATGTAGTAAGAAAAGCCAAAAAAGAGTTTGAGGAACAGCTAGCCAAAAATTCAAAAAACAATAGTAAAATGTTTTTTAAATACATTAGAAGCAGGAAGCCTGCTAAAAAAGCAGTGGGGCCCTTGGATGATAAAGATATAAAAGGAGCGATCAAGGAAGACAGTGCCATTGCGGAGCGATTAAATGATTTCTTTGCTTCAGTCTTCACGGCTGAAGATGATACAGAGGTTCCTAAATCTGAGCCAGCCTTTTTAGGCGACAAATCTGAGGAACTCACTCAGATTGAAGTGACATTAGAGGAAGTTTTGGAATTAATTGATAAGCTGAATAGTAACAAGTCTCCAGGACCAGATGGCATTCACCCAAGGGTTCTGAAAGAACTCAAATGTGAAATTGCGGAGTTATTAACAGTGGTTTGTAACCTATCCTTTAAATCCACTTTGGTACCAAATGACTGGAAGACGGCCAATATAACACCAATATTTAAAAAAGGCTCTAGAGGAGATCCTGGCAATTATAGACCGATAAGTTTAACATCAGTACCAGGTAAATTAGTAGAAACACTAGTAAAGAGTAAAATTGCAAGGCACATAGAGCACGAATTGTTGGGCAAAAGTCAGCATGGTTTCTGCAGAGGGAAGTCGTGTCTGTCTAATCTATTAGAATTCTTTGAAGGGGTTAATAAACATGCGGACAAGGGGCACCCAGTGGACATAATATACCTAGATTTCCAGAAAGCCTTTGACACGGTCCCACACCAAAGGCTTTTATGTAAATTAGGTGGTCATGGGATAGGAGGAAAGGTCCTTTCATGGATCGGGAATTGGTTAAAAGACAGAAAACAAAGGGTTGGAATAAATGGTAAATTTTCACAATGGAGGGGGGTAACTAGTGGTGTTCCCCAGGGCTCAGTCCTGGGACCGATCCTGTTCAACTTGTTCATCAATGATCTAGAAAATGAGGTAAGCAGTGAGGTGGCAAAGTTTGCAGATGACACCAAGTTGTTCAGGACAGTCAAAAGCAAAAGGGATTGTGAAGAACTACAAAAAGATCTCAGCAAACTGAGTGATTGGGCAGCAAAATGGCAAATGAAATTTAATGTGGGTAAGTGTAAGGTAATGCATGTTGGAAAAAATAACCCAAATTACACGTACTACATGATGGGGTCAAATTTAGCTACGACAGATCAGGAAAGGGATCTTGGAGTTATAGTGGATAGTTCTCTGAAGACATCCACGCAGTGTGCAGCGGCAGTTAGTAAGGCAAATAGGATGTTAGGAATTATTAAAAAAGGGATCGATAATAAGACAAAAGATATCATACTTCCCCTATATAAAACTATGGTACGCCCACATCTCGAGTACTGCGTGCAGATGTGGTCTCCTCACCTCAAAAAAGATATATTGGCATTAGAAAAGGTTCAGAAAAGGGCGACTAAGATGATTAGGGGCTTGGAAAGGGTCCCATATGGGGAGAGGCTAGAGAGACTGGGACTTTTCAGTTTGGAAAAGAGGCGATTGAGGGGCGATATGATAGAGGTATATAAAATCATGAATGGTGTGGAGAAAGTGAATATAGAAAAATTATTTACCTTTTCCCATAATACAAGAACTAGGGGACACCAAATGAAATTGATGGGTAGTAGGTTCAAAACTAATAAAAGGAAATTTTTCTTCACACAGCGCACAGTCAACCTGTGGAACTCCTTGCCCGAGGAGGCTGTGAAGGCCAGGACTCTCTTAGGGTTTAAAAAAGAGCTTGATAAATTTTTGCAGGTCAGGTCCATAAATGGCTATTAGCCAGGGATAAAGTATGGTGCCCTAGCCTTCATAACAAGGGCAGGAGATGGATGGCAGGAGATAAATCACTTGTCTTCTGTTCTCCTTCTCTGGGGCACCTGGCATTGGCCACCGTCGGCAGATGGGATGCTGGGCTTGATGGACCTTTGGTCTGACCCAGTATGGCCATTCTTATGTTCTTATGAAACCCAGGAGCTGGTTGTGGCTCAAGGGAGCAGTGCCCCTGTGGAGGCAGACAGGGGTGAGTTGTTGTTTTGGGGAAGCTCTTAAGGAAGAGAATTTCCCTGAAACTTTTCCTGACCCATCTGTGGGGACTGCAGACAATGGGAGTGAGGTGAAGGAGAGTGAACAGGAAAGGTGCTTGTCTGTAAGAGCCAGAGCAGCCCTTTGCCTGGGGAGAAGTTTGTTTCAGCTCCTGATGGCCAGGACCTGCCTGAGTGTGAAACCACTGGCTGTGCTCTGGAAGGGTCCAAAGCAGGCAGTGTAAAAGTTTCTCAGGAATTGGAAGTTGGTGCAAGTAAAGTGAAAACTATCAGGGAATGTGAGCAGCCCTGTGAGAACCAAATAAAACAGCTGCACAGTCAGTCTCTGTAGGATGCAGGAGAGCGCCAGCAATTCCCCATCTCCAGATGGTGGAAACACTTATATTCTTATACTGGACTCCACTTCTGATTCCATGGGGAGGCAGTAGTTGGAGGTGGAAGGACGAAGGAGCTGTGGGCCTGGTGGGCCAGTAAGGGATAAACAGGGATTCCTTCATGTGGATTCTGCGTCTGGGACTCACAAAACAACTCTCAGAAAGCAGTTTGGTTTGCAAATTTCCAGACTGGTGGAGGGGAGCCATCTCCCTGAGATCATCAATGGCCCAGCTCTTGTTAGAAGAGAGGGCACAGCCAGAGAGATCAAATTTCCACCCCAGGGGGCAAGAGAGAAGATTAGAACTTGATGGTGCTAAGAAAGGCCTCAGCCATTTATCCCCAAAATACCAGATTCTCAAGGAGGTTACACAAAAGTTGTGGTCTACCAAAGAGCAACGTAAATGTACAGTTGCAATGGGTTTGTTCTGTTACTCACGCTGACTGCTGTAACCAAGGGGTGCTGCTACCAAAAGCTGTAGAATTGTACCATGCACTGAATGTTTAAAAAGAGCCATGTGACATGATGACATTGATGTAGAAGCATAAATTGTATGCTAAAGGAGTCTGTAACTCTGAAATGTCACCATTGTTCCCTGTAACTAGTCTCGCAACCTCTGACATGAGAAGGAACATTCCAAACCTATTGTGTGGCATGGAAGGGGAAACTGAGGCGCACAGCCATTGTGGTGGTCTGGCTAAATGCCAAGGATGGAAGCATTTGTACCTTCCGTCACTGGACTGTAACTGAATTCCAGACATTGGCTGGAGCAGCTGTATGGACTGGTGGTCAGATGGGGCAGGACCCAGACCACAAAAGACCTGTTTGATCTGTTGGTGCTGCAGCGAGACCAACCAACCCAAGGGAACTAAAGGAACTTGCCCGGCTGCATCACATGAAAAGGGCCAAGACCAAGCTCCTGACTTGGAGCCTCCCCCAGCAGGACTATGATGTGGAGGTGGTGCACATCGAGGGGAGAACAGAGGGTACAGCCAATGCCCTGTCACAAGGGGAGAGCCCCGAACTTCCCCAGGTCACCAGTTGAGTGACCCTGCTCAGTTCGGTCTGGAAGGGGGGAGAGATGTGATGGAGTGGGGGATACCTGTGTGTGTGTGTGTGTGTGTGTGTGTGAGTGGCTCACAGAGGGTGTGGGGCTCCTGCTGAGGGTAACCTTGATGACCAGGTAACACCTTTGTACTGCAGACAAAGGAGGAGGTGGAGCCTGAGGGGTTTGAATTGGAACTGGGAGTTGGAAGCAGTTAGTCTGGGCTGAGGGGGAGAGAGACCAAGGAGGGGGCCAAGCCCCGGCTCTGGGGGCCCCTCGGGGCCTCCTCTCCCCAACATGGATTGGACTGGCTGTCTCTGCCTGCTGTACTGACTCCTCTGTACGATGCTGTGTCCTGTCGGCTAATAAACCTGCTGTTTCCCTGCTGAGTGAGAGACTCTCCTGCCTGCGGACAGGGTGCAGAGCTTGGGGGACCCCAGAACCCCATCACAACCTCTCCCTCTGCAACTTCAGACCATCGCTCCTTGTTCTGCCATGTGTCACCACTGAGAACAAAAAGCAGTCAAGTAGCGCTTTAAAGACTAGCAAAATGCAGTTTCTCTCCATCCTCTTTAGAGCTCCCCTGCAGGAAGTTGAAGGCTGTTATTAAATCACCCCTCAGTCTTCTCTTCTGTAAATTAAACAAGCCCAGATCCCTCAGCCCCTCCTCATAGGTCTTGTGCTCCAGCCCCTAAATCATTTTTGTTGCCCTCCATTGAACTTGCTCCACGAAATCCACATCCTTTTTATACTGGGGGGCCCAAAGCTGGACACAATATTCCAGACGTGGCCTCACCAGTGCCGAATAGAGGGGACTAATAACTAATCTCCTTATTTGGAGATAAGGAAATAGGAAGGACGATCAGTGTAGGTGAGATTGAACTGGAGAATGTAGAGAAGTTCACACCTCTGGGGAGCAACATAAGGTGTGATCTAGATTGTATGAAGGAAATAGCGACTAGAATAGCAAAAGCAAGAGCGAGTTTGGAGGTGATGGATGAGATCTGGAAAAGCAAAGCAATTAGTTTAGGCATGAAGCTGAATGTCTTGAAAATGTGTATTCAGCAGCATGTTGTAAGGATATGAGATGTGGGTGATAACGAAAGATTCAAAGAGAAGAATACTGGCGTTCAAGAGGAGTTGTTATAGAAAGATCCTGAGAACAGGATGGATGCAGAAGGTCACCAACAGGGAATTATACAGGAAGATACAGCCGAAAGAGAACCTGTTGCAGAAGGCTGTACAACGGAAGTTACAGCTATTCGAGCACATTTGTAGAATGAACAACCAACAAAAAATCAAGACTCTGGTATTCGGCACAATGAACGGTTCGAATAGGAGAGGCCGACCCCACAAGGAATGGGTAGATGATATAGTAGATTCATCATCATCATCATCATCAATAACCGTGGGCTCAGCACCCGTTGGTGTCTGATGTCTCCCCTCACTGTTTCCTTCCATCTTTCCCTGTTCAGTGCAGAGTGGCCTAGTTTCTGTAGACCAGCTCTGCACCAATCTACCATATCGTCTCATAGATATAGTAGCTTGGTGTGGAGCTAGTCTACAGAAACTAGGCCACTCCGCACTGAACAGGGAAAGATGGGAGGAAATAGTGAGAGAGGCATCAGATGCCAACAGGCGCTGAGCCCGCAGTTGCTGTTGATGATGAAGAAGAAGACAGTGGGTGTGAGGGTTCATCTTCAAGAACTTCACGATTTGACTCCAGCCTGAAGACAGCAATGGGGAAGGGTGGAGAGGAGACAGGTCCAGGTTAAACTGTTACCTGGACAACAGTAAATTGCCATGTTGGGAAGAAGAGGTTTATTGTGGTCACAGGAGCTCAGCAGAAGGCAGAGAGGAGCACAATATACTAGTGCTTGGTTCAGGGTTAGGACAGCTGCTCCTCAAGGAACATTCCTTACGCTGGAGAGGATCTCACTAGGGCAGGCAATGTGGTTTGCGGGTGGGTGAAGTTCTTGGCCGAAGTCGTTCTGTCCAAATACACATTCTTCTCCTTTCCTTCACATCTTTGTGCTGTTCCCTTTCCTGGGTGGCGGTGCTGGCACCTCACTTGCTTACAATGATGAAGGTGCCCGGGAAATGCCCCCCTGGACCAAGGGAGTCAAATCTGAGAGGTGAACCCCCATCCTCAGACACAGCTCCCCCTATGCCAGAGTGACTCCCCGCCTGTGTGGATTAGCTCATGGTGCACTGGTAGCTAGTTCTGACCCAGCAATGTGGCCGTGCTAGCGTGGGATAACCCCAGAGCAGGAGCTAATTCTGACAGCTAACCTTTATTGGCAGTACCCTGGGCCCTGCAGCCATGCAGCCCAAGGGGGGGTGGGGGGGGCTCCCTTGGGGCTGTGTCTCCAGCCTGTGGGGAAGGAGTGTTTAACCCTGGGCTTGCCATGCTGAGGTCCTCGCAAGGCAGCAGCTGCTGGCAGTACAGGGGCCATGACACACAGCACTGCATGCCCAAGTGCTCCCTGAGCACCCCTGCTTTGGGGGCAGAGATGAACCCCACTGTGCCAGAAGGGGTGGGGCGTGGCCAAGCTCAGATCCAGCCTCTGCCTCAGTCTCATCCATCCCCAGTGCAAATCTTCCCTCCCTAGGTACCGCAATCCCGATGAGACAGAGACCCACCAGCCCCAGCCTCCTGGGATCCCAATGCCCTCCGGTGAACCCCCAGCCTGGGCTCCACAGCTTGGCCCTTCACTCCCCCCTCTGACCCTCTCTCTGCAGCACATGTCCACCCAGTAACCCCCACCCCACCCCCTGCAGCACAGCCCCCCACCCTCTGTCACAGAGCGTGGGGTCCCCAGGCCCTGCCCCTGTCCACTGGCAGAGGTGACTCTCGCTCAGCAGGAGAACAGGAGGGTTATCAGGCGACAGGGACTCGGTGTAGAACAGACCCGTCAGCACAGAAAGCAGAAGCCGTCAGTACCATCTGTCTCGGGGAGAGGGGCCCTGAGAGGGGGGTCTCCGAACCCGGGGGCCTGTCTCTGGTGTCCCTCTCCAGCCAACTTCCAACGGCCCCATTGCAGTTCAACCTGTTTCTTAGTCTGGGGCACTGGCCAGGCTCTGACAGCCTCCGCTTGAGCTGGCTCTGGCTTTAAGCAGCCGCTGCCCACCTTGTGCCCAAGTAGGTCACCTCAGCCGTCCCCACCTTGCAATTCCCTGCCTTGATAGTCAGCCCGGTCCCCTGAAGTCGGCCCAGTACCTGGCCGACCAGGGACATATGGTCCTCCCGTGTTTGGCTGAAGACACAAATGTCACCAGTGTTAACCAGGGCAAAACCTTCCACCCCCTGCACAGCTGGGCCACCAGGCTCCGGAGGTGGCTGGAGCGCCCTTGAGGCCGATGGGCAGGACCGGGAACTCACAGAGCCCCACAGGGGAGATAAAAGCCAATTTGAGCCGGGCATCTTTGTCTGATGGTACCTGCCTAGGTGAGGTCTATGGTGGGGAGGTAGCGGACTCCCCTGAGCTTGTCCAGGAAGTTGGCAGGTCTACCTCGTCCGACATGGTGGTGGCATTGAGCATCTCAGCCACTGCCAGCTCCTGGCCCGGCCGACCCCCTGCTCAGCTCAGTGGGGCTGCACCCCGACGGCCCTGGCAGACATGAGCCATGCAAGAGCCTCTGGGCTGCCAGGGCCAGGTGCCCCCACCGGGGTGGGGGGTCTGCAGACAGCCGCGCACGCCACCTGCGCACACAGCCCTGGGCAGCCTCTGGGGCAAGCAGGGGACGGGCAGAGCACTTCCTGCTCTGGACCACCCCCACGCCAACCCCCCCATGTCTGCTCCAAGCTGCTCCTGGCCCCGAGCCCCTCCTGGCGCACCCCTGCCCGAGGCCTCAGCCTGGCCAATGCCAGGCCCCCCAGAGCCGCACGCCCTCCCTCCCCCCGCTGCAGTGTGCCTGGGCACTGGAGCTCTTTGCTGGGCGGAGCTGTGAGCAGAGCTGGTGGCCTCGGGCTGTGCCCCCAGCCGGGCGGGCGCTGGCCAGGTGCAGGACGCCCGGCAGGGTGCGGGCCGGTGGGTAGGTCGTGTCCTCACTGGCCCAGGCCTCCTCACGCACCTCCCCATGGGCGGCCATGGTGGAATCGCCAGCAGCCGGCACAGCCAGCTCCTTCCGCCTGCACATGGCCCTGTAGCTCCCGCAGGAGTGGGGCAGAGGAATGGGGGGTCTTCCCCCTGGCAGCAGGCTCAGGGCTAACCTGGGCCTAGTCCTGGCTCCCAGCCCCCTGCTCTGGCCCTCAGCCCCCACTCCCCTCCCAGAGCTAAGGAGAGACCCAGGAGTCCAGCCCCCAGGCCAGCTCTCACCCCTGCGTGAGTCTCGTCCAGCTGCGGGAAGGCGCAGGGGCTGACGGCTGTGCTGGTGCATCTAGGCGATGTGCTGGGCCCGGCTGCAGGGCTGTCAGCCGTCGGTGTGGCTGCCAGGAGCACCCCCAGCAGCTCCATTCCCCTGCCCCATGTGCCCCTGTACCACCCCAGCACCCGGCTCCTCCAGCCCCACGCGCCCCCCACCCAGCGACTGACTCCCCTACTTGCCTCCCACTGCCCCCCAGTGCCCAGCTCCCTCAGTCCCCTCCCCTCCACACACCGCTCCAGCACCCGGCTGCCCCACCCCACCTCCAGCTCCCCTAGCCCCATGGGACTCCACACCCAATGCCCAGCTCCCCCACTGCACCCCACTGCAATCCCAGCGCCCAGCTCCCCCAGCCCCCGGCCAGGGCTCACTGCAGGGCGTTGTTGCGGCTGGGCGGCCTTGTGGGGCCAGAGCAGGGCTCAGCAGGGCGACCGGCAGCTGCACCTTCTACTCCAGGCGCTCGCAGGGGTTGTAGTGCCCGCAGCGGGGATGGCACGACGGGCGTTGAGCGTAGCCAGCACGCCCGCCTTGGTGATGGAGATGCCCTTCTGCTCCATCACCTCAGGGCTGGCCGTGCCGTCGCTCTCCAGCGTCTTGTCCATGCGGCACACGCCCCATCGGCCAGCGCCCGCGCAGGTGGCCCCGGGGGGAAGCGGATGAACAAATCACTACTGGAGCAACAGTGATGCTGGGTGGCTCCCTGGCGTGCTGTGCGTGGCATCCCCTGCAGCCACAGTGACCTCAGGCGGCCGCTCCAGGGAATTCCTGGACACTTCCCTAAGGAAACAAACCAGCAGACGAACAAAGAGCAACAAATAATGTCCTGAATTGTAAGAGAGAGAGAGAGAAAGCCGTGCCAGTCTGTACACTATCCAAACGCAAGAGCCGCCACGTAGCACTTTAAAGACTAACAAAATCATTTATTCGGCGATGAGCTTTCGTGGGACAGACCCACCACTTCAGCTCACAGCCACACCATTTATTGGGTGATGAACTTTCATGGCAAAGACCCACTTCTTCATATCCCACTTAATCAATCATTTCATTAAAGTGCTACACGACGGCTGGTTTGTTTTTATAGAATACAGACTAACACGGCCACCTCTCTGTTACTGCCCTACAATTCCCTAATGGACGAATACCCGGAAACCGGCTACTTCTAGCCAGGCCCAAGAAAGTCAATAACAGACCACTTGTCATCACCTAGAGCCACATCCAGATCCTTTCAATACCAGGGGGCCTAAAACTGGACACAATATTCCAGAAGTGGCCTCACCAGTGGTAAGTAGAGGAGAACAACCACTTCTCTAGAGCTGCTTGAAATGCTCCTCCTAATGCACCCCAATATGCCATTAGGCTTCTTGGCTACAAGGGCACACTGTTGACTCATATCCAGCCTTTTATTCACCATAACCCCTAGGTTACTTTTCGCTGTACTGCTGCTGAGCCAGTTGGTCCCCAGCCTGTAACAATGCTTGGGATACTTCCATCCCAAGTACAGGACTCTGCATGTCTCCTTGTTGAACCACATCAGATTTCTTTTGGCCCAATCCTCCAATTTATTCATGTTACTCTGGATCCTATGTCTACCCTCTAACATATCTACCTCTCTTGGTGATAAGCTGTCTTGGGACAGACCGACTTCATCATATCAATCTCATTTCCAATACAGACTGACCTTTAAAAGTATAGAGGACCAAAAAAAAATTGTAATAAAAACTGACAAATCAAATACATAGGAGGAAGAGGAGGGGTCAGGGGATGTTAATTGTCCTGCCTGAGACTCTGTAGGAAAGTCTCTTTCCCATCTTTTTGGTTTGTAAGGTCTTTAGGGCTTCAGCCGCAATGTCTTGGTTCTCTCCCTGGCTCTCTGAGGGGAATGGGGAGTGGTGGGTTAGAGCCAGGAGGCTGAGAGCTGGGACTCCTGGGTTCTCTCCCCAGCTCTGGGAGAGCAGTGGGGGCTGGTGATTAGAGCAGGGGGAACTGGGAGCCAGGGCTCCTGGATTCTCTCCCGAGCTCTGGGAGGGCAGCAGGGACTGGTGGGTTAGAGCTGCAGGGCTGGAAGCTGGCACTCCTGGGGTCTGTCCCTGGCTCTGGGAGGGTGGTGGGGACTGGTAGGTTAGAGCCATGGGGCTGGGAGCTGGGACTCCTGGGGTCTGTCCCTGGCTCTGAAAGAGCAGAGGGGGGCTGGTGGTTAAAGCAGGGGGACTGGGAGCAGGGTGTGTCTTCCAGGCACTGGGAGGGCAGTGGAGGCCAGTGGTTAGATCTGGAAGCCAGGACTCCTGGATCTACAATCAGTCCTGCCCCAGTGGCCTTGCCCAATATAAGGGCAACACAATTTACTCATCACACCCTGGTCTGTTTTTTAACTGCTTTTAGATGATTCCCAGGAGAGTGCAGATGTGGTGTTGGCTTGTCTGGATCCTGCTCTCTGGGGGCACTTTTTGGCTAATCTACAATGTGGGAAACAAGCAGAGACGGACCCCACGGGCTGGCCCCAGCCCCAGCCCAAGCCCCGGCCCTGGCCCCGGCCCTGACACGGTGGAGCTGAGCGACGGGACCTACACCTTCCGCTTGGATTATGCTGCCTTCCAGGCCGAGTTCCCCCACCTGCAGAGCTACCAGTGCCAGGAGCTGATCCCAGAGAAGGGCATCTGCACTAGGTCCCTGGGGCAGCTGCTTCTGCTCCTGGCTGTGAAATCCCACCCAGGGTCCACGGCCCGACGTGCCACCGCCCGCCGCACGTGGGCCAGGCCCTGGCTGCTCAGGGGCTACTGGGTCCAACCCATCTTCCTGGTGGCAGTGTCCCCCAACCCCCGGCACATGGCCCTGCTGAGGAGAGAGAGTGTGGAGTTCAGGGACGTGGTGCTGTGGGATTTCAATGAGAGCCATCACAACCTGTCACTCAAGATGCGCTGTTTCTTGCACTGGGCAGAGGAGCATTGCAGGCAGGCCGACTTCCTCTTTGTAGGTGAGTCCAGATACCTGGGTCCTCCCACCGGGCCTGGGAGGGCAGTGGGGGCTGCTGGTTAGGGTAGGGGGGCTGGAAGCCAGGACTCCTGGGTTCTCTCCCCGGCGCTGGGAGGGCAGTGGGGGTTGGTGGTCAGAGCAGGGGGCCGGGAGCCAGGACTCCTGCGTTCTCTCCCTGGCACTGGGCGGGGAGTAGGAGCTGGTGGATTGGAGTGGCAGGGAGGGGTGGATTGGGAGCCAGGACTCCTGGGCTGTCTCCCCAGCTCTAGAGAGTCCATACAAACACCTGCTGTTCCCTATCTCTAGCTTCTCTTCCACATCTCTTCCCTCCCCCAGTGGACGACGATGAGTTCGTGAACCCCCCGTCCCTGGTGACCTACCTGCACCAGACGCCCAACGCCTCCCACGCCATCCATGGTAACATCCAGCGCCATGCAGTTGTGATGAGGAAGGGAAAATACGCCATCTCCCATGCGCTGTACCCCCAGGACAAGTATCCCTTCTTTGCCTCTGCTGGTGGCTTCTTCCTGCCCTGGGCCACCATCCCGGCCCTGGTGGCTGCTGCCCAGCACCTTCCCGTCTTTCCACTGGATGACGTCTACGTTGGCTTCCTGGCTCTGGGGGCCGGGCTGCAGTTCCAGCAGAGCAACCGATTCTGGGTGTTTGGCATGAAGGACGAGCTCTGTCAGTACCGGGAGGCCATGGTGGTGCATGGCGTGGGGCTGGAGCGGGTGGAGGAGGTGTGGAGGGAGCTGTACGTGGAGGGTCAGTGTAAGACGATGGGACCTGTCCTCACATAGTGAGCACCAGCTCCCACCCTGCCCCGGGGCAGGGATTGGCTGGGACGGAGTGGGGTGGGGAATGGGGCAGAGGCTTGTCTCTCCAGGGCATGGTTTCCCAAGCCGGGGGTGTGCCCTCTTGGGGGGTGTGATGAAATTCCAGGGGGATATGAGGCGACTCAGCCCCCCCATCAATCCCCTCACCCAAAGAAAGAGCCGGCCTTTGCTCCCGGCTCTCAGCCCTTACCATTTCACATGGACCACGTGGGCAGCCGCTAGAAAAAGCAGGCAGCGGGCAAAGGCCCACATGCAAAGGCACATTATTAAGGGCACAAAAGCAAGTTATACCGCTGCATAGGAAAGCTAGAAAGTATGGTAAAAGAACTGCCCTGGCTTAGCCAGGAGATCTTAGCACGATCTCCAAATCAAAAAGGAGTCATATAAAAAGTGGAAATGAGGAGAAATTACAAAAGATGAACATAAGCAAACAATACCTGTATGCAGAGGCAAGATTAGAAAGGCCAAGGCACAAAACCAGCTCAAATTAGCTAGACATATAAAGGATAACAAGAAGACATTCTTTAAATATATTAGAAGCAAGAGGAAGGCCAAGGACAGGGTAGGTCCACTACTTAGTGAGGAGGGAGAAACAGGATCAGGAAACTTGGAGATGGCAGAGATGCTTAATGACTTCTTTGTTATGGTCCTCACCCAGAAGTCTGATGCAGAAATGTCTAACAGGGTGAATGCTAGCGGGAAGGGGGTAGGTTTAGAGGATAAAATGAAAAAAAAACAAGATAAAAATTAGATGTCTGCAAGTCACCAGGGCCTGATGAAATGTACCCTAGAATACCCCAAGTTAGAGAAAGTACGGGAACCTTTTGCTATCATCTTTGAAAAGCTCTGGAAGTCCGGGGAGATTCCAGAAGACTGGAAAAGGGCAAATATAGTGCCCATTTATAAAAAGGGAAGAAGAACAACCAAGGAAACTATGGACCAGTGTGAGTTCTGAGCTGGGAAAGATAATGAAGCAAGTAATTAAGGAATTAATCTGCAAACATCTGGAAGAAAATAAGGTGTTAAGTAACAGCCACCTTGGATTTGTGGAGAACAAATCATGCCAGAGCAATGTGAGAGCTTTCTTCGACATAACAGGTCTTGTGGATAAGGGAGAAGTGGTGGATGTGGTATACCTAGACTTTAGTAAGGCATTTGACATGGTCTTGCCTGATCTTCTTATCAATAAACTAGGCACATACAACTTAGCTGGGGCTACTATAAGTTGGGCACATAACTCGCTGGATAATCATTCTCAGTGATATTTAATGGTTCACAGTCATGTTGGAAGAGGAGAACAAGTGGGGTTCTGCAGGGATCTGTTGTGGGACTGGTTCTGTTCAATATCTTCATCAGCAATTTAGACACTGGCATAGAGTACACCTATTGAGTTTGCAGATGATCCCAAGCTGGGAGGGGTTGCAACTGCTTTGGAGGATAGGGTCAAAATTCAAAATGATCTGGACAAACTGGAGAAACGGATTCAGGTAAACACGATGACGTTTAAACAGGACAAATGCAAAGTACTGCACTCGGGAAGGAACAATCAGCTTCATACATACACAAATGGAAGTGACTGTCTAGGAAGGAGACCTGTGGAAAGGGATGTATGGGTCGTAGTGGACAATAATCTAAATGTGAGTCAACAGTGTGATGCTGTTGCAAAAAAAGCAAACATGAATTCGGGATGCATTAACAGGAGTGTTGAGAGCAAGACATGGGGAGTCATTCTGCTCTACCCAGCATTCATTAGGCCTCAGCTGGAGTATTGTGTCCAGATCTGGGCACCACGTTTCAAGAAAGTTACAGAGAGGAAGCCATGCTAGTCTATATACTATCAAAACAAAAAAGCAACCCAGTAGCACTTTAAAGACTAACCAAATAATTTATTAGGTGATGAGCTTTCGTCAGACAGACCCACTTCGTCAGACCATAGCCATACTAGAACAGACTCAATAGTTAAGGCACAGAGAACCAAAAACAGTAATCAAGGTTGACAAATCAGAAAAATTATTATCAAGGTGAGCAGAGCAGAGAGCAGAGGGGCGGGGGGAGGGGCGAGTCAAGAATTGGATAAAGTAAAGTATGTAAAAGAGCACCTATAATGACCTAAAAAATTCCCATCCTGGTTCAATCCACGTCTTAATATGTCGAATTTGAATATAAAAGAGTTCAGCAGCCTCTCTTTCCAAATGGCCGTGAAAGTTCATTTTCAGTAAAACACAGACTTTCAGGTCATTAACAGACTGGCCCACTCCATTAAAGTGCTGGCTGACAGGTTTGTGAATCAGGAGTGTTTTTATGTCTGGTTTGTGCCCGTTAACTCTTTGTCTGAGAGAGTTTGAAGTCTGTCCAATATACAAAGCATCTGGGCATTGTTGGCACATGATGGCATATATGATGTTAGTTGTAGAATGTGTCTGTGATTCTGTGAATCACCTGGTTAGGTCCAGTGATGGTATCCCCAGAATAGATATGTGGACAAAGTTGGCAACACGGCTTATTGCAAGGAAAAGTTCCAGGACTGCTGTTCCTGTGGTTTTGACCGTGGCTGTTGGTGAGAATCCTCATAAGGCTGGGAGGTTGTCTGTAGGAGAGAACAGGCCTGTCACCTAGGGCCTTCTGGAGTGTGGCATCCTGGTTAAGGAGAGGTAGTAGGTCTTTTATAATGCGTTGCAGTGGTTTGAGTTGGGGGCTGTAAGTGATGACCAGTGGTGTTCTGTTGTTGGCTTTTTTGGGCCTATTGTGGAGTAGCTGGTCTCTGGGTATTCGTCTGTCCCTGTCGATTCGTTTTTTTTATTTCTCCTGGTGGGTGAATCAGGTTAATGAATATTTGGTAGAGAGCTTGTAATTTTCGATCTCTGTCAGTAGGATCAGAGCAAATGTGATTGTACCTAAGGGCTTGGCAGTAAACAATGGATCTAATTGTGCATGCAGGATGGAAGCTAGAAGGGTGTAGGTAAGTATAGCAATCAGTGGGTTTCTGGTAGAGTGTGGTACTGATGGCCTGATCCCCACTCCCACAGCCAGGGAGAGAACGCAGGTGTCCTGGCTCCCGGCCACATACGCTCCCTGCACCCGCCACACTAACCGCTAGAGCCCCTTACCTCTTACTCTGTGTCGAGCAGCACCAGGGCCTGGTCGGACTGAGATGGGTGGGGCAGGCACCACAGCCAGATCCCTTGGGAGTGTGGGAAGCCTGTCGGGAGAGCAGGGGGTTCTGACTGGGATTGGAGAGGAGAGTTGGAAAGGCCCAGGGGGTGGGTGGGGAAGGAAAGGCCCAGGGGCTGGGGAAATAAAGGGAGACCCAGGCAGCAGGGGTTAGGGGAGCCCTGGGGGTCAGGGGATGTGCTGGTACAGAGGCAGGGTAGAATGTGGTCAGGGAGGTGCTGCCCGGGGGTGAAGAAGGGTTGGTAGTTGCTGGCAGAGGGGCTTGTGGCATCCCCTGATGCAGCCACACTTACCTCAGGTGGCCACTCCAGGTAATTCCTGAACAGTTCGCTAATGAAACAAACCAGCAGACTAACAAAGACTAACAACATAATTTCATGGCAAAGACCCATTTCTTCAGATCTCAATTAATCAATCATTTCGTTAGTCTTTAATGTGCTACACGACGGCTGTTTTGTTTTATTAGAATACAGACTAACACGGCCACCTCTCTGTTACTGCCCTACAATTCCCTAATGGATGAATACCCGGAAACCAGCTACTTCTAGCCAGGCCCAAGAAGGTCAATACCAGAATAGCCCTTGTCATCACCTCGAGACCCAGCTCAAGCCCCTCCAGCGCATTATCCACAACCTACAACCTCTCCTGGGACATGATGCTGCACTCCGAGGGGCTCTGGTTGGAGGACTGTGCTGTCCTGTAGTCAACCACCTACCCTCAGGAAATTCTCACCAGCATCCACAGGCCACACCAGAGCGATACTCAGCCTGGAACTTTTCCTTCCAACAAACCCCGCTGACAACTTTGTCCACATATTTATTCTGGAGACACCATTGCTGGACCGAACCACGTTAATTACAGCATTAGGGGCTCATTCTCCTGTACCTCAACCAACGTGTTATAAGCCATCATGTGCCAGCAATGCCCCTCTGCTGTGTGTATCAGACAGACTGGACAATCACTTCGCCAAAGAATGAATGGCCACAGAGCAGACATCAATGATACAAGAAGTTGGCGGGTATGGAGAGGGAACAGGGGGAAGAAAATTACTTACTGCAAGTATCTGTAAAGTTATGTGACATGCCTGAGATCGCTACGAATATCAAAGATGGGGAAGCTATCTTTGTAATGTGTGAGGTAATTGCCACTTCTGTTGACACCAAGGTGTACAGTGCCGGATTTGAGAATAAATTCCAGTTCAGATGTCTCCCCTTGTAATCTGGTGTTAAAATCTCTTTGTTTTAAGACGTTGATTGTCAGGGCTCTAACAGTAAGGCCCACTCCACTGAAATGCTCACTGACAGGTTTATGTGTATTCAGATGTCTGCTTTAGGATCAGCCTGCACTAATCAGTGTCTGGAAAAACAACAGGAAGTCCTGTGGCCCTTTACAGATATTTTGGAGCATAAGCTTTCGTGGGCAAAGACCCACTTTCTCAGATGCACATAGTGGGGATTCCAGAGGCAGCGCATGACAAGGATGGAGTCCCAGTTGAGAGGAAGGCCAGATTTGATGAGGTCAGTTCAGTCAGGGAGGATGTGGCCCACTTTCAGCAGCTGATGTACAGGTGTTCAGGTTGGCAAGCCACTCCCAGTCTCTGTTCATCCTTGGTTGATGGTGTCAAATTTGCAAATGAATTGCAGCTCTGCAGTTTCTCTTTGGAGTCTGTTTGTGAAGTCTTTTTGTTGCAGGACGGCTACTTTAAAATCTGCTACTGAGTGTCCAGAGAGAGTAAAGTGTTCTCCTACAGCAGAGTTTCACAACCTATGGATCGGGACCCGAATATGGGTAACTATTACACTTCAAAAGGGTTGCTGGCTGGGCTGGGAGGCCCACAGGTAGCTATTAAGAAGCCAGTCACAACCCTGAATTGGATTCTTAACTTCTTAGTTAGATTAACACCTGCCAGGCAGTTAAACCAATCAATTGCATTGAGAAAAATTTCAGCTGCAGGGCAGAGAACTGCATACCTGAGGAGCAGTGCCCAGCTCAGGCAAGATAGGGGCCTGAGTTCAAGGTTGAGAGGGAAGGCAGAGCTGATTAGCTCCCTGGCTTCCAGCCTCTGCAGGAGGTGGGGTCCCTACAGACCCTAGCAGGGTTCCCACAGCTGGTGCTGCCGGGCAGGGCTCTGCGCCCCAACTGGCTTCCAGCTGAGGGGGTTGAGGTTCCCATTGCACCTAAGCAACTGGCACTGCTGGCTGGAGCATAATGCTCCAACCAGCTTCCAGCCGTGTGCCTCCCCTAGTCCCCTCCAGCCTGCGAGTGACTCCTAGCTCCTGAGTGTGACTCCCCAACCCCCTGAGCATGTGGTTGTGATGGAGTGGGGGATACGTGTGTATATGTGAGTGGCTCACAAAGGGTGGGGGGCTCCTGCTGAGGGTAACCTGGTGACCAGCTGACACCTCTGGGCTGCAGACAAAGGGGCAGGTGGAACCTGAAGGGTTTGAATTGGAACTGGGAGTTGGAAGCAGTGAGTCTGGGCTGGGTGAGAGAGATACAAAGGAGGGGGCCGGGCCCCGGCTTTGGGGGCCACTTGGGGACTCCTCTCCCCAACAGGGATTGGACGGGCCATTTCCACCGGCTGTACTGACTCTTTTGTGCGACGCTGTGTCCTGTTGGCTAATAAACCCGCTGTTCTCCTGCTGAGTGAGAGTCACTCCTGCTTGCAGAGGGGGTGCAGAGCTTGGGGACCCCTGAACCCCATCACAACCCACCACCCATGGAACACACCCAGGTGCAGAACAGTCGGCAAACGGGAGAAAAGTCAGCGAGGAAATCTGGGAGCACCCAAGTGCAGATCCCTCCCCGGAGGACACCCACCATCATGTCCTCTGACACAGGAGAGAGACCTCTGCAATGCAGCCTGGGAAATTCGCCCACGCACACCATGTGGAGGAAGAGATGCACAGCTTCGGCCCCTCTCCTGTTAGAAATTACACAAGTTGGGTTGAACAATCAGCCAAACTGAGTTTATTAAAATCTCCCTTTTACAGTTAAGTGATTACACAGGACGGCCCCAGAACAAGTGAGTTTACTAAGCACCTACCACAGAACATGCAGACCAGACTGACAATCTCACAGAGACTGAACTGAAGACGTATTTCTCACTCAACATGTTTTTAGGCAAGTTGGGTATTTTCTGTAGCTCAGAGTTCTACTTATTTCTCTTCACATACAACCAGAAGTCTTGTGGCACCTTATAGACTAACAGATATTTTGGAGCATAAGCTTTCATGGGCAAAGACCCGCTTCATCAGATGCATGGGGGGGGTTTCAGAGGAGGATTTAAAGAGGGGGGTCTCACTGAAAGGGAGGGCCAGAGCTGACAAGGTCTCTTCAGTCAGGGTAGGTTACTCCTCATTAAACGCTGAGAATGGGCCATATCCACCCTGACTGAATAGACCTGAGAGATGGTGTCCCTACCTGGATCCAGGTGGGCCTGGAGGGTGGCCCTCGCCAGACCAGGTACTTGTCTCAGCACCAGTGATGGCTGCTCCACTCCCAGCAGGATGGATCTCACCTCACATCACTAATACGCATGAACTGGCTGTTCTCGCTCTTTCCATCTGTGACGTTATTGGATTTTAAAATGAAAATAAAAATCATTACTGTAAGCACTGTCCTAAGCTTGCACCAGGTCTTGTGCCCGGTGGGCCATGGGCTGAGTCTAATGAAAACTGGTGATTCGCTGAATCTGTTTATGCTGCTTGTCTGTTTGTATCATGTCTGTATGTGAAGTTATAAGTATTGGCTCTGTGTGTGTAGCTAAAGTTAGGATACAGAAGAAGGCAGGGCAACCTACTGTGACAGAGAGCCCAGCCACATAAAGCAGAGTGGATTCTGATCCACGTCAGCAATGTTATTGGGATGTCTCGTCTGACCACGCAGCCAACGGAAGAAGCGTGGGCAGGTGACCAGATCATGTGTACGTGACCACAAGTGGGGTCGTCCCTCTACATGGGCAGAACTACAGAAGGAACAGTGACTATCTGGCCTTCAGTCCGCAGTCTCGATCTTGTCTCTAGGCTGCAGCTTGCAGGAGCATCTCTGCTATGAACTAAGCTGACTGGACTGTGGGCCCCCACCCCCAGCAAAGGATGTAGTCCAGAGACTTTTAAGATAGTAGCTTTTACCAACTGCTGGGGCCTGCACCAAGGAATTTATGACTGATGTAAGTCATTTGACCACTTTAAAAATCTTTACTCTCACCCTATTCATTCTTTCTTTAGTAACAAACCTTTAGATTTTAGATTCTAAAGGATCAGTGGATCCTGCTGCTTTGGATAAGATCTACGTGTAATAAACTTGGGAATGTGGCTGGTCCCAATGAGAACTGGAAAGACTGGTGTGGATTTGGTGAGACTGGTTTTCGTATCCTCTCATCTGTAAGGAGGGGATTGATTGTGGCACCAGGAAAGCAGGAGAACCTGAGGAATTTGATTATGTAACCACTGTCTGGCCAGAAAGGCAACAGAGGTGCGTTTTGTGATTGGTTTGATTCACCTTATAGAGGAGAAAACCCCAGTCTGAGCTGGTTTTAAGCATTTTGCCCAGATTTGGTTGTCTTAGCAGTGCCCAAGAAATCCTCTGTATTTTACAGGGACTTAAAAACCTCTAGG
This sequence comes from Carettochelys insculpta, assembly GCF_033958435.1. Lineage (NCBI taxonomy): Eukaryota > Metazoa > Chordata > Testudines > Carettochelyidae > Carettochelys > Carettochelys insculpta. The sequence goes on from NC_134166.1 coordinate 15,159,942, forward strand.
GATGGAGATTCCACCACCTCTCTAGGTAACGCATTCCAGTGCTTCACCACCTGCCTGGGGAAGTAGTTTTTCCTAATATCCAACCTACACCTCTCCCAGCAAAACCTGAGACGATGTCTTCGTGTTCTGTCTTCTGCCACTACTGAGAACAGCTTCTTTCTAGCCTTTTTAGAGCCCCACTTCAGGAAGTTGAAGGCTGCTGTCAAATCAGCACCAAGTCTTCTCTTCTGCAAACTAAATAAGCCCAAATCCCTCAGCCTTTCCTCATAGGTCGTGTGCTCCAGACCCCTTGGCATTTTCGTTGCCCTCCGCTGAACCCACTCCAAAGCATTTACATCCTTTCTACACTGGTGTTCCCAGACCTGGACACAATACTCCAGAGCCGCGTCTACATGTGCTGGCTACTTCGAAGTAGCCGCGCCAACTTCAAAATAGTGCCCGCCACGTCTACACATGGTGAGCGCTATTTCGAAGTTGAAATCGACGTAAGGCGGCGAGACGTTGAAGTTGCTACCCCATGAGGGGATGGGAATAGCGCCCTACTTCGAAATTGAACGTCGAAGTAGGGCATGTGTAGCCGATCCGCGTCCCGCAACATCAAAATAGCAGGGTCCGCCATGGCAGCCATCAGCTGAGGGGTTGAGAGACGCTCTCTCCAGCCCCCGAGCTCTGGTCACCGCATGCAGCAGCCCCTTAAAGCTCCCCGCCCCATGCCTTCCTGTGCAGGAAGCTGAGAGCGCGTGCAGGAGGCAGCACTGCCATGCACCCAGCCTGCACGCCCTCTGCAGCCCCAGTCCACCACCCCCACAGCGATAGCTGCTCGCCAGCCCCCCAAGCGCCGTCAGGGCACCCCTCCCAAGGGGAGCCAGGGCTCCCAGCCAGCCAGCCAGCCTGGGAAAAGGCAGTGGGGCCCCTCCTGGACGGAGGCTGAGATCTGGGACCTGCTGGGGCTCTGGAGCGAGGAGGAGGTGCTGCAGGTAATGGGGAGCAAGAGGCGGAACACGGATGCGTTTGCTTGGCTGGCCGAGGGCCTGGCTGCCCGGGGTCACCCTGCCCGCACTCCTGACCATATCAGGAGTAAGGTTAAGGAGCTGCGGCAGGGTTACGCCCGGGCCCGGGATGCGGCCAGCCGATCGGGGGCCGCCCCTGCCACTTGCCCCTTTTACAGGGAGCTCAGATCCATCCTGGGCCCTTGGCACACCTCCTCCCCGCTGGCCACTCTTGACAGCTTGGCCGACGAGCCCCAGCAGGCCCCGGAGACGGAGTCCGCCCCGGAGGCAAGCCCCGCACCCCGGGGGCCCCCCCCGGGATGCCGGAGGAGGAGGAGGGGGAATCCTCCTCCAGTGACGGGGGGCTGCGGATCGCCATCCCGTCCCACAGCTCCAGCAGGGCGTCCGCCCAGAGGGTGTCCCCCGACAGTGGGAGCGGACTGTCAGGTATGTACCCCCCCGGTGCACACCCCCAGGGTTAAGGGGAGGGAACAAGAGACATGACCAGGGCCCTCCACATGCCCAGATGACCGTGGCCCCAAGGACAGCAGTGGCATGTCCCTCAGAAGAGTGCATCAGCCCCTGCCCCCCAGCAGGACAGCGCCATGCCCCATCCGTGGGGATGGGGGTAGTGGAACCTAGGGTCCCCCAGTCGGGGGGGACACCCATCATCATCAGCATCTCCCAGGGATGGGGAGCCAGCAGCAGAGGGGTGGGGGGACAAGGGCCACAGGTTGGGGCCCACACTAATGGCTGTCTCCACTCTTCTTCCCCCCTGTGTTCCACAGCTGCACCATCGGAGGGCCCGGAGAGCAACGGTGAGGTCTCAGTGGTCCTGGAGAGCCCACCGGGGCCATCCCAGCAGGCCAGCCCCTCGGCAGAGCACTGACCAGCCCCAGGACGAGGCCGACAGAGGAGGAGCCACCAGAGGACGGCAACGGACCCCCAGCTGCTCGCGACCCTCCGGCGTCAGCTGGAGGTGTCAGAGTGGCGCTTGCGGGTGGAGGAGCAGCGGCTGGAGCTCCAGGAGCGAGCGCTGGCCTGGCACCAGGAGGCCTGGGGGGCCTTCATGCGCACATTCGAGCGCATAGCGGAATACCTGGCCCCCCCATGCTGCACTGCCCGCCCTGCCCGCCGCTCCACCCGCCGTCCACCGCCCTGGGGCCTGCCGCCGAGGGGGACCTGGGGCCTGCAGACACCCGCCGGCCGTATCTGCTGGTTCGCCCGGCCCCCACCCAGCCTCGGCCAGGGCTGGGGCCGAGGCGAGGGTCACACCCGCCCACCCCGGGCACTGGACAGTAGAGAGGTGCGGGGCCGAGGACGTGGTCCCCGCCTCCCCCTTTGTACATATCCCCCATTATTTGTATATAGTTTTTGTTGGACCCCTGTTCTTTTATGGTACCTGCCCCCCCATGTAAATAGTCCCCCCCTTTTGTTCTATATATATGTATATATATTGTATTAATAAGAGAATTCACTGTTTTTTGGTTTCAAAAACAACAGGTCCATTTTTATTTGCAAGAAAAGTGGGGGGGGGGTGCTTTTGGGTGCTCTGTGGTGTGGGCGTAGGGGCAGGGATTGTTGTGGAGGATGGGGGGTGTGCAGTGGGGGGCCTGCCAGCGTTTAACCCGTGGCCTGGTCGAAATGGACCGCAGGGCCTCCTGGACCCGGATCCCCTTGGGGTCCACCTGGTGACTGGGGGCAGCGGGTGGCTGCACGTCAGCCCTGCCAGCCTCCACAGCCCAGCCCTGGAAGAATGCCTCCCCCTTGCTCTCCACCAGGTTGTGGAGGGCGCTGCACGCGCCCACAACCTGGGGGATGTTGGTGGGGCCTGCATCAAGGCGGGTGAGGAGACACCTCCAGCGCCCTTTGAGGCAGCCAAAAGTGCGCTCGACCACCTGGCGCGCATGGTTCAAGCACATGTTGAACCGCTCCTGGCTGGCTGTGAGATGGCCCGTGTAAGGGTGCATGAGCCAGGGCCGGAGGGGGTATGCCGCGCCTGCGATGATGCAGAGGGGCATCGTGGTGTCCCTCACAGGGATCTCCCGCTGGGGGATGTAGGTCCCTGCCTCCAGCCGGCAGCACAGGCCCGAATTCCTGAACACCCGGGCATCGTGGGTGCTGCCAGGCCAGCCACCATAAATGTCCAGGAAGCGGCCCCGGCTGTCCACCAAGGCCTGGAGGACCACCGAATGGTAGCCCTTCCTGTTCAGGAAGCATCCTCCGCTGTGCTCCGGGGCACGGATGGAGATATGGGTCCCATCCAGAGCCCCGAAGCAGTTTGGGAAGCCCAGGGTGGCAAACCCCGCGATGGCGGCATCCGGGTCCCCAAGCCGCACGAGCCTGTGGAGGAGCAGGGCGTTGATTGTGCGGACGACCTGCAGGGGAAGGACATGGGAGAGCACCAGTGAGGGGTGTGCAGGGTGTGTCTGGCCCTCCACCCCAGGGCTCCCCGCTCCCAGGGCTCCCCCCTCCCAGGGCTTCCCCCTCCCAGGGCTCCCCCCCGGTCCTCTTACCTCCATGAGGACAGCCCCGAATGTGGCCTTGCCCACGCCAAACTGCTGCCCCACAGATCGGTAGCTGTCTGGAGTGACCAGCTTCCAGAGAGCGGTGCCGACCCGTTTCTCGACCATGAGGGCACGTCGCATGGCGGTGTCCTGGTGCCGTAAGGCAGGGGTGAGCCACTGGCAGAGCTCCACGAATGTCTGCCGGCTCATGCGGAAATTCTGGAGCCAGCGCTCGTTGTCCCACTTGCCGACCACCAGCCGCTCCCACCAGTCGGTGTTCGTGGGGTAGCTCCACAGCTGGCGGCGTGTGTGGCAGGGGTGGGGGTTGGAGGGCAGCAAGGTCTGGGGCTGCTTCCTCCTCCCCTGGGGGCAGCTCCTCTTCCGCGAATAAAAGGTGGTCAGCTGCCTCCTGCATAGCATTGAGCAGGGCGAGCATTGCTCCTGCAGGGGCGGCTGTGTGGACCTCTGGCTGCTGCTGCTGCTGCTGCTGCTGGGGGTCCATGACTGCATTGCCCGAGGTGTGCGTGCCTGTGGCTCTGCAGACCGCGTGCTGTGCAGGCTGCGTGTGTCTGGGAGGGGCCCTTTAAGGGAGCGGCTAGCTGTTGCCCCGGAAGCGCTAGTCCGCCCTGTGACCCTGTCTGCAGCTGTTCCTGGCACCCTTATTTCGATGTGGGCCACTTTGGCGTGTAGATGCTCCCCTGCAGCACCTACTTCGATGTGGTGCTGCCCAACGTTGACGTTGAATGTCGACGGCACCAGCCCTGGAGGACGTGTAGACGCTATTCATCGAAATAAGCTATTTCAACATAAGCTGTTTCGATGTAGCATACACGTGTAGACGTAGCTCAGATGTGGCCTCACCAGTGCTGAATAGACGGGAATAATAACTTCCTAGATCAGCTGGAAATGCTCCTTCTAATGCACCCCAGTCTGCTGTTAGCTTTCTTGGCTACAAGGGCACAGTGTTGACTAATATCCAGCCTCTCATCCACTGTAATCCCCAGGTCCTTTTCTGTTGTATTGCTACTTAGCCAGTCGGTCCCCGGCCTGTAACAATGTTTGGGATTCTTCCATCCCACGTGCAGGACTCTGCACTTGTCCTTGTTGAACTTCATCAGATTTCTCTTGGCCTAATCCTCCAATTTATCTAGGTCACTCTGGACCCTACCTCTACCCTCCAATGTACCTACCTCTCCCCCTAGCTTAGTGTCATCACAAATTTGCTGAGGGTGCAATCCATCCCCTCCTCCAGGTCATTCATAAAGATGTTAAATAATACCAGCCTCAGAACTGGTCCTTGAGGCCTCCTAACCGTCCATCTAAAACCTGTGTGTGTCGGGATTGGACAATTAACGTGCTGCCTCGCAGACACTAGGGCCCAGACTGGACGGAAGGCCCAGGGATTTGAGCACTGGAAGTAAAAATAAGGGCCCTGATGATTTGCTCTTTTCCTGGCTGGTGGCTGTTTGAACTCCAGGCTGGAGATCCTGAAGCAGGGCAGAGACACGCCCCCCGCCCCCCCCCACCACACTCCAGGATGCTGTTGGGGAGCCAGGTCCCCAGGACGCTGTCACAATAGGCAACTCGTCTGCTCGTGTTAACCGGGGATGAACTTCTTTCCTGCCCAGCGTAGCAGCCTGTCGGGCGTTTAGCTCCGGGGTGGCTACGGGACCATCTCTGGGGAGGAAACCCAGGGGGCCAGCGGAGCTGCAGGGAGCAGCTGATCTCTGCGTATGAGAAGCGTCTGCAGCAGTGTGTGGGGTTCGGATTTTTGGCACCTGTGACCCCCCCGTGTTCATCTTGGCTGGGGCTCTGGTATTTATTTTCTTTACGGGCTTGGAAAGAAAGGAGCAGCTCCACCCTGCCTCCTTGGCGGGCTCTTGGCAGATGCTGCCCTGCTGGGAAAAGGATTGCAGACTGGCGCCTGCTCTGGCAAACCAGATGGCCCCGGGAGAGGCCCAAAGACCACTGGAGCTTCTCCAAGCATCAGGCCCAGGCCCAAGGCAGCGGAAATATGTAGCCAGCAGGGAATGGGGCGTCATGTCCTGCTCCTGCTGGACAATGGGACAGGCTAAGTGCAGGAAGGAAGGAAACTGGGGAGGGGAGGGGAACAACTGTGGGAAGGCTGATGGTGCGGTGGGGGGTGGGGGATGCAGGCACGATGCAGACAAGGAGTGTAGGCAATGCAGTGTCAGGAGTCCTGGCTCCCAGCCTCTCCCGCTCTAACCATTAGTCCCCACTGCCCTCTCAGAGCCCCCATGGCCAGGCCAGACCAGGCCCTAAATGAACCTCATATGTTGGGAAGAGTCTACATGGCTTCTGTAAGGGGAAATCACATCTTTCTCATCTACTAGTGTGGGTTGAGAAGCAGGTGGACAAGGGGCAGCCGGTGGGTAGCGTGTACTTAGGTTTCCAGAAAGCCTTAGACCTGGTCCCTTACCAAAGTCTCTGAAACAAAGTAAACTCTCATGGGACAGGAGAGAAGGTCCCTCTCCTAGACCAGTGACTGGTTAACGACAGGAACCAAACAGTAGGAATAAATGCATCAGAGAGGGAGCTGTGTTAGTCTGGATCTTCAAAACCAAGAAGGAGCCCTGTGGCATCTTACAGACTGACAGCTATTTTGGAGCATCAGCTTTCATGGGCAAAGACCCTCTTCCTCAGATGCATCATCTTTGCCCACGAAAGCTGATGCTCCTAAATACCTGTTAGTCTATAAGGGACCACAGGACTTCTTGTTGTTGAGGAATAAATGGTCTGTTTTCAGAAGGGGGAGAGGTAACTAGAGGTGTCCCCCAGGGGTCCATATTGGGACCAGTCCTATTCCACCTATTTATAAATGATCTGGAGAAAGGGGTGAACAGTGAGGCGGCAAAATTGGCAGATGACACTAAACTGCTGAAGATAGCTCAGAACAAAGCAGGCTGCAAAGAGCTTCGAACATTTTCACAAAACTAGGTGATTGGGCAACAAAACTGCAAATGAATTTCAATGATAACAAATCTAAAGAAATGAACGTGAGAAAAAATATTTGCAGCTCTACATACAACATGACAGGGACTAATCTAGCCATAACCACTTCAGAGAGAGATCTGGGAGTCCCTAGCTGTGTCTACACGTGCACGCTACTTCGAAGTAGCGGCACTCACTTCGAAATAGCGCCCGTCGCGGCTACATGCGTCGGGCGCTATTTCGAAGTTAACTTCGACGTTAGGCGGCGAGACATCGAAGTCGCTAACCTCATGAGGGGATCGGAATAGCGCCCTACTTCGACGTTCAACGTCGAAGTAGGGACCGTGTAGACAATCCGCGTCCCGCAACGTCGAAATTGCCGGGTCCTCCATGGCGGCCATCAGCTGGGGGGGTTGAGAGATGCTCTCTCTCCAGCCCCTGCGGGGCTCTATGGTAACCGTGGGCAGCAGCCCTTAGCCCAGGGCTTCTGGCTGCTGCTGCGGCAGCTGGGGATCCATGCTGCAGGCACAGGGTCTGCAACCAGTTGTCGGCTCTGTGTATCTTGTGTTGTTTAGTGCAACTGTGTCTGGGAGGGGCCCTTTAAGGGAGCGGCTTGCTGTTGAGTCCGCCCTGTGACCCTGTCTGCAGCTGTGCCTGGCACCCTTATTTCGATGTGTGCTACTTTGGCGTGTAGACGTTCCCTCGCAGCGCCTATTTCGATGTGGTGCCGCGCAACGTCGAAGTTGAACATCGACGTTGCCAGCCCTGGAGGACGTGTAGACGTTATTCATCGAAATAGCCTATTTCGATGTTGCTACATTGAAATAAGCTATTTCGATGTTGGCTTCACGTGTACACGTAGCCCCTATGGGTAGTTCTCTAAAAACAGCCACTCCATGTGCAGTGGCAGTCATAAAAGCATGTGGGATGTTAGGAAGCATTAAAAGAGAGAGAGAATAAGACAGACAATATCTTATTGGCTCTGTATAAATCCATGGTACACCTGCATCTTGAAAACTGTGGACAGATGTGGTAGCCTCATCTCAAAAAAGGTACCTTGCCATCGCAAAAGGGCAACAAAAATGCTGAGGGGTCTGGAACAGGTGCCGTATGAGGAGAGATTAAAAAGATGGGGCCTTTTCAGCTTGGAAAAGAGACGACTAAGGGGGCTGGAGGGGGTATAAATCATGGCTGGTGTGGAGAAAATAAATAAGGACAAGTTATTTACTTGGCCCCATAAGATAAGAACTAGGGATCACCCAAGTAAAGTAGTAGGCAGCAGGGCCATGTGCTGGAGCTCAGGAAGACGGGTTGGACCCAGTAACCTCTGAGCAGCCAGGGCCGGGCCCATGAGCCTCAGGAAGTGGACTCCAGGTAGGATTTGGCAGCCAGAAGCAGCAGCGGCTGCCTCAGGGACCTGGTGCAGACACCTTCCACTGGGATCAGCTCCCAGGACTGGTAGCTCTCTGGGGAGGGGTGGGGGGACTAGGTGTGTGTCTGTTCATGTGAGCATCCACTAACGGCTTTTCTACTCTATTGTCAGTGACAGAGGCAGCCGTGCTAGTCTGTGCACTATCAAAACAACAACGCCGTCCAGTAGCACTTTAAAGACTAACAAAATAATTTATTAGGTGATGAGCTTTCGTGGGACAGACCCACTTCTTCAGCCCAGAACAGACTCAGTATTTAAGGCACAGAGAACCGAAAATAGTTACCAAGGTTGACAAATCAGAAAAATGTAATCAAGGGGGGAAATCAGGACCACACTCTACTGGAAACCGACTGATCACTATACTTACCTACATGCTTCTAGCTTCCATCCTACACGTACTACAAGATCCATTGTTTACAGTCAAGCCGTTAGGTACAATCGCGTTTGCTCTGATCCTTCTGACAGAGACCAAAAACTACAAGATCTCTACCGTATATTCATTAACCTGATTCACCCACCAGGAGAAATAAAAAAAGCAAATTGACAGGGCCAGACGAATACCCAGAGACCAGCTACTCCAAGGTAAGCCCATAAAAACCAACAATAGAACATCACTGGTCATTACCTACAGCCCCCAACTCAAACCACTGCAACGCCGTATCAAAGACCTACAATCCATCCTTAATCAGGATGCCGCACTCCAGAAGGCCCTAGGTGACACGCCTGTTCTCTCCTACAGACAACCTCCCAGCCTTATGAGGATTCTCACCAGCGACCACAGACTATACCACAATGATACCAATCTTGGAACTTTTCCTTGCAACAAGCCCCATTGCCAGCTTTGTCCACATATCTATTCTGGGGATACCATCACTGGACCTAACCAGGTGATTCACAGAATCACGGGCACATTCTCCTGTTCCTCTACTAACATCATATCTGCCATCATGTGCCAACAATGCCCACATAGTTTGTATATAGGACAAATGGTAAACTTTCTTTGACAAAGAATGAATAGACACAAAACAGACTTCAAAAAGCTCTTAACTCCCAAGCCTGTCAGCCAGCACTTTAATGGAGTGGGCCATTCTGTTAATGACCTGAAAGTCAGTGTTTTACTGAAAAGGAACTTTAAGAATCCGCTGCAAAGAGACAGTGCCAAGCTCTCTTTTATACTCAAATTCAACACATTAACACATAGTTTGAAGTGGGACACCAATTACCTGGGTGATTATATGGACTTTTTTACCTACTGTGATCTGACTCTTGACTTCCCCCTCACCTACCGCCCCTCTGCTCTTCTGATTTGTCCACCTTGATTACATTTTTCTGATTCGTCGACCTTGGTGACTGTTTTTGGTTCTCTGTGCCTTAAATATTGAGTCTGTTCTGGTCTGGGTATGGTCTGAAGAAATGAATCTGTCCCACGAAAGCCCACCACCTAATAACTTATTTTGTTAAAGTGCTACTCGACTGCTTTTTCATTTTGATACTCTCCGTAAATGCAGCGTATTGTCTTCTCTTCTGAGAAAGATCCTGTGTGCTTCTTTTAAGCAAGCCATTACTGGTGGAGAACTGCCCAAGGGGGACAGCACATGCTGGCTTTGAGAACGAGTGGAGAAGTGGTAAAAGGAGAATATAGCACACAGGTGTTCAATTGCGGTGATGAGTGGTTTATACCGCAGAAATGTTTTCGGGGAACTGAAATGATTGATCATTAAGGTGTGCAAACCCTCAAGGTAAAAGGCAAGGTAAAGAGCAGAGGAGTATTAGATTTCTCACTCCCCTGGTTATAGAGTTACTGGCACTAGAAAGAAGAGAGGAGAATTAGCAAAATATTTATAATCAGCCATTTGTGAAAGATGTCATGCTAATGTTACAGTTTAACACACTGTTAATGTTCCCAAGTGACCCTGTAACAAGCAGCAATGTATATGATTTTCTTTCGGTAAAAGAGAAGCTTTAAGCATGTTGGAAACGGCAACTGGAAACACCCCTACTCATAAAAATGGGGGCGTGTCACTATTGTAATAATGTTTCTCAGTTATCTGTGAATAAACCCAAAGCTTTGCACGACAGAGAAACTATTACATTCCTGGTCTGCTGGATAGACAGGAAAGTGAGGCATGCCGCCGCATGAATTTTGATGGTTGACCCGTGGGATAATTCACCCTAAACCAGCTTAAAGGGTAGAAGCCATTGAAATCTGGCCTGGCCACAGAACAAAAACACAAGTAAACCTGGGAGTAATTCCTCTGTTTTGCCAAAAATCAGCAAAGGTATTTGTGAAAGGAGGATTTTAAGCTATAATCTGCCACCCCCCAGGGATAAAAGCTGGTACAAACCGAGGATCAACCAAAATACATCATGGATTTACTGTTGCAACAAAGATTGGGCTTTCTAGATGTAATGTTTTGTCCAGCTTGCAGCACATTGACTTATCGCCAGCATTGTTGTGTAGTGTGTCTAAAACTGTTTTAGGGTTGAGAAAATGGAGGAGCGCTGGATAGAGATGTTGGCGAACCAGCTCAGCTATGGAACAGCAAAGCACAACACTAGGAACGCCCAGCAGTGTGCACCCGTTAAGTGAGAGGTGGAACAAGAATTCCTTTCAAACATACGGCCCACTTGGCAATAGCGAAGTGAAAAGGGTTTATAAGAAAGCCGGGACTGTGAAATCAATATTAAAAAAAAAAACCCAACAGGTATTGTACGCAGGCCCAAGAGTTCAGTCAGCAATTATCTGTGAAACCCACGGCGGAAGACAAGGAAATTTGCCTTTGCTACAGAAGAGGGGAAGGGGACAATGAATGGGGTCAAAATGAGCAAACTTTATCTTAAAAAAAAAATCAGATGGTTCTACATGTAACTGGACACCCAGTCTGACTACTTGTATCTAGGCACTGGTCCCTGTGATAAGCCAGTTACAAATTAAATACGTTTTCTGCTAGTCATTTAGCAGAACTAAGGTATAATATAACAAAAACATTGTGTCTGCACTGTCAGATTAGAATCCATAATACCTCAATAGTGGCTCAACCCCATCGCTCAGCGTTAACCCTTTACAGGCTTTCATTCATGACAAGGTCCCTGCCCCGGTCTCTGGCCATACAGGTGCTGCTGGCAGCTGGTCACCCACACAGGCCGGCTTCAGGGGCTGATTCCATCTCACACATGCCCACAAGTACACTCTTCTCATTCACACAAGCAAGCTGGCTTCAGAGAGAGCAATTTCTGTTACAAAGGAACAGCCAGGATTCTTACAGACTTATGAGATCTATAAACCAGGGTTTACTAACTCATAATACTTAATACAGACCTACCAGCTGCTATAAAACAGAGCTCAGAGAAAGATACAGGACCTACATCTGCATTGTTATGCTCATAGGAAGAACTCAGGATCTTTCTCAGTGGAAAAGGTACATGCTGTGTTTATTAAAAATTCAGTAGAAAAGCAGCTAGCAGCTGCTCACCCCCCACACCCTGTGCTTCCAGCTGATGTTATCATTCCCTATTTATTGCTCGAGTCCAATTAGTTGGCCAAAATAATGAAATAAGAGGCTAAATCAGAACCAGTCCCTTTCAGCAGGGGCTGAGATTCCGGTGGAAGTGGCTGAGAAGGCAGATCACATCCTGTTTGTGAGTGATTGTGAACTTCTGAGGTTTCATAATGCTTAATTAATCACAAAGACCTCGCCCTTCAGAAAACAAGCCAGCAGTCACGTAGCACTTTAAAGACTAACAAAATAATTGAGTAGGTGATGAGCTTTCATGGGGCAGACCCACTTCTTCAGATCTGGAGAAAGGGTATGCCCTACGAAAGCTCATCACCTACTCAATTATTTTGTTAGTCTTTAAGGTTCTACAGAACTGATTTAATATTTAATTAAGTTGTTTTTATTATCTTTTATCTATTGCCCCATTAGGCTGGTTCTCACTGATGACTGCCTGGTTCCTCCTCCAGAGTTCATCCACATGCCCTCTTCTCAGATTTTAATGAGGCTTTGCAGCCATTCTCATCTCTGTCCTGCTCCCACCCAAGAAAATCTGGGGATGGTGTCGCAGTTACCACACACATTCCTCACTTACGCACCCAGGGGCTTTCGTTAGCATAGATGCGAGATCAGCAGTTAGACAGAACATCAGGTTAGTTTTAACAAACATTCCTCACGCTCTTTTATAATATCTCAGTCTGAGCTCAACATCAGGCACAGACCACATGATTTTCCTAAATTACAACACTACCCTTGATTGATCTGAAGAAGTGGGTCTGTCCTACAAAGCTCGTCACTGAGTAAATCATTTTGTTCGTCTTTAAAGTGCTACATTTCTGCCGTTTTGTTTTGTTGGAGTACAGACTAACATAGTGACTGTTCTGCTACTATTCAACGTTACCCCTGGATACAACTAAAATGGACTTTTACACTACAGGCAGAGGCTTTATGCCACGGTCTTCAAATACCTGAACAGCTGTCATGTGAAAAGCAAAACCTGTGCTCTCTGCCCCAGCGTGCGGGACAAGAGGTGATGTGGTCAAATGGCAGCAGAGTTGATTGTGATTAAAATAAAAGGGGAATAAAACCACTGTGCGGTTCTTTCCCCAGCAAAGGCCGCAAGCTGCACGCTGGTTAGCCCTTGCGGGAGTTTCCATGCTGGTGTTTTAGGATGTCCCGAGCGAGTACCTCGGTGTAAGAACAGGCCAGCTGGTGAAGAACAGGGCAGGTCACAGACAGGGGCCCCTCTCATTTTTCCATCTGTGAGTGGAATAAATTGCGTCCTGTGCCCCATGGCATGTAAGGCTCTGGAACACCCACAGAAACCCACACTGCCGGCTGGGGGCGCTCAGCCAGTCAGCTGGGCGCTACCTGGATCTCGGCTGGGCAGCCACCCGAGTGCTCTGTGTCCAGGAACCACCGTCTGGGAAGCTGGTGTGCTGAGACTTTAGAGGAGCAACAGCTGAACATGAGCTCCCAGGCCGATGGGGTCTGGAAGTGGACGTTAGACAACAGCAGATAAATTGTCCATTTTGAACAGGGAGGGGACCGAGTGATTCCTCAGGGCCACAAGGGGCTGGTTTTCTCCAGCTCTGTGCCAGGGGTTAGCCAGGGCCCTTCTCCGGCCCTCGTTACTCAGCGCCGGGACCTGACGTGACACCCCCCACTCCCATCTGCACCCTACTTGAGAACTGCACGTCATTAAACCGGATTCCTTCCGAATTCCCTGTCGTCGTGCGGCACTCTGGCAAGGTCTGGTCCTGAGATCAGGCCCCAGATTGTAAAAATGACCAAAGGGCCTTCATGGTCCAGGCTATCACCTTCATGTCAGCTGTTCTAAAAATCTTCAGGGATAGTGTAGGGAGGGGGTCATACAACCCACGGGGCCTCAGGAGGTCATTGAATCCAACCCACCACTGAAAGCAGGATCCATTCCCCCTAAATCACCCCAGTCCCCATGATGGAACAAGCTGCTCTCTTCTAGTGTCTGGAATCCATCCTTTGCTGGGACGGGACGGCAGTCCAGTCAGGCTCAGTTCATAGCACAGATGTTCCTGTGATTCTCTGTGTCCCTGCTACAGCCATGTGGAGGGACCGCCCTGCCTTGTTTCACATTCACACTGGAGAAAGACATGATGAGATCGCCGGCCCGTGTCCTTTTTTGGCTATTCTGCCATTGGCAACAAGCCAGAGGACAGGTCCCAGCTAAATTCCTGCGATGTGGACTGGAGACCGATGGGGCCCTTTCTCTGGTAAGCATCGGCGAGCAGCCGTGTTAGCCGGTATCCGCAAAAACAACGAGGAGTCCTGGGGCACTTGAACAGATTTTTGGAGCATAAGCATTTGTGGGCAAAGACCCGCTTTGTCAGACAAAAGCTTATGGTCCAAAACATCTGTTAGTCTACACGGTGCCACAGGACTTCTCTTTGTTTTCTCTGCTAAGTCCACTTTCAGCTGGCAACGAGGTGACCTCGCCTCCAGCAGGGAATTCCCAGAACTTTCACATTCCTAACACCAGTAGAGGGCCAATACTTGTCACCTGAAATACAAGCATGTTACGAGTTCCATGTTAAACACCTCCCATTGTGAACGTCAGCACTGGAACATTCCTCGTAGAGCAGCAGAGCTAAAAGTCAATAGCGTTACATGCCAGCGTGATACAGACTTGTAAACCATGTACATAAATTCAGCGCATCGTTAGCTTTCAGTAGACAGCCAATTTGTGCCAATAGATACAATAGACACATACAATGGTTTCCCTATCCATATAAAATCCAGCCATATCACACGACTCCGTTGCCAACTCTGTCCGCACGTCTGCGAGCGACGCCAGCGAAGGACAGAACTGCATCAACCACATCCTCAGGAGTTCATCCACCTGCACGTCTACTAACATGGTAACTGCCATCGGGTGCCAAGGCTGCCCCTCTTCCACGGACATTAGCCAAACCGGACAGGCTCCACGCTGCAGAATAGATGGACACAAATCAGACAGTGAGAACGGGAATGTACAAAAACCGGGGAAGAACATTTTAAGCCCCTGGCCACACAGCCACAGACTGAGAAGTTGCTGCAAAAAAATTTCAAACTAGACTGAGGCGAGAAGCTGCCAGACTGGAATTTCTGCACAAGCTTGATACCTTCAGACAGGCTCTGAACAGGGCGTGGGAGAGGCTCTCGCATTACAAGTGATTTTTGCCCTTTAGGTATTCCAACTTTCTTATCAGCTGTGTTGGAATTGGGCCACATCCACCCTCACGGAATTGGCCTCATTAGCACTGATGTAAGGTTCCTGACACTGTGAGTGTGCCTGGATCTCCACCATCTGAACCTGCTGCTTGGTGCACCTGGAAGCAGGAGCTGCAGCCTCCATTACACTTGTGAACCTTTGAGGCGCCACATGACGACTCGTCATTTTTGCTGAAACAGACGAAGCTGGTGACCCCTCTGAATGGCTGTCCTAGAATCCCAGGGCAGGACAAGACCTCTGGAGATCATCAAGTCCAACCCCCTGCTCCAAGCAGGACCACCCCCAACTCAATCTTCTCAGCCAGGGCTGTGTCCCTGCTCCTGGTTCTCTCTTTTCTCACCACTGAGAACAGCTTCTCTCCATCCTCTTTGGACCCCACTCCTGGTGGTTGGATGCTGTAATCAAACCAATCAAATTTCTCCACATTTTGAATCGGAAGAGGGTCAGCCAGGCCCATTGCCCAAAAGCAGCCACAACATTCCGCTCATTCCAGGCCAAGCAGCTCAGTAGGAACCACAGTGAACAGCATTAATTGGGCTTCTCTCGGCTTCCTTTCACCCCACACCCACATGTGATTCGGGGGCTTCATGAGCCAATCTGCCACGGCTCTCCACCTGGTTAGAGCTGCACATTTCTTGGGCAGCCACTTTTGGGGGTTCCACATGCTTGAGACCTTAGTCTGCGTCTGCCGCCATTCCGGCCATAGAGAAAAATGGGCTGAGTCCTGTACGTGTTAACTCTGAAACCTAATGACATTTTTGTAACCATCTCTGTTGTCAGCATTGGGGTCAGCCAGTAGAGTGGGAGATACAGAGTCCCTGGGCGTCATTCACAGAATAATTTTCACCTCCCCTCTCTGGCCTCCAACGGCACCAAGAGCGCCATACCTCAGCTACAATCAGACAAGAGTAATGCAAGAGAAGTCAAACTTAATTCAGATTCATGGACAAAGGTCCCGTGTCCCAATTCCCATGCTGGGGCCGGGTGGGAGCCGGCACACCCTAGAAAGACAGACCCCTCCTGCAATCCCTACCCACCCACTGCCGCCGTCCCAGCCAATCCCTGTCCCGGGGCAGGGTGGGAGCTGGCGCTCAATATGTAAGGACAGGTCCCATCATGTTACACCGACCCTCCACATACAGCTCCCTCCACACCTCCTCCACCCGCTCCAGCCCCACGCCATGCACCACCATGGCCTCCCGGTAATAACAGAGCTCGTCCTTCATGCCGAAGACCCGGACCAGGTTGTTCTGCCGGAACTGCAGCCCGGCCCCCAGCACCAGGAAGCCGATGTAGACATCTTCCAGTGGGAAGACGGGGAGGACCTGGGCAGCAGCCGCCAGGGCCGGGATGGTGGCCCGGGGCAGGAGGAAGCCACCACCAGAGGCAAAGAAGGGATACTTGTCCTGGGGGTACAGCGAGTGGGAGATGGCGTATTTCCCCTCCCTTATCACAGGGGCATGGCGGTGGATGTTACCATGGATGGCGTGGGAGACGTTGGGCGTCTGGTGCAGGTAGGTCACCAGGGTGGGGGGGTTCACGAACTCATCGTCATCCACTTGGGGAGAGAAGAGATTTGGAAGAGAAGCTAGAGATAGGGAACAGCTGGTGTTTGTATGGATTCCCCAGAGCTGGGAAGACAGCCCAGGAGTCCTGGCTCCCAGCCCACCCCTCCCTGCCACTCCAATCCACCAGCTCCTACTTCCCTCCCAGCGCCGGGGAGAGAACCCAGGAGTCCTGGCTCCCAGCCCACCCCTCCCTGCCACTCCAATCCACCAGCTCCTACTTCCCTCCCAGTGCCGGGGAGAGAACCCAGGAGTCCTGGCTCCCAGCCCCCCTACCCTAACCAGCAGCCCCCACTGCCCTCCCAGGCCCGGTGGGATTCTGTGAGGGTGGCCATGGCCCAATTTCAACACAGCTGGTAAGAAAGCTGGAATACCTGAAGGGCAAAATCACTTGTGTAACCTTCTGTTCACGCCAGATGCCTGCCAGAAGGGCCGGGTTCAACTCTTGTGGGGTTTTCCTACCAAGGATACAACCAAGCGGCTCGAGCCCCCACCCAGTGGCCTGGGACAATTTCACCCCCGTGCTGGGTGCCTGTAAGGCAGTTCTCCCCCCCCTCGCAAGCACAGAGTCTGAGATAGAAATGGCTTGTCTAATGACCGTAACCTACCCCAAGGTTACAGCGACAGATGCAGCATATCCCAGCACAGAAGAGACAAAACCCCTTTTACCCAGATACCATCCCCATATGCAGTAGAACCCAGTCTCTTGCTGGGGCTCTTGGCCCTTTTCCACACACACACAGTTACAGGGTGTACCCTCTGCGGTGCAGTCCCGAACCCAGAGCCCACAGATACATCACCAGGGCAATACTAGCTGTCCACTTGGCTGTAGCCTCCCCTTGCTGTCACCAGCTGTCTGCCAGTCGCCATCATCCGCCACCGCTCCCACCGGCCGCTATCATCTGCCCAACCCCACTGCTTGGGATCACCCTAAGGCAGAACTCAGTGATTTCAGCTCTGTGTGGCCTCAGCTGCCACTCTGTGATTTCAGCTCCTGGTATCTCTCATATGGGGTTTCACAAACACCCTAGTATCCAGCTCTATCTTTCAACAGGTGGGGAGGGTTAGTCAAGCCGGGCTTAGAGCTGTATGGCCAAGGTATAGGCAGGGCCATGGCACTCAGCAAGCTGGCTCAACCAGTGCCCCACCGCCCCCCCTTCTCCCTCACAATGCTTTAAACCAGGGAGCCCTGTGTAATCAATGTCTTACGCAGCTAAGGCGACTGCCCTGTCCCCCACAACAACCCAGAGCATTGGTGAGATCTCACAACTCCCACATTAAGTGTCAGCTTAAATTGTGATTTTACAACTACATGTTTACAACAGACCAAATCTCTTGGTTTACTTGCTACCCATTAGGCTTCGCCTGAAAAGGTATCACCCATGCACACCTTTGCATTCTCATGCAGATGATCTCTGGGAGACTCATTCCTCCCAGCCTTCAGCAGCATTATGTTCCTTCTGCCACATTCCCTATGCTTGTAATGGGAGAGCCTCTCCCAGGCCCTGTTCAGAGCCCATCTGAAGGGGTCAAGCTTGTGCAGAAATTCCAGTCTGGTCCCCAAAAAAGATGGGGCTGTCTGGTTTTGTGCAGACTAGCACAAGCTCAATGCCATCACCATGTTGGATGCCTAACCCATGCTCAAGCTGGACGACCTCCTGGACAAGCTGGGGGGAGCTTGTTACCTCACCACCGTAGACCTCACCAAGGGGTACTGGCAAGTACCCTTGGTTCAAGATGCCCATCTCAAATCGGCTTTCATTACCCTCGTGGGGGCTCTGCGAGTTCCTGGTCCTGCCCCTTGGCCTCAAGGGGGCACGTGATGAGGTGGATGTGTGAGACTCAGGCTGGATGTGTATGTGACAGGCAGAGCAGCTCCCAGTGGCTATGGGTGACCCCCTGGGGCTGTAACCTAAGCTGGCAGGTAACACCTCTGTCCTGAACAATGAGCAGGGAGGAGTCGAGCTGGGGTTTGAATCCGAGGCAGAAGTTAGAAGCTTGGGAGAGAGAGGGAAGGCAGCCTGCCTGGGCTGAGGGGAGGTCAGACCCCAAATGGGACACCCCTCAGGCTCCTCTCCCCTAGATGGGTTGGAATGCCTGTCTGCCAGCTGTACTGACAACTCTGTGCTGAGCTGACCCTCTGTTGACTAATAAGCTTCCTGTTCTACCTGTTGAGTGAGAGTCTTTCCTGCCTGCGGGTGGGGTGGAGTGCCTGGGGACCCCTGAACCCCATTACATGGCACCTGCCACCTTCCAGCACATGTTGGGCCAGCTTCTGAGGGGTATGGAAGGTTTTTGCCTTGGCTTAAATGGACGACATTTGAATCTTCAGCCAGACGTGGGAGGACCATGTGTCCCAGGTCAAGCAGGTGCTGGACCAACTTTAGAAGGCTGGTCTGACTATCACGGCAGGGAAGTGCAAGGTGGGGATGGCTGAGGTGACCTACCTGGGCCACAAGGTGGGCAGCGGCTGCTTAAAGCCAGAGCCAGCTAAAGTGGGGGCTGTCAGAGATTGGCCAATGACCCAGACTCAGAAGCAGGTCCAGGCCTTCATTGGGATGGTGGGGTACTACCAGAGGTTTGTGCCCCACTTCAGTTTCATCGCAGCCCCCCTCACGGATATGTGTAAGAAAGGGAAGCCCAACAAGATGGTCTGGACCGAGCAGTGCCAGGGGCTCTCTGTGTACTGAAGGAGGCTCTGGGCAGGGCCCCAGTGCTGGCAAATCCAGACTTCAACAAACCCTTCCTGGTGTTCACCGATGCCTCAGACGTGGGGCTGGGCGCTGTGCTAATGCAGGTAAACGACAAGGGGGAGAAACACCCCATCGTGTACCTGAGCAAGAAGCTGCTGCCCCGGGAGCAGAACTACGCAGCCATAGAGAAGGAATGTCTGGCCATGGTGTGGGCCCTGGAGAAGCTGCAGCCGTACCTGTTTGGACGGCGTTTCACCGTGTACACCGATCACTCACCCCTGACCTGGCTGCACCACATGAAAGGGGCCAATGCCAAGCTCCTGCGGTGGAGCTGCTCCCGCAGGACTACGACATGGAGGTGGTACATGTCACAGCCGATGCCCTGTCACGCAGGGAGGGCCCTGAACTTCCCCAGGTCACTGGCTAAGTGACCCCGCTCAGTTCGGTCTGGAAGGGGGCAGAGATATGATGGAGTTGAGTGTGGGTGTGTGGGTGTGTGTGGCTACGTCTACACATGCCCCAAACTTCGAAATGGCCATGCAAATGGCCATTTCGAAGTTTACTAATGAAGCGCTGAAATGCATATTCAGCGCTTCATTAGCATGCGGGCGGCAGCGGCGCTTCGAAATTGACGCGCCTTGCCGCCGTGCGGCGCGTCCAGATGGGGCTCCTTTTCGAAAGGACCCCGGCTACTTTGAAGTCCCCTTATTCCTATGAGCTCATGGGAATAAGGGGACTTCGAAGAAGGTGGCATCCTTTCGAAAAGGAGCCCCATCTGGCCGCGCCGCGTGGCGGCAAGGCGCGTCAATTTCGAAGCGCCGCTGCCGCCCGCATGCTAATGAAGCGCTGAATATGCATTTCAGCGCTTCATTAGTAAACTTCGAAATGGCCATTTGCATGGCCATTTCGAAGTTTGGGGCACGTGTAGACACGGTCCGTGTGTGTCAGGCAGAGCAGCTCGCAGTGACTAAGAATAACCCCCATGTCTGGCTGAAGATGCAAATGTCGTCCATGTAAGCCAGGGCAAAGCTCTCCATCCCTTTCAGTAGCTGGTGCACCAGACATTGGAAGGTAGCGGGTGCCCCTTTGAGGCTGAAGGGCAGGACCAGGAACTCATAGAGCCCCACAGGGGTGATGAAAGCCGACTTGAGCTGGGCATCTTCATCCAATGGCACTTGCCAGTACCCCTTGGTGGTCTATGGTGGTGAGGTAATGGGCTCCCCCGAGCTTGTCTAAGAGGTCATCAGGCCTGGCCATGGGGTAGGCATCTGTTATGGTGATGGCGTTAAGCTTGCGATAGGCCACACAAAACTGGACAGACCCATCTTTTTTAGGGACTAACACCATGGGAGAGTCCCAGGGCCTGGAGGAGGGTCAGATCTCCCCCAAAGCCAGCATGTCTTCAACCTCCCGCTCTATGTCCTGAGCTGTCTTCCCTGTGGCTCTGAATGACACACACTTGATAGGGGCGTGGGTGCCTGTCTCTATTTGGTGGACAGCCAGGTCAGTGCGTCCAGGTCTGTCAGAGAACAGCTGTTGGGGTGAATGCAGCATCTCCTTGATCTCCGTCTGCTGGGCAGGGGTCAGCTGGTCTGAGAGGGGAATAGACTCCAGCAAGGAGCCGGCTCCAGTCCCTTTGAGCAAATCCACCAAGGGATCATTCCCCTGCCCCTCCCAGTGTCTGCACACGGCCAGCACCAAGTTCCCTCTGTCCCAGTAAGGTTTCATCATGTTCACATGATAGACCCGGTGGCTGTGGGCCCGGTTCGACAGTTCCACCACATAGTTCACCTCATTTATCTGTTTGACAACCTTGAAGGGGCCATCCCAGGCAGCTTGCAGCTTGTTCCGCCGCACAGGTACGAGAACCATTACTTGGTCCCCAGTGGCATAGGCTCTGGCCCAGGCGTTCCGGTCATACCAAACCTTTTTGGGCCCTGGAGAGGTTCTCCCTGGCCAGGCCCATGAGCTCGGTGAGTTTTTCCCAGAAGGGCAGTACACACTGTACCACTGATTCCCCTTCAGGAGAGGCCGTCCCCTCCCACTCTTCTCTGACCAAGTCCAGGGGTCCCCGTACCTTCCTTCCACACAGCAGCTCAAATGGGGAGAACCCCATGGATTCCTGGGGCACCTCCCTGTATGAAAACAGCAGATGGGATAAGTACTTGTCCCAGTGTTGGGAGTGCTGATTCATGAAGGTTCTCAGCGTCTGCTTCAGAGTCCCACTGAACCTCTCCACCAGCCCATTGGTCTGCCAGATCCCACACTTGTTCCACAAGCTTTGCGGCAGGGCTGATATGAAGTCAGACCTCTGATCTGTGAGGACCTCCTTGGGGAACCCCACGCTGCTGAAAATGGACAGCAGTGCGTCTGCCACAGTGTCAGCTTCGATAGAGGTTAGGGCCACTTCTTCTGGGTATCGCATAGCGAAACCTATCACCACCAAGATATATTTCTTCCCAGAACGCATTGCCTTGCTGAAGGGTCCCACTATGTTCATAGCCACTTTCTGGAAAGGCTCCTCTATGACAGGCAGTGGCCTCAGGGCGGCTTTCCCCTTGCCCCAGCTCTTCCCCACCCTCTGGCAGGCATCGCAGGACAGGCGATATAGATGGACTGCTGCAAAGATCCCTGGCCAGAAAGAGTTCTGTAGCAACCTTCTCCTGGTGCGGTGGATTCCCTGGTGTCCTGTGAGCAGGACATCATGGGCTAGGTACAGCAGCCTCTGCAGGTACTTTTGGGGAACCACCAGTTGCCTCTGGACCTCCCACAGCTCCGCTTTGCATCTCATCTGGGAACCCATTCCCTGTACAGGAATCCCATCTCCCACAGGCATCTCTCCCTGCAGGCAGCCCTCCCCCCAGGGGTGGAGCTGGGCTGGGCTGAGACTGGCCAGTTCCCTCACCTTCTGCATGGAGGGGTCTGTCTGCTGCTCTGCCTGAAACTGTTCAGCCAGAACAGGGGTGGAAGCCACTTCCCCTTCTCTGTCTGGCTCCAGACCCACTGGCCTGGAAGACCTGGTTTTTGGGGGCCCCCTTTCCTCCAAGATCTGCCCCTGAGGCTTTGGCTGGGTATCTACCCCCTAACCTGGGGAGACCACCTCTCATTTTCTTTGGCTGCAGGTCAAGACCAAGGCACAAGGGCCTTCAGCCAGCCAGTTCTCCAGATCATCCCCCATTAGTGCATCCACAGGCAAATGGAATGACTGTCTCTCATTACTGCACTGACTCTTCTGTAAGAAACTGTATCTTTGTTGCCTAATAAACTTCCTGTTCTATCTGCTGAGTGAGAGTCACTCCTGTCTGCAGGCAGGGTGCAGTGCTTGGGGCCCCCTGAACCCCATCACACTGGTGTTAGAAGTGGGATTCAAACCCACACCTCCAGGGAAGACTGCAACCCAAACACATCACCTTAGACCACTCAGCCATCCCGACTGGCTCACACATTGGCTCCCTCCGACTCCATCACACATCCAAACTGCACCACTTTGCCAAACTGGATATCTCAGCACAACACCTACAATGACAACAACAACAAGTCCTCTGGCACCTTATAGACTAAGAGGCTGGAGTGCACAGGACTTCTAAAACAAAAAGAAGATACAGACTAACCCAGCTACCTCTCTGATACGATGACAATGAAATTTGAGATACAGCCCAGGTACAGTCACACCAATGTAACCCTTCTGCTGGAAGGAGTCAGCAGCAGCCACGGCCGGTTCAGTATCTAGGGGTTCCTTTTCATCCATCTGACACAGAACCGGCTCGAGCCCCCACCCAGTAGCCCGGAAATTCACACACCCCCTGGACACCCCCGAGAGGCGATGCTTCCCCACTCGCACGCACACAGTCTGAGTGCAGAAAAGAAACTTTTAATGAAAAAGGTGGGAAAAATCATATGGCATAAGCTGGGAAAATCCCACCCCCAGAGCTCATAACCAACCCTCAAGTAACTGTTCCAGCTCAAATGCATTGAGCAGTGTCCCTTGCCTCTCAGGCTCACCAGTCCAATACTGTAACCAGCCAATCCACACGCCCAAACTTTCTTCGTATCCTCCCCCTTTTCAAATGTCCCACTTACAACTCGGTCCAGCCCGTGCAGACCCTGACACATCACCCTGATGCACTCCCTCACTGAACCTCAGGCAACGCCCCCTTTACACAGGTCCGGTGTTCCACTTGCTCCCTGCCAGCTGCCCCACTGGCTGTCTTCTAGTTGTGCCTGCTGTCTGCCGGTCGCACCATCCATCCCTCCCTCCGCGGCTGTCTTGCCTTGGCTCTGATTTCTGCTCATAGTGACATTCAGCTCTGGACCTAGCCACAACATCCACAAAAATTGGCCCGTCCAGACGGGGCTCCTTTTCGAAAGGACCCCGGCTATGTCGAAGTCCCCTCATTCCCATCTGTCAATTTCGAAGTGCCACAGCCGCCCACATGCTAATGAGGCGCTGAATATGTATTTCAGCGCTTCATTAGTAACCTTTAAAATGGCCATTTGCATGGCCATTTCGAAGTTTTTGGCTAGTGTAGATGTAGCCTCTGAAGACCGAAAGGGGGAGAACTAGTCAAACCAATCTCCCAGATGTATGGCCAAAAGGGTTCACACCAGCTAGTGCCACCTCTATGGGTCTCCCCTTTTCACACCCACACAATGCTTTGAGGAGCGGAGCTCTCTGCAATCCATATCTTACCCAGCAGTGATGACTGCCCTGTACCCCCCACAACTTCAAGCCTTGCTGAGACTCCACAATGCTTACACTAGGTGAGAGCATAAATTATAACTTTACAACAACATGTTGTTTACAATAGACAACAGCTCCTTGCTTTGCCTGCTCCCATCAGGCTTTGTTTCCAAGGCATTACACAAGCACACCTTTGTATTTTCATGCAAATGATCTCTGCAAAACACATTCCCCAGCTCCTCCAGCAGCACTGAGCTCCTGCTGGCACATTCCTTACACCAAGCAACACCCTAAATACTGTCAGGAACTGCCAGCAGTTATGCAAACAGGGTAACGGTGGGACCAGGCAGCTACATTTGGTACTGCACAGAGCACGTCACTCGTAGAGGAAGTGCGACATTGTGTGGCCGCTCGGGGCAATGCATCAACAGACTCTTAATGGAGCAGTGAGGCTGGTTGGCTACTGGGGACCATACACATAGCACTTCCCTCATGGAACAAGAGTCTTCTCCCAGCGCTATTACCCGCATTGGCCCCTTGGGGGCACAGTGACTCCCTGCTGGAAATGAAATGTGCACCACCCCACGTGGCCACCTGCAGGTACTACAGGACCCTACCAGAGAGGGAGCCGAGTTAGTTTGTATCTTCCAAAACAAGAAGAAGTCCTGTGGCACCTGATGGACTAACAGCTCTTTTGGAGCATAAGCTTTTGTGGGCAAAGACCCACTACAGGACAGTAGGAAACAGGTAAAACAACAAGGGGAATAAATCCCCCACACCCCACTTTGTCACACCATCCCATTGAAATCCGGCCACATGCTCGCGTTGGGGCACAGCATTCACCCCGCATCACCCCAACCCTTATCCCAATTAGCTACGCACAAGACAACCAAACCCCACAACCAGCACCGTGTGCATCATGCAATTCCTTCCCCCAGCTTGGTCTGGGAAACAGCCCATCTTCAGAAACAACAAAAAGTAAATTGCAGTAGGGCATTGCTGCCACATGATGGCACATATTATATTAGGAGATGTGCAGGTGAAAGAGCCCCTGATGGTGTGGTTGATGCTAATTTGCATTGGCCAAACTGGACAGTCTCTACATAAAAGAATAAATGGACATAAATCAGACATCAGGAACGGCAACATACACAAACCTGTAGGAGAACCCTTTGATCTCCCTGGATGCTCAGTGACAGATTTAAAAGTAGCCGTCCTACAACAAAAAAACTTCAAAGATAAACTGCAAAGAGAGATTTCAGAGCTGCAATTCCTTTGCAACTTTGACTCCATCAACCAAGGATTGAACAGAGATGGGGAGCGGCTGGCCCCTTACAAAGCAGTTTCTCCGCGCTTGGTGATCACACCTCCACATTAGCAACCGAGAGTGGGCCACATCCCCCCGACTGAACTGACTTTATTTCTTCTCTTCTCTCCTGATCTTCACAACTCCACAACTCTCCTGATCTTCACAACTCCATTAAATGCTGATAATGGGTCATATCCGCCCTAACTGAATAGACCTTGTCAGCTCTGGCCCTCCCCTTCACTGAGATGCCCTCTTTAAATCCTCCTCTGAAACTCTCCCACTTGTGCATGTGATGAAGTGGGTCTTTCCCACGACAGCTTATGATCCAAAATATCAGTTAGTGTATAAGGTGCAACAGGACTTCTTGTTGTTCTCGAAGATACAGACTAACTCAGTGTGATGGGGTTCGGGGTCCCCAAGCTCTGCACCCCGTCGGCAGGCAGGACTGACTCTCACTCAGCAGGTAGAACAGGAAGTTCATTAGGCGACAGAGGCCCAGCTCAGCACAGAGGTGTCAGTACAGCTGGCAGAGACAGTCATTCCAATCCATCTTGGGGAGAGGAGCCCGAGGGTGCCCCTCTGAGGTGTAGCTTCTCCCCTTGCCAGGGTAGCTGCCTTCCAACTCTCTCTCCCCTCCCCAGCTTCTAAATGCCACCTCCGATTCAAACCCACCTGGGCTCTTCCCTGCTCTTTGTTCAGGTCAGAGGTGTTATCTGCCAGATTGGGTTACAGCCCCAGGGGTCATCCTTATCCGCTGGGAGCTGCTCTGCCTGACACACACATCCAGCCTGAACAAAAAAGCAGTCAAGTAGCACTTTAAAGACTAACAAAATAATTTATTAGGTGAGCTTTCATAGTATACAGACTAGCACGGCTCCCTCTCTGTTACTATTCAACATACAGCCTGAGTCTCAAATGCACTCCCTCCACTTCATCACACTCTGCTATCTCTCGATGCTTGGACCCTGTCTTGTGATCAGTGACAGCCCCTAACCCCAAACAGAACACCCAACCCCTATGGCACAGACATGGTGAAGACAGATCAGGTCCCCACAGAGCATCTCACCAGGATCCATGAGGGCACCTGGTGACCACTCAGGAGTGTGCCAAGATATTGCCCTCCTGGAGTGAGAGTGAGAGCCCCTGTGGCCACTCCCAGTCACGCACACATATTAGTCTCATTAAAACAAAAAAGCAGTCCAGTAGAACTTTAAAGACTAACAAAATAATTTATTAGGCAATGAGCTTTCATGGGAGAGACCCACTTCTTCAGACCATAGCCAGACCAGAACAGACTCAATATTTAAGGCACAGAGAACCAAAAACAGTAATCAAGGTGGACAAATCAGAAAAAAAACAATCAAGGTGAGCAAATCAGAGAGTAGGGGGTAGAAGCGGGGGAAGGTCAAGAATTAGATTAAGCCAAGTATGCAAACGAGCCCCTATAGTGACTCAGAAAATTCCCATCCCAGTTCAAACCACGTGTTAATGTGCCGAATTTGAATATAAAATACTGCTTAGCTGTCTCTCTTTCAATAGTGGTGTGAAAATTTTTCTTCAGTAACACGCAAACTCTTAAGTCATTAACAGAATGGCCCACTCTATTAAAATGTTGACTAACTGGTTCGTCTATCAGGAGTGTTTTTATGTCTGTTTTGTGCCCATTAACTCTTTGTCTAAGGAAGTTAGAAGTCTGTCCAATGTACAAAGCATCTGGGCATTGTTGGCACATGATGGCATATATGATGTTAGTTGAGGAACATGAGAATGTGCCTGTGATTCTATGATTAACCTGGTTAGGTCCAGTGATGGTATTTCCAGAATAGACATGTGGACAAAGCTGGCAGTGGGCTTTGTTGCAAGGAAAGGTTCCTGGACTGGTGTTCCTGGGGTATAGATTGTGGCTGTTGGTGAGGATCCTCATAAGGTTGGGGGGTTGTCTGTAGGAGAGAACAGGCCTGTCACCTAGGGCCTTCTGGAGTCTAGCATCCTGATTAAGGATAGGTTGTAGGTCTTTAATAATTTGTTGTAGTGGTTTGAGTTGGGGGCTGTAGGTAATGACCAGTGGTGTTCTGTTCTTGGCTTTTTTGGGCCTATCTTGGAGTAGCTGGTCTCTGGGTATTCGTCTGACCCTGTCAGTTTGTTTTTTTATTTCTCCTGGTGGGTAATTCAGGTTTATGAATGTTTGGTAGCAATCTTGTAGTTTTTGGTCTCTGTCAGTTGGGTCAGAGCAAATGCGATTGTACCTAAGGGCTTGACTATAAACAATGGATCTAGTCATGTGTGCAGGATGGAAGCTAGAAGGGTGTAGGTAAGTATAGTGATCAGTGGGTTTCCGGTACAGTGTGGTACTGATCAGGCCATCCTTGATTTGTACAGTGGTGTCCAGGAAATGCATCTCTTGTGTGGAGTAGTTGAGGCATAAGTTGATGGTGGGGTGCAGATTGTTAAAGTCTCTGTGGAATTCTTCTAGATTCTCTATACCATCGGTCCTAATCATAAAGATGTCATCAATGTAGCTTAAGTAAAGGAGGGGTAATAGGGGATGAGAGCTGAGGAATCATTGTTCTGGGTCAGCCATAAATACATTTGCATATTGTGGGGCCATGCAGGTGCCCATAGCAGTTCCACTAATCTGGAGGTATAAATTGTCCCCAAATCGGAAATAATTGTGGGTGAGAACAAAGTTACAGAGGTCAGGCACCAGATTGGCTGTGGTGACATCAGGGATGGTATTCCTGATCGCTTGTAATCCATCTTCGTGTGGAATATTAGTGTACAGAGCCTCTACATCCATGGCGGCAAGGATGGTGTTGTCAGGAACTTTTCCAATGTTTTGTAATTTCCTCAGGCAGTCGGTGGTATCTCGGAGATAGCTGGGAGTGTTGGTGGCGTAGGGTTTGAGGAGGGAGTCCACGTAACTGGATAGTCCAGTGGTAGGGGTGCCAATACCCAAAATGATAGGGCATCCGGGGTTCCCAGGTTTTCTCATGCAGCAGCAGTGACACTCTCTGGCCACTCAGGGCATGTCTCTCATGGAGCACCACTGACCACAGGTCGCCACTTAGGGTAACGCACATGGCCAAAGCATCGGCAACCAAAATAGCCGGCGGAGTCATTTTTGCCAAGTTCGTAAAAAACTCAGTCATTCAGTCCGCAATGTGTGTGAATAGAAGATGGTCGTTAATAAACAATGTCAAACTATACTTTGTGTAACCCCCGTGCTACAACCCATGCACGCAGGTATTTGTAATGCAATACGTGACCACTGCAGGATGTGCACAGACATTTTACATGTTCTGTTTCCTCTCACTTTACGTGTGTGTTTGTACCTCTGTCTCCCTGGCTTTCACTCCCAAACCTTCACTTTCTCTGGAAGATGCCGGGGGAGTTAGCTAACGTTTCCAGCTCACATCTAGTTTGCTAGTGATATACGAGTCATTCATTTTTGGGCTCTCAGACGTTCATTGTTTATCAAAAATAATCGGGAGGGGTTTTTTGTTATTTTTTTACTTTGTAGTTACAGCTTCAGAAGCCACAAAGAAATCCTTTAAGAGCTGCAAGGGGCTCCGGAGCCGCAGGTTGCAGACCCCTGCATGTGGCATTTCCCTGATGGAGCAATAGGGTCCCCATTTGGCCTCTGCAGGTAATGAAAATTCCATCTCCCTCTGGAGCAAGCCTGACGCTGGCTGGTCACTGGAGTAACGCACAAAGCATTTTCTCCTTGAGCGAGCAGGACAGCTGGCGACCGGTGGGTGCCATGGCACAGCCTGTCCCTCTGCAGTACTAGGGATGCTGGGTGGCCACTCCAGGTAATCCACAAGCAGTTCCCTGGTGCAGCCGCAGTGACTCTGGGTGTTGCACGTTGTGTTTCTCTCTCAGGGGAAGGGTGAACCCAGGTGAGCGGTGCATGGAAGGTGCAGAACATTTCCATCCCGGAGCCGGAGGGACTCGGGCTGGGCACGCAGCTAACGCCCAAAGCAGCAGGGGCCAGGTGGTGCCTGCTCAGATCCTTGGCTCCAGGGAGCAGCAGACACGCCAGCTGGCCAGGGGGAGGAATGCCCCATGTCTGTCACTGGTGGAGAAATGTGATCACCTCCTCCAGAGTCAGGCCAAGTGTCTGCTCCCTGGTGCAGCCGTGCCACCCTGGGCCACGTACAGACTCTTTTGGTTGGAAGAGCCATGACTCCCCAGCCCCTGTGAGGGTCAGACACAGCGTGCAGCTGCCCTAGAGGAACTGTGACAGATCAGTTAACAGTGGGGCTGGGAACGTCACGCCTCATTTTCATGGCTACAGCTTTTGGTGCTGTTAACAGCCTCCCATACTAAGTAACAAACTTCGCTGAAAACTTATTTATGATGCCGACTTTACAAACCAGAGTTTTCAATGCGGGCTCAAAAACAAAGCCCCTCCCAAGCAACTGTCTGTCCTTTACCGCAGGGCTTCTCACACTGGGGGAGAGGCACACAGAGCTATTCCAGGAGGTAAGCAACACACCCTAAATATTTGAATGGTAACAGAGAGGAAGCCGTGCTAGTCTATACACTATCAAAACAAAAAGCAGTCAAGTAGCACTTTAAAGACTAGCAAAATAGTTTATTAGGTGAGCTTTCGTGGTCCCACGAAAGCTCACCTAATAAACTGTTTTGCTAGTCTTTAAAGTGCTACTTGACTGCTTTTTGTTTTGACCCTAAATATTTGTGTAGTTTTAAAAGAGGCACCTAAACAGCACAAGTGAAGACAGTACAAAGGAAAATGTCGTCCAATTACTTGCTTATACTGCTGTGTGCACAGACATTGAAGCACAACGGTTTAAAAATCACACACTAGACTGGAGAACATCAGTAACTTTTCTAGTAACAGTGTGAGGTGATGCAGCTGTACTTTTAGGTCTGAATTTATAAGTAAGGAGTTTTTAAGTGACACCCTCTGGCCCATGCCTTGTCCTGGTGAAATGGCTTATGTGTCTCAAGGACCCGGAGACTTAAGCCAACGGGAGCTCCAGGTACAGCTCCTGGAAGGGTCACACAAATTGGACAGGTCAAAGGGTAGAGACCAGACAAATTTGGATCACCTCTCCCTGAAGTAAATGGGGCCGGCTTAGGGCTAACAACCCTAGCCGTAAAATACAAAAGTTACTGAAACATCTATAGAGAAACCTGCAAGTACACAAGTCTTGGGAGGAG